>NW_017253250.1:0-431167 GCF_001299255.1 Cyphellophora attinorum | reverse complement strand
GGTGGTGGTGAGTCGGTGGCCGCTTCGCGGCCACCTCCTCCCCACCACCTCCCCCACCCACCGTCCCCGGCCTTAAGAGAGCCAACCTCGTCCTTCACCTGCGCACTAGAATGATTTCTGCCTTTCCTCCTGATCCCGAAGCCTCTCGCTCCCCGACTCGCGCTCGAGGATGGAGGAAGCCCAGCTGCTGGCGCGTCGCCCGCGGAACGGCGAAGACATGCTGGTAGATGTCAAGGCGCCACTGTGAGTACGACTTCGAGCTGCTAGCGCAGCATACGCTCATATTACTGCGGACGGCATACGTTGTAGAAGTGGGAGAGCAGAGCAAGGCAGCCGATGTTTCGAGGTCTGAAATTATATCCAACATTGGGGCAAGAGTTGGAGAACTGCGAGGCTTGTCATCCGGTCGCATCACAACCCTCACCGGGATCTAGCTGATTTATCGTTGTAGACTGGAGGTTACGCCTGGATGACACGAACAGAATGGACATTGACGAATGAACAATATCGACGGACTATGCTCGCTGAGCGCTGACAATCCGATTCTCAAGAAACAACCATTACAGCATACACGCCAACATCACTGTCTCTTCCTGCCTCGCTTCGCAGCAGTCCGCGCTACACCCGCTCCCGTAGCACTCATCTTGCCTCCCGCCGCGTTCAATGGCGCAGCATTCGTCGCCGTCTTTTTGCCGCCCTTTGCTGCTGTCCTTGGCCCAGGCTTAGGTACAATTTCCTGCCCATGATCGTTGGTCTTCGCCAATCCCATCTTCTTCCTCATAACATCAATCCATCGCAGCCTATCTTGCCTACCCTCCCGACCCGGCGCGCCCGCCGAACCTTGAGGCACCGGGAAAGGAAACTTCCCATGATCCGGATCAGCCTTGTCGCGAACCCAGCGAGGACCGCCACTCTTTTTCTGCATGGCCATGGCCAGCGTCTGCTTCTTGAGACCAAAAGGATCAGCATTATTCCACTGATAGCAGTATTCCGTGCCGCACTTGCAGCGGTATGGCATGTGAGGGAAGTAGCTCTCGTTGTAGTCGACGGTCAGGATTTCTCCGAAACTGATATCCCGCATCGCTTGGACGACCATGAGGCTTTTCTGTCCGATCTGCACTGTCTCATAACGGGTATTCGGATTGCAGCTGTGGTTGATGTAACGTGTCCAATTGCCGCGGATAGCTGAGTCGATCGAGTATGTTTTCCACTCATTAGCGTCCAATGGTAGCAGCTCGACATCTCGCTCAGTTACAATTGTGTCATCGGAAGAAGCTTTTCGCTTCTTCGGTTGGGGCTCGTGCTTTGGATGACGTTTGCTCATGTACGCATTCATGATATACGCATTGCCCGCTGCACCACCGTAACGGTCAGGCTGGCAGGTGTCGTCGTTTACGTTGGTGCCGAACAGTGCGTTGCGGGCAGCTTCGTCAAGCTTGCTTCGAGGATACATCTCGCCCTCGTAGATGCCAAGAATCTCGTCGGTAAAGATATTCTGAAGCGCTTTCACCCCTGTGCCCATTCGATACGATGTGACCAGCTCAAAGAGGACGGGCTCGACGTCACCCTTCATGTCCTTATCATCGAACCGCTTCTTGCGATACTTGTCAAGTGTACAATTGCAAGCCGCTGGATATGTTCGTCTTGATTGAGTTTTTCGTACAGGTCCTCGTTTCGTGTCACAACACAAGCATGGCTTTTCGTACCCGTCTTCTCTAGGGTCATCGCTAGGCCACCGAGCCTGGTTTGGCCACTGGTATCCAGGCAACAGGGTCGAGTCGCCGATGTCGATTTGGTCTTCCGTTCGAACGTCGCCCTGGGTATAGCCTGGCACGTGGGTCAGGCCTGCACCAACTGTATAAGTGATTTTACATGTGACAGCCGCCGCTCGGGGGTCCTGCGGCATTGCCCAGTGCTTTTTCGGTGGGCCAGCCTGAATAATTGCTGTGGTATTGTGGAACTCAAACCCTCCGGTGGGTCTGGTGCCAAACATCCGCGGTAATTGGGTCTGGTCCTTGACAAGATAAGTGTCTAGGAGGTGCCAGCGGGGATGAGTCCGCTCCATAGGAGTCTCAAAATCCAGGCCGCGCACTTTCGCGAAAAGCTCAGTAGATCTGTGACCAACAATCGCGTTAAGCATAGCTTCCCAACTAATGTGGGGATATTCATCTGCGCCAGTAGACAAGTAATACAGGAAAAAGGGGGCATGCAAGCAAATAGAAAGAACTGGGTAACCAACAAATGTGACCAGGTCTTCGAGTTCGTCGTTCTTGATCAGAGGAGTTTGCACATCACTTATATCGTCCTTGAATTCGTTGAGTACCCTCTTCCATTCTCGAGCTCTAGTGGGAGAGAACTCGAAGGGTTTCAGGTTGACCAACCTCTGCTTTTTCATGTTTCCGGGAGCATGCTTCCAGCAATGACGCGACCTTGCCCGTCGGAGGAGCATCGTAATTATTGCTATCCTGTATGGCCCATCGAGAAGAACTCCCCGGTGGTGTGCATCAATTTCATAGTAGAGCCGCCGTAGGAAGCGAGCGATGTCTGTGTCGTGTGGTCCATGGACGCTCTTAGGTCCAAGCTGAATTGGGAATTTGCGGACCTGAGCAGTGGCAGAGGCCTGCCTGGTAGCACTCCGGGTTTGACGAGGCATCCTGGATATAGAACAGCTCGATCGCAATGTTTACCTGTGATGTTTATCGTGAAGTTGGAAGAGGGCCATGGACGCGGCCGGAGAGCAGCGTCCATACTCACCATCTCGTTGACACTGCAGGTCTGTGCATGTGTTTCTTTGGTAGACATGAAGTATTCTTGACTCAAAGAAGCACAATGAGAGACAAAAAAGCTGTAAGCAATGCAAGAGTTTGAGAAAGGACTGCAGCCAGGTTGACGCACGGACCGTCGAAACAATGCATTGTCGGCTCGCAGGGTGGCAAAGGCCAACAATAGAAACATGGGTATCATATACTTGTATAGTTCAGATCGTCTCGATGTAGCGCTTGATCTCCCAGTCGGTGACAGCTTCGTCCCAGAGCCGCAGTTCGTGCTCTCGGGTGCCGCCGAAGTGCTCGACGAAATCATCGCCGAAGACCTTTCGTGCGATACTGCCCTTGGCCATAAATCTGGCAGTGCTGTCTTTGAGATTCTTGGGCAATCTTTCTCCTTTGTCGTCTGCACTTCCCACATCAGCAGACTTGGACAAAGGAGGAATTTTGATCTCGAGCTTTTCTTCGATGCCTCGCCAGCCAAGGGCCAGGATGGTGGCAAGCACGAGGTGAGGATTTGTGTCAGCGCCGCAGACTCTGATCTCGAATCTGGTCGATTTGGGCGAAGCCACTGGAGGAGCTATGAGCCGGATGGAAGCGGCACGATGCTCTAGACCCCAGGACACGGTGACGGGAGCCCAGAAGTTCTCAACGAGACGTTTGTAGGAATTTATAGTGGGAGCAATGATTGGCATGACATCGGCCAGACCATCCAGTAGACCAGCCAGGAAATGTCGACCGAGATCTGAGACGTATTCGAGATCTTTGTAGGGCGGGTTGGGGTCTTTCTGAGCACGCGCGAACAGATTCTTGCCCGACTTGTCGACGATGGAGCAATGCATGTGACCGCTGTTGCCGGGCAGACCTTGTCGAGGTTTGGCCATAAAGCACGGTGTGATGCCGTGCTTGCTGCCCATGGCTTTGACGACGTACTTGAACATGCTGGCTCGGTCTGCCATCTCTGCGATGTCTCCGAATTCAAGAGCAGCCTCAAATACGCCCGGTCCAGACTCGGTATGCCATCCTTCGACATTGCAGCGAAACTTCTCGCAAGTCTCGAAGACGCTGTAGAACCAATCTTGGTTGTGTATGGGATCGGTTAGGGAGTATCCGAACATGCCCTGGGTGAGATGAGGGAGCGCATCGACAGGATTGGTCTGCAGGAAGGGAGCGGTGGTAGCAGATGATGCCTTGGAGGACTGTATGGACGCGTCCTTCGGGGCTCTGAAGGTGAAGAACTCGTACTCGGAGCCAGCCATCGAACCATAGCCCGCCTTTTGCACCTTTGCTAGTGTGGTCTTGAGCAGACTGCGCGGGCAGGCACAGATGGGCTTGTCTGTGTCTGGATCGTAGAAGTTGACGAGGAAGAAGGGCGTGTTGTCTTCCCATGGTATGCGCCGGAAGCTGCCGAGGTCGATCTTTGCCACGATGTCTCTGTAGCCGTTGTCTTTGTTGCTGATCTTGAGCTCGCGAAAGTAGGTCAGATCGTGCATGTCCCAGCCGAAGACAACGCTGCAGAAGCCGAAGCCATTTTTGGCCACGGAGAGGAACTTCTTCTTCGACACCAGCTTGCCGCGAAGCATGCCTAGATCGGTCAGTCAGTCAATCATCACAGTGAGACGGCGAGATATCGTACCGTCAACATCCACGCCAGCAAGCTTGACTCGCGTGTCCTTGGCTAGGGTCGCCTCGAGGTTGTCGAGGGTGACAACCTCATCTTTGTCCTCCTTGGGTGCCATTATGCTAGCCAGTGATTGTCTTGAGGAATGACGGATGTGTCAGAGGACGAACTCGAGCTTACACCGACGTGTGATAAGCTGGCATGCTCGTAGAAGAAGAGCTGGGACGTCACAGCACAATTGGAGACTGCTTATCTGCACGCACCGCCACTTCCCCAGAAACTCGGGACTTCAAGTTAGGCTGTTCCTGCCGATCGCAGCCCCTCCATAGCTTACCTCCCTTATAAGCGCCAACACCATGGCGCTTGTCCGGCTTCACTTCACGTTCTCTCCTTACCATTACTTCGCACTTTTGGCCGGCGACGGACCGTGATAAAGGTCAAGTGCACCATCCGAGCACGATAGATAGTGTCTTCCATATTATCAATGAAGCTCTTCGCCGGCGCTCCGGCGCACCGTCGCAGCCTGACCGCCAGAGCACGCACAGACCGCGGGTTCGTAGAATCACGAGTGGATGAGGTCAGACAACCGACAAGCCAGGCAGAACCAGGATGGACTCAGCCTTGCATCAAATTCAAGCTGATACACATATTCGTATCTTTCGAACAAGGTAGCCTCATGATAGCTGCACCCCAGGCGCCCTCCAGCTTGTTCAGTAAACGATCAGCTCAAGAATTGGCGGTCAACGTTCGGGCGGAGAGTGGATGCCCGTTCATTGATAAGGATGTCCGGAAGAGGTTGTTCTTTCCCTCTCCCTGCACGGACCCGGAGTTTCTCTTACTCATGACTCCCGCCCTATGTCGTGCACAATCAATTTCTCATGACTGTACCACCACAGCCGTTGTCGGTCTGATGACTTAAGGTATTTGCCACTGCTATCGCCATAGTCTTTCAGTCAGAGGTCTCCCGGCTGCTGTCCACATTGTTGCGCGTTTTCATTCCACTCAGACTCACCGTTGCCAAGTGCACCACACTTGCGGAATTGTCCGGAATCGGTTGCCGTTGATATCGCCTTCAGTTTCAGATTGCCCAAGACTCACCACAACTACACTAGAATCGCAGAGACGCTTGACGCAGAATTCAGCCGAAGCTCACTGTCGCTCTCATTTCCGCATCGCGCATCACAACAACGCCAAGATGACCACCAACGGCTCAACTAATGGTGCCGCCAATGGCGACGCCAAGCACTATGTTACTCGCAGAGGCCGCCTGGCAGGCAAGAATGCTTGTAAGCCCCGTATATCGACAAGTCTGAACCAAATCACTAACCACGCTCAGTCATCACTGGTGGTGCCGGCGGCATCGGTCTCGAGACAACAATTCTCTTCCTCCAGGAAGGCGCCTCTGTTATTCTCGCCGACATCAACACCAAAGCACTGGACACCGCCATGACCAAAATCCAGGACATCGTCGGTGAGCAGACAGCGAGCAAAGCCAAAACGGTTCAATGCGATGTTACCAATGAGTCCTCAGTGGAAGCCGCCATTGCCGCCGCCGACGAATGGGGTGGTGTCGACATCGTCTTCAACAACGCTGGAATCATGCATGGGGACGACGCTGACGCAATCGACACATCGGAGAAGATCTGGGACTTGACGCAGGCCATCAACGTCAAGGGAGTATGGTATGGATCCAAGCACGCTGTTCTCTCGATGCGCAAGCACAAGAAGACAAAGGGCTCCGTCATCAACACCGCTTCATTCGTTGCGCTCATGGGTGCCGCCACACCTCAGCTCGCATACACTGCCTCGAAAGGAGCCGTCCTGGCCATGACCCGCGAACTCGCCATGGTGCACGCTCGCGAGAACATTCGTTTCAACTCTCTCTGCCCCGGTCCTCTCAACACACCTCTACTACAGGACTGGCTGGGCGACGATCAAGCCAAGCGACATCGCCGCGAGGTGCACTTCCCGTCCGGCCGCTTCGGCGAGGCGATCGAGCAGGCCCAGGCTGTCCTCTTCCTAGCCAGCGATGAGAGTAGCTTCGTGAACGCTACGGATTTCGTTGTCGACGGCGGTCTAAGCAAGGCGTACGTTACGGCAGAAGGCCCTGCCCCAGCAGGTCCGAAGAATCAGGTTTCGACTTGAAAAGGCAAAAACTCTTTTGTCAGATTTCACACACCAGGGAGGACTCTACGCCGAAGACTCATTCTGCGAGTTAAGCGACGAGAGGAGGGCTGAGCATCTTATGGCGTTCTTCAAGGATCAATCGAATAGAGTGAAGCTCACTAATAGGGGTAGATCGACCACGTTCGTTGTTCGGAGTGGGATGCATTACACTAGAATGGCGTCCAGAGGGCACAGAGGCCGCCTAAGGCACTTTCTCATAGATACCAGGTCGACGAATACAATTCTATGATCGCAAACATATCTGACCGAAACTTGTCGTTTGCTCAGTGCCATTTACCATTCTAAAGAACAATTCAAGACCGGCTGACACGCCCGGAGATAGAGGCTATTTCTCCTCCCGACGTCAGCGATGACACGATTTGCAGGAAGGTTCGAAGGAGAGCGGGACAACGCGGCGCGCGCAGGAAAAAAAGATGGAGATGCCAACAGAACAGCAAACAATTATTACTCAGAGAGTACTGATATTCGAGAGATGTAGCCTTCTTCCCCTTCTCACTTCCCACAATCAAACATGATGCCTGAGTCAACGCTCACACAAAATATCAAAACGGCCCAGAATGGTGAAGATGCCAGCCAACCTCTGGGCCGCTCAGTCTCACGCAGCCAGACGGCAGCATTCTCAACCTCACCAGTAGAAAGGTTTCGAAGACCGTCAACGACCAGCTACAGCCATGAGGGGACATCGCCTCTGATGCGCCGAATGACAACGCAACATGGCGCCCCGCCAAAGCAGTTGAAGCCGTTTAGAGAACAGGACATCAAGATACTGCTGCTCGAGAACGTCAATGTGACTGGCATCGAGATCCTGAAGGAGCAGGGCTACCAGGTCGAGGCGATCAAGAGCAGTCTACAAGAAGATCAGTTGATCGAGAAGATCAAGTACGCCCATCCTCACGCTCCCGTTCCCCATCCCACCACCACCCTGACTAACCCCTCCCCTCCAGAGACGTCCACGTCCTCGGCATCCGCTCCAAAACCAAGCTAACCTCGCGCGTCCTCGCCGCCGCCAAAAACCTCATCGTCGTCGGCTGCTTCTGCATCGGCACCAACCAAGTCGACCTCACCTACGCCGCCGCCCACGGCATCTGCGTCTTCAACTCGCCCTTCAGCAACTCGCGCTCCGTCGCCGAGCTCATCATCGGCGAAATCATATGCCTCGCCCGCCAGCTCGCCGACCGCTCCAACGAAATGCACGCCGGCACCTGGAACAAAGTCAGTGCCCGCTGTTGGGAGATCCGCGGCAAGACGCTGGGTATTGTCGGCTACGGCCACATCGGGTCGCAGCTCTCTGTCTTGGCCGAATCAATGGGCATGGACGTAATCTACTACGACGTCGTAAACCTTATGGCCATGGGCAACTCCCGCCAAGTCCCCACCCTCGACGCCCTCCTCGAACGCGCCGACTTTGTCACCCTACACGTCCCCGAGATCCCGGAGACCACAAATCTAATAGCCAAAGAACAACTCGACCGCATGAAGAGAGGCGCCTACCTCCTCAACGCCTCCCGCGGCAAAGTCGTCAAGATTCCCGACCTCATCGACGCAATGCGCTCCGGCCACATCGCCGGCGCCGCCCTCGACGTCTACCCGCACGAACCAGCCGGCAACGGCGACTACTTCACCTCCGACCTCAACTCCTGGGCCTCTGAACTCCGCAGCCTCAAGAATATCATTCTTACCCCACACATTGGCGGCAGCACCGAAGAAGCTCAATCCGCCATCGGCATCGAAGTCGCCGAGGCCCTCGTCAAGTACATCAACGAGGGCGTCACGTTGGGGGCGGTAAACATGCCCGAGGTCGCCCTCAGGAACATCACAATGGACGAGCCGAACCATGCGCGCGTCATCTTCGTGCACCAGAACGTGCCTGGCGTGTTGAGGAGAGTCAATGAGATCTTGGGCGGGCATAACGTGGACAAGCAGATGACGGATAGCAAAGGCGATGTGGCGTACCTGATGGCAGATGTTAGTCGGGTGAAAGAGGAGGAGGTGAGGGGGCTGTATGGGGAGTTGGAGGGATTAAAGGAACGGATCTTGACCAGGGTGCTATACTAGACTCAAAAGATCAGACGGAATGAAAAGTTGGGGACTGAACGAGCTGCTTCAACAGAGCTCTAGGCGTCACTGGACGATAGACATATATCCCACCACGAATGAATACAGCCTTTGGATTATGAGCAGATCTCTTCCCTGTCTCTCGTCCCTAAAGCCAGCGCGGTCGTCATCTACCCTACTGCCCCATCACAAACTGCCAAAATGCCCCTCCAAAGCCCTCACCGTATCCAGCACGGCCTCCCTATACCCCCTCAACTCCTTCTCCCGCCCACCACCCAACGCCTTCCTCATCTTCGCCGCATCCACACTTTGCCCCTCAAGTTCCCATCCCCACTTCTTCCCAAACAGCCCTCCCCTCTTCTCCTTGTCCTCCTCGTCTCTGCTCTGGTACCAGTACCCCGGCTGCTCTGTAATGATATCCCTATCCGGAAACTCCTCCCTCAGCAGATCCGCGATGGCTTGCGGCGGTGCTTTGCCGTTTGTTGCGAGGTATCTCTGTCCCTTGCTCTCATCCGGATTGATCGCGGCCCATGCGTGTATCTCAGCGACGTCGCGGACGTCAACCCAGCTTGCGCCGCCGACCGGTGGCGGGAGTTTGCCGTTCAGGGAGGGGTTGTTGGTGTAGATATCCCAAACCGGCTTCACCGTCAGATTCAACCCCTCCGCCTTCTCTGGCAGCAATATCGGCGGCCCGATAACCACCCCCGGATGCACCGCGCTACACGCAAACCCCGGCTTTTGGGTCTCCACAAACTCCCACAGCGCGCGCTCGGCGAGGGTTTTCGAAGCGCTGTACGCGATGCCGGCGTTGAAGGCTCAGAGGAGGCGATCTTGGGCCCGTTGATATTCCAGTCTGCTTCGCTGTACGCATATGGCTCAGTGAAGGGGTGCGCCCAGCGGTCGACTACCGCGGCGACGGAGGAGGTTAGCACGAAGGATTGGAGTTGGGGGCCTGCGTGGTTGAGGGCGGAGGTGAGGATTGAGGTGTTGCCTTGTACTGCTGGGCCGACGAAGTCTTCGAGGGTTTTCAGGCTGAAGTCGATTGGGGAGGCGGTGTGGATGATGGCGTGCACGCCCTGCACGGCTGAATCGAAGGCGCCGGGGGCGGCGATGTCCGTGACGACGGCGTGTTGGTAGGTGCTGGCGTAGTCCTTAAAGGGGCCTGAGATTAGGCGGTCTTTGGCGCTGGCGGAGCGGGATGTGCCGCGGACGGTGTAGCCTTGCTGGAGCAGGCAGAGGGCGATGTGCGAGGCGATGTAGCCATTTATGCCGGAGATCAGGATGATGGTGTCGGGTGATGGTGGTAAGGGCGCCATTCTGGTCAGTTGGGAGTAATGTGCCTGCTGTGATGATAGATCCGATTTTCTTTGCGCGGCCGATTGTTGAGTTGATATGTCTGGTTTATGTAGTCTTGATGGCGTTTGTTCGGAGAACTGGGCTTGCGTGAGCCAGCTAGCCACAGACCTTACTAAGTATGTATTGCGAGTGCCTCGACAGCGCTTTATTGCTTGATACTACGATGCCGTGCGATGATGGTGGCTCTCCTGTGGCGGTCGACGTCGAAGACTCTTGATGTTTTATAGTCTCTGATCCTCTCGACAAGTCTGTGGTCTCAAAGGGGCTGCAAGTATACCTAGTACTCGTGCTCCGAAGCGGTAGCCGGCTTCATAAGCAGACCAATCACAAGCTGGTGCCTGGGATGGACAGTCTCAGGCAATAGCATACGAGTCTTGATAGGTACGAAATCGTTCACTAATCGGATGACGTCAATTCGAGATAGAGGTTTCGTGCGTAGCGAATTCACCAAAACTACCGTTTCGCGCATCCGGACACGCATAGCACTCCCAGGCAGCCTGGTTGCGCGTACGACACTGCAGACAGGTAATTAGCATTTCATGGGCAAGAAATAAGGAGAAAGCACGGCCTGTCAGTTCCTTGTCTGGGCGGAGGGTGTAGCAGCATGGCAACCAAGGTAGGCAAGTCCTCTACTTTGATGGCCAAGAGAGGCAAGAATTCTACCAGGTAGCCGTACTTGGTGGTGGACTTACGCGGCGACCGCTTTCTACCGCATTGGATACTACCTATCTATACAACTTCACTACGCTCAGTACCCAAACCCCTCCAAATGCAAGTATATGCCTTGTGCACCAGTACCCTTATGCACGGCCCGCTCGTCGCTCAATGACACGACACTCCTCCTCACATCATCTTGCAAACCCTGTGGGCCGCATGAGACCACCGCGCTTTCGCCCTCGGCGTCTTCGAGGATAGCGCGGATGATGGGCCGGATTCTCGGCCTGCCGACGTGAATCTTGATGAGTGATTTTGATGATGTCTTTGCTTTCTCGTAGTCGGAGGATGAGCCTGAGGAGGACAGAGCTTCGGTCGTGGTAGGGTTGCAGCAGCAGGCAGCGGGCTCATCCTCGTCGGTCGCGGCCTGCTTGCAGCAGCACCCGCCGTCCGGTGTGCAGCCATGCTTCTCTTCGGCGTCGCTGGAAACTCGAATTGTCGCTTGACCGTTGACTTGCTTCTTCTCAAGCAGTTCCGATGCCTCAGCGCTCGATCTGCTGGTCGTCATTTCCGCTTCACCATGCTCAGGTGGTTCACATCTTATGTCGGTCGACATCGACGCCTCCAACTCCTCGTCGCAGGTGACGTACACGTCAACGTCAAGTTGTACATCCCGGCTGTGCCGACTCCGCAGCTCAGCCACGTCCTGAAGAGCCCGTTCCAGCACATCATCAAACCAGCACAGTCGATCTCGCGCTTTTATGACCCACACAAGCTTGATGTGCCTCGTCACAGTCCTCTCGTCGTGCATCCATCTCTGCACAATATCTCTCATCAGCGGCACAGTAAAAGTCGCACCTGTGGAGCCGGCAAAGAGCACGACGCTGTCGAACTGCTGCAAAGGTCTGTGTCGGCCGTATGGCCCGTCTAGGGCAATGTTTTTGGTTTGTATCGACGTGGTAGCATTGCTCTGTGGTAATAGATTCTTGCTTGCCCAACGATAGAACCGCTTGGTACCACCCTTCCTCGCCTGAACCAAGAACTCGAGCTTCCCATCTGACGGCAGCGTCGAGGCGGTAAATGGATGAGCTTGCAGTGGCACCACAGCGTGGCATGACACAAACATGTGCTGCCCAGGCGACCAATTGACAACTGGGTTTTGGATGCTGAGGCGAGTGACGTTTCCTGGCAGTGGAGTCAGAGTCGCAGCATTCGCCCAGGCTTGGCCTTTGCTATGCAAAATTGGAAGATTAGCCCACGCTGTCGTGCAGACACGCAGAAAGCGGTCAAGGAAGAAGATGGCGACGCTGACCCAGAAGTAGGTTACGTTGCTGTCTGAGACGTGCAGGTAGATGGCGCCCATGAGTCCAGCGAAGAGGATGACGTGGAGGCCGTAAAAGACTTCGTGAGAGAGCCTTCGGACTGGGAGGAAGCTTGTGAGCAGGATGGCTGTCAGGATAATCCAGCATGCGAAGCCTGTCTGTGTAAGGTAGTCGATTTCCAGCTTGCGCAGAATGTAGTTATAGCGAGCCCACGATCGAAACCAAAATGACATGTGGATGGTGACAGTGATCCAGAATATACGTGCGACCCATCTGTGCAGCCAGTTCAATCGTTCGTAGGAAGACCCGATGACAAGTCCGATCAGATTCTGCTTGCCGGAGAGGAGAAAGACGAGGGGCAGTTCAGCGATGGCGAGCGAGCCGACCCGATATGCTATGTCCTCCCATTGCCTCTGGTTGAAGGTGTCGTAGCCGTAGAAGGCCAAGACCAATATCGCTGTCAAAAAGCCAAGCACCACAGATGAAGGTCCCAGTTGGGGTGTTCGAAGCTTGATCTTTCTGAATCGGTAGACGGGAAGAGAAGCATGAGACAGTTCTCGGGTAATTGCTGTTGCGACGGCGTATGAGGTCGACAATATCGTCTGTGGCCGTGCGCTCAGTGAAGAAAGTCGTTGTCGGAGTACGATGTAGTTCAGAACGTTGAACAGCGTGGCGAATGCAATGACTGAACCAGTGAAGATCCAGAAGTAGTGCTGTATATCGGTATACGATGGCATGCTCATGCCGCCTGACATTGACATGCCTGACATGCCGCCATGGTTATGTTGTCGACGGTCCATCATCGTGACGTTAGAGACTGTGGCAACGTTCGAGTGAACCAGAAGCTGAGGTCGGATCAAAAGGATAGAAAACCACCTCGTGCTGGACTACTGTTTGCAGTCCATTGTAGAGGAGAGATCCCTCACGCGGCAAACGTGCTCACCCGAAAAAAACGGCTCGTAAGGCGCTATAGGTGAAGATACTGCCGTCGACAAGGATCAGTCGCAATCGTCAGATACCTGCTCAACATACGCAATCCTGCTCTATTTTCGAGGGCGCACCTCCGTACTGTAGCAAACTCGAGATCACTGGAATGGGGACCCTGATCGTGGGGCAAAAGGTCAAAGTCCAGACAATGCCAAGAACGTGCTCACGCCCAGTCCGACTCCGGCTAGCACCTTCCCGACGCCAAATTTACCCCCTCCCTCTTTGCCCTTTTGTTTGTGCTGATTTCTGACACACCTGGGCAACGAAAAGTTGAGCCCTCGAGCATCGTTACGTTTCAGCTCGAAATATAGACGGCTCTCGATATACATACAAGGCCCAGCCAGCGACTTCGACAGTCCTAAGCGCTTAACTTCCGATGCAGCGGTGCCTTCACCGCATCTCCAAGTGATCTACAGGGAACCCGAACCACTGTACCTCAGTACAACCACACCAAAGCCGACTCTTCCAAATCACCAGCTCACAGCCGTCTTCCCACGGCATACCTACCACCATGGAACGAAGGCACGACTCCATGTCCCACGACGTCATGACCATGCAGGACATGTCCATGGCCTTCTTCACATCCACCATGACCTCCCTGTACTCCCTCACTTGGACCCCAACCTCCACTGGCGCATACGCTGGCACCTGCATCTTTCTGATACTACTCGGCGTTGCCTTCCGCGGCCTCATGGCTGTCAAAGCCGTCTGCGAGCAGCGCTGGGCCGCAGCAGCACGCGACCGGAGATTTGTGGTTGTCAGGGGCCAGCAGCCCCGAGCAGAGCAGATCGAAGGGGATGACGACGCGAAGTTTGGAAGTTTTGTTGGGCCGAATGGTCTCGAGGAGCGCGTGAAGTATGTGCAGGCGAATGGAGGTAGGGTGCTGCCGTTCCGGTTGACGGTCGATTTGCCACGGGCGGGCTTGGTGACGGTTATCGCCGGGGTGGGATATTTGCTGTAAGTGGCTCCTTCTCTTTCGTTTTTGCATGTTCCTTGTCTGACGCTTTGTGTAGCATGTTGGCGGTGATGACGATGAATGTGGGCTACTTTCTCTCCGTGCTGGCTGGAATTTTCGTCGGCGAAGTTGCTGTTGGGCGACATATCGCTCTGGACGAGCACTGATGTGCCACACGTGGCAGTACTGCATGACAGCCGCAGATAGACTACAGAACACAGAGCTCTTACTTACTTTCGAATTGCTTTTGTTCTGACCTTCTAATCGAATGTGGCTGCTTTTTCTGAGACTAAATGTATCAAAGCTGGCTTCAGTCTCTTGTGAACCTACACTCGACGATCGGAATCTGTCTAAACACACTCGTACGTCATGGCCTATAGCAGTCCAACACCAGCCAAAACGACTCCTCCAACGACACCCCATCCCAGCACATCAGCACCCACAGTCGCCATGGCCATCCCTGCTCCATTCCCACTCGCGGTAGCGCTCGCGCTGCCACTGGCAGCACTTGCACTTCCACTTGCACTCCCACTTTGCGGCTGACCCTCCCCATTGCTCGCGTTCGCATTGATAGGCGAAGGTAGTGCCGATGCGGTGACGCCTGTGTTGTTCGTGCACGACGATGGCAGAGCTGCTGCTGCGCTTCCAAACGTTACGTCTGCGCACTAAGCAGGTGACAGGTTAGTCGCGGCCTTCTTTCCTGCTCAGAGTAGCAAGAAGATAGAACACTTACGGCATACAACCCGCCGCCACCCTCTCCGTCCGTGATGACTTGAATCGTGCCATTCATCCCCTCCTTCACCCCTGCGCTCTTCGGAATCGTGACCATCGGCAAGCAGAACTCGCCTAGCCCTTCCTCCCCAAAGGTCTGCACGAGCGTGATGTTGAAGTCGGCCTCAGACGGATCGTTGTTCAGACTGAGTGAAACTTGGATGACGCTCTCGTCGTGACCCATCTCCAGCGCGAGCGGGAAACTGGTGGAACCAATAGTTGTGCGGTTGTCCGAGACCGGCTTGCCGGAGCAGGGCGAGTTGACTTCAATCTCGTCGTCTTGGCCATTGCGGGATGGTGGGTAGACGAGGACGAAGTGGGCTGTGGCGAGTGCCGGGAGGAGTAGGGAAATGAGCTGCATGATGATCGTTTGGCGGGCGTGACAGTGCTTTCTGATGGGTTCGTTGGAAGTCGGCGCTGATAGAAATTTCGAAGAGTTGTGAGGATCGAAGTATATCAAATAGATAATGTTGTTTCACGACAGACCATCAGAAGCACAAGCTCGACCAAGCACCATAAGCACCAATGCTTCGGAAAAGCTTGCGCGGTGCGTCGCCAGGGGTGAAACTTTGTCCTTTGCCCTTTCCGGGCATGGAGGGAGCTCGAAAACGTGCTCAGATCCCCATTACCTCGAGGCGATTGGCTCATGCATACGAGACAGACAAGGGTCGGAACTCGACGAGCGACGTCGGTTATGCACTTTGAGGGAAGGGATGAGCATAGAAACTTGCTCTTTCTCTTACTATCAATGCATGAAACAGTTCTGAAGATATCTAGATAGTTGAGTCGAATTGCGAGCGGTGTAGACGCCTCTAGACACAAAAGGTGCTGCTCTGCCCTGTCATAGTGCACGAGCTGCTTCACTATGTAACTACTTGCCCAACAGTCTAGTGTCAAGACTAAGTTGCTATCTTCCCCGTCGATCAGGAATTGCCTGTTCACCTTTTCTCTATAGATCATCAAAGGTCAGTGCCTCAAACTGATTATTATAGCTGTCCAAGTCGACTTCTTCAGAAGTCACAGATTCCGGCATTGATGCAGAACCCTCGCCATCGGACGGTTCCCCGCGCAGGGAGCCACGGACAGCGGCCCTTCGGTTGCTGCCACACGACCCTAACAGCTGCTCGATCTTCCAAGCAATCCGCTCAGCACCTTGTCTCGCACCAGCCAGATTTGCGGCTCCAGGCCCAAGTCGCAACGCAGCAAGTGCTCCTGCGAAGAAGCAAGGCAATTCATCATTCCACATCATATCATCATTGATGATTGGAAGTCCCCCCATAAGTTCCATGCCATGTTCCCGTTGGAGGTCACGGAGGAAAGAAATCGTTGCGAAATCTGGCTTGACTCCTGTTGCGAAGAAAACATAATCAATCTTGGGCAAGCCCACTTCGACTTCAGGCTCTGTCACCAGATTCCAGCCATCATCCCATGTCCCACGTGTGATTCGTGTGCAGGGAAGAAGAGTCAACCTCCCTCGCTTGACGTGCCGCTGGAGGATCTTGTCGAAGGCAGGAGTGATAGAACCACCATTTTTAGCGTCTCTCAACATCGTTGCCCTTTCGTTGTCACTGTCGGCGGACCAGAACTCGGCCATGCGCTGATTGCGCACTTTGGATACCCATTCCAAGTCAACGTCGAAATGTTTGAGTTTGTATTTGCTTCGCATGATCAGCCAGACGTGGGAGACGCCTCCTTGTATGAGCAAGTGAGCGAGCTGGGCTGATGTCAGACCACCACCTACAACCACAACTTTGGCTGGCCTGCCATCCGCTGCTTTGCGCGAGATGGTCTCCATCATGTTGAGAGCAGATCGATCGAAACAATGGCACACTGAATCCGCTGCGGCGCCCGATGAGATTGACAGGTTGTGGTCAGGTGGGATACTCGGCGCTGAAGTTGCGCCTGTTGCAATCACGAGGATTCTGGCCATGTAAGTACCGCTGGTTGTCTCGACCTGGAACACATGTCCATTCGAGGGACAGCCATTGTCGTCGTACTGGACACCAGTGACATGAGTCTGGTGTACGGTATGGCGTAGCTATATCGATCCACAACGTTCCAGCAATAGTCCCTGAAGAGGCTCGTGGACGGGGTGAAGTAATCGATCTGATCTCGCCCATCGACTCTGAGATGTCTCTCTACCTTTGGCTTTCGGCTCCTTTGGTGCTCTTTCTTCCGCGAGTGCTTGCTATACTCTTTCCTGGTCACATGCTCGATCTCAATGAGCTCGTGATGTCGTCCCTGGTCATAGGCGTACGCCAGCAGGCCATCCTTGTCCCTGGGGTCTGGGTGAAAAAACAAGGGGCTACGCAGATGAGGGATATCGAATTGTGCGAGTCGACGACTCCATGCTCCGAGCCACTGGTCAGACGCGGAGTCAAGCACGGTGATTTTGAGATCTCCTCCGGTGCCATGATCGTCGTCATTGTCGTGGCCTTCGGTTTGGTCGGATCCCGTGCTCTTTCTCCTTCCTTTGCTCTTTCTCTCGGCCTCGAGCGTGTCCTTGCGATTGAAACGTTTCCAGTACCGAGCATGCTCCTCGTCCGTAAACAATGCAGACGGAGTACTCTCGCGCAGACGTGCCGCTACAGCTAGCCCACACGGACCAGCGCCAATGATAAGTACGTCGGAGAACATACCCCGTTGCCTTTAATGCTAGCTAGAGACTCCTTCACGGGGCAATTGGCTTGAGAATGGAGATCGTATATCGGAGATGGCAAGTAGCAAGACTCTAAACGTCCGCCAGGTATTCGCCTGGCCAAATCTTACCTTTCGAGCTGGCCTGTCAGCGCTCTCGATGAGACGAGCTCGAGCACTCGTGGTGAAGTTGCATGAAGCATTGTCGCGAAGTTCGCTTGGCACTTTCTCAAGTCAAGGTCCTCGAATTGTTGAAGTGGGCTCCGCATCGTCTAATTGCATGTAGCATGGTCACTGGATCCACTTGGCAGGACTCAAGTCAAGGTCCTCGATTTCGCAGACACTTCCAGACTCTCCTTCGAGCAACGATTGTCAGGACTGGGGACGAGGTACTCGTAGGAGACTCGAAGACATTTTACTCTTTGTGAGCAAGTGGTATAATCCTGCAGAGTATCTGGCGTATAGATCAGCATAGCGACTTTGGGTGAGTCTACTTCCGCGAAAGTAGAGGGGAGAAGGATTTGATAGGTGAAAGAATCGAGCGCGTATGGGGTATGTTGTTGCCGGCCAAGAGTTCCGCGAATTCTGCGAAAAGAAATCAGCCCCCGACCTCTTCTATACCTACCTTCTTGGACACCGCTTGCCAATAAGCCGGGAAGTCATGCGTCCCACTGTGCGCCGAACCACTGCACAAGCCTTCTTGCCCTGCACTCCTTGAGGCCTGTCACTCTCGGTCACTGGCAAAGGAAGGTAGATGTAGAGAAGGCATGTGCAAGGATCACCTGCCTTATTGCGAGCAGTGAGGGAGATAACCTTAGCCGATGCTCCGCAGACATGCTTTGATCTCTGGGATACTTCAATCAAGCGGGACGAGATTCGTGGGTGCTCTCTGGAAAGGCGCCTTGTCGCGTGCGCGATCCCGTGAAGCAAATGTGTGCCCAAAGCCGGTCTGCATTTTCAGCGAATACTGGCTGATGAAATGAAGGATTGGGAGCATGTCAATGCCGTCTCGGGGCGCTGCTGCCTGACGCGAAGTGTGTTGTCCATCCATTGGTCTCGCTGAGGTGCGGCTGCCTTGAGATTGGGCGCACAGGGCTCTTCGCAAGGCTAAGTCGAGCGAACGCCCAGTTTGGCTGGAGATGCTGAAAGACATAAAATGCTCGCACCATTCTCGACTGACTCGCGCCTTCCTCTCTCAGCATAACACTCCACCAAAGCCTTCGTCACGGGATTATTGCTGTAGCTGCCACACGCCACCATGTCAAACAACAACACGACTTACGATGGAACCATACCGAGTCATGCAGAGGCCGTGAGTCCTCAGTCCCTCTCAATCCCGAGTCAATTGTCTGACAGAGACCCAGTTCGTGAGCATGGACCCGGCTCGCACTGCAGTTCAACAAGCCGCCTCCAATAGTGTCCAACGCCCCGCGCCAGCTGCTGCGAAGCCGTCGACGTCGAGTCCTAGTACGCAGACACAGCAGGCGACCAATCAGCAATTCAACAACGATGGGAGCGTTCGCAGATAGGCCACGAGAGTGTGCAGCGATAGCTTTGCTGCTGTGGATGGACGTTAAAAAGGAAGCGGATGATGACAGGAGTTGAAAGTGAGATCATGAAGTTGTGCCTTCGTTGGTTGCACTTTGGATTCGGAAATTGTTGTCCGAGACGCCTGGAAATGACGAAATCTGGGGTGACACCGGCACTGCTGCTTACGTAGATGGTATCTAGCCTTTGACATACCTCGGCAATATAAATGTGGTCACTCCATCACTCTCACGAGGCTTTCTACGGGAATCTAGCGATCTCGCTTCTGAACGACGACGTTTGCCTCATATCTCGCACTCTTTACGTCGTTTCCCGCAATCGAACATTTCGTCAGGCTATAACTTGCTTCGGATCATTTAGCCCATTGCCTCATTGAGCGGCGTCTGACACTCGGTAGTATGGCAGACTACTCGGAATATGGCATTCCAAGCGCAGAATGGCTCGCACTAGAACCCAACATCCCACCTCTGCCCGCGTTCTCAAGCGTGGACGAGCTGAAACAGATAACGAATGGCGGAAGAGAGAAGGTCAGCGCGGAAGAAATGATCAGCCAAGGTACGTAGATGAACCTGACGTATAATGAGATACGTGGTTAGATAGTGCATCGACTGACCCGCCAGAACAGGACTATCAGAAGTCGTAGCTTTAACAGACCACTCCATCCCCACCCGGGACGGCAGCACAGTCGAGGCACGGAGCTATCGACCTAAGACATTACCTTCCAGCGGCCCACTACCAGTCTACGTCCACCTTCACGGTGGCGGCTTCCTCTTTGGCACCTTATCATCCGAGGACGCTGGGTGCAGTCGCATCGTCAAGTCCTTCCTGGAGCAGTACAATCAGGGAATCGTGGTGCTGAATGTAAACTACCGCCACACGCCTGAATTTACCTTCCCCACAGCCTGGGAAGATGTCGAGGATGCTCTCGTGTGGCTACATGGCATTCCGGAAGCGGAACTAGAGAGGACGCTCGGGGTCGGCATTGACCGATCTCGCGTGGTGGTCGGAGGCATCAGCGCAGGTGGACAGCTGAGCGCTAGCGCTTCACTGAAGCAGAATCTAGGACTGGGGCCGACTGCGAAGCTGCCGAAGTTGAAGGGACAAGTCTTGATGATCCCAGCACTGGTGCATCTCGACCATCAGGAGAACATCAGAAAACAGCTGAAGAGCCCAGAGGCGAGCAGCTATCACACACAGTCGAACGCGCCTATATTGGACCTCAAGCGGATCAAGCTCTTCACGGATCAGTTGAAGGTCTCTGACGCAGTTCTGAAGGGCGAAGGCTTCGCAAATGACAGAAGGCTGAACATAGGCAACGCAACACCTGACGAAGTCAAAGGCTTGCCGGCCACTGTCTTTGGCATTGCAGGCTCAGATCCGCTCAGGGACGAGGGCTTGTTCTTCGCGAAATTGCTTGCTGATCAAGGTGTGCCGACGAATGTGCAGGTCTTTCCTGGTCATCCGCATGGCGGCAGAAGGTATGGAAACCAATTGCCGATAGCGAGCAAGGCTTGGGATGCGTGTATTGTCGAAGGCATCCATTGGATTCTGTCGGAGCCGGCTGCAGCTGCATTTGATATCAAGAAGGCCTATTGAGAAGGCGCTTTGGCACGTCGAGCAGGACCCTTGGAGCTTTCTCCAGTAGGTAGCGACACGATCTGGCTTGCAGCGATGCCAGATGCCAGAGAGAAGGGGCTCGCTGGGCATTCGACTGTTGATCTCGGTTCATTGCGTGATCTCCTGGCTCGCGGAAAGAGAACCGCGTGACGTCCAATACGAGGACATTTGCGTACCTAGTACAGCTCAACTGGGAACACGAAAGTACGAGTTGCGCAGGGTCGCGACAAATACGAGAATTGCAGAGTGACCTATCTCTTCGGTCATTCCTCACCACCTTCCCACCTCACTTCCTCACCATCCTCCCGCTTCGCTTCACCCCACTTCTTGCCCAAGTGCTTCAGCACATTGTCAATGAACGGGTCCCGCAACGCGTCTTGCCCAACGACTGAGCTCCAGCTCGCAATCATGGCACTGATTGCACGCATATGCAGCTCCAGCACATCATCCTGATCGTCACAGTCGCCGGTCCGAGCCAGTAGCAGCATCGCAGCAACCATCGCGCGTGCTCGTCTTGGCTGTTCGGCGAAGAATGACGCGCCACCGTTGGAAGTCATCACTGCCATGTCTTCGCTCAAGTATCGTACGGCTCGGTCGTTGAGCTGCTGGCGCGTTTGGCGTAGTTGAGCCGCTTGCTCGGGTGTAGGGCTGGGCCTTTGAGCGAACAGTAGATCGTTCACCGTGTATGCGAGGACCGCGCACATTGCCCCTAGATACGAGGCGGCGAGTAGTGTCATTTGTGGCCAGAACTTGTCGCAGCCCATGTCCACATCCCTGATTTGCCGTGGGACCAGGTTCGTTACATAGTGTTGTGCGAGTCGAAGATTAGTAGGCGTGGAGAGCGAAGGTGGCAGATCGAGCCTGAGCCACCAATTCGGATTGGGGTTGGTTTGCGGAGTAGTGGACTCGGTCGTAGGCTCGGTGTCGGTGGCATGAGCTGGGGAAGGTGCGTTTGATGGTACTTGCGATGTCCGTGCTGAGGGACCTGCGTCAGATGATGTGGCTGTAGCCGCTGGACCACCCGATGACTGGCTTCGTCGGGTACGATGCCATGCCACGGCTCCTTGGATCCATCTGATATCCATGCCATACCCGGGACACTCGAGACTCCGAGATGCGCATTTCAAGCAGCCCGGCATGGTTCGGTCGCATCGAATGCGACGACGTCGGCATGTCTGGCAGTCTGCAAGGTGTTAGCGCTTTTCGTGTACAGCGATCAGCCTGCACTTACCCTTGTCCGGTGGCACAGTGTTCATCTCGATCGCATTCGGTAGTTGGTGTTCGTTGAGCTGGCTTCGTGCTCTGTGACTCGTGAATTGACTTACCTCGTGCTTACCGATCAGAGTGGCGATAGCATACTTATGAAATGGTTGTCCATATCTGCAGTCTGCTAGCGGGTCGATTCCGTGGCAACAGACAACATATAGTGCTGTGCAGCTCGCACTCGCGTGCACAGCATCTTGACCCTTGACTCGCCAGGATCAGAAAAGCCTCGTTGGGAGGCGATTTGAAATGTGATCATGATGCGGTGGCCTGTCCGAGCGCTGCTAGAAGAAGCGTGCCGTGCCGTCAAAAACCGCGGCATGACAAGTTGGATGAAGCCTTGGTCGAAAGGGCATATAAGTCGGACTCGGACGATGTCATGCGGCTCTGAGTTCGGGAGGAAATACTTAGGAAAGGCCAAGGATTCACCCCTGTACTTGCTGACTGTAAGTAGATACGCGTTGCGCTGGTGCAATCGTTTTTGTCACTGTAGGCCGTGGGGTGCAGCCTATCACGACTGCAGTTCGTCCATTGTTTCGAACGGCGACCACGAAGCTGCTACACCAGCTATTAGCTTCCCTCGCCCGTTGTAGACGCCGAGGTGGAATGAAGATGCCGAACTTGAAATCACTGTAGGGTGCGGGAATTATAGGAACATTCGAGTCGCCTGTGAGTACTGTAGTATTCTGGAAGGCGCCTGGGCAGGTGTTGCCAAACGAGTCTCACGCCGGGATGACGTATCCAGATAACCAGGTACTACCGTGCCACTGCACTGCAGGCGCGAAGACACCCTTGGCGATCTCGATTGTTGCAATGCAACGCGGAGATTATCGCGCCTTGCAAAGATCACAGTAAAGTCATTGCCAGAGGGCAGCAAATGCAGCATGGCATGGCTTGTCCATCAAAACGTGGTGGACGAAGATATGAGCCTGAAGGTTTGTTGGCGCGTGTTTCCCCCTCGTGTTCTTCCAAATGTTGACCCGCAGTGCGTCAAGCCACCCGCGTTGTTTTGTCATACATCTCTACGCGAGCGGAATGGCGTTATCTCGGGCCTTGGGCAACAGCTTCCTTCTGCTCAGCTGCATGCCTATTTCGATTCCCATGCATGAACATGCCGACCTGAGACAACGAACACCTTAGTCACCACAGTTTCCGCCAACAACGCCGAGGTATCTCTACGAATCGTGTGATCGCGCTTTCGTTATGGAGCAACGCCAGGC
Source organism: Cyphellophora attinorum (assembly GCF_001299255.1). Classification (NCBI taxonomy): domain Eukaryota; kingdom Fungi; phylum Ascomycota; class Eurotiomycetes; order Chaetothyriales; family Cyphellophoraceae; genus Cyphellophora; species Cyphellophora attinorum. The sequence goes on along the minus strand of NW_017253250.1, from coordinate 408,209 downwards.
AGATCTCAGATCACATTTGATCGGTTGATTTCGCCTACTTGTGTGTACCTGATCATGCGGTGCATCAGCTTGACCTACTAACCTTGACCTTCTCATTGTGACTTGAGCGGACACGGTCCCCGAGCCAGGGGAAATGTGCAAGCATACAGCGCCGTCCTGGGGCCCGACTATCCTCCCAGAAGCAACTGTTCAACATGAGCTACGCTGTCGCCATGCAGAATGTTTCCAAATAACACGCCGAAGCACATCATCAAAGCGGACGCAGGACCGTTCATCGCAAGTTGGTCGCAGGCCGACTATGGTGTGCAAAGACGCCGCGTTGCCATCCGCGAGCAGTGCCAGAGCAGATGATAGGGCACTGAAACGACAGTCCGTGCTCCGAAGACGCTGGACATGTCTTCGATTTCAGTCTTCCTCGTTGTGCTGAGAGCCACAACCCGCCCAATCGAGGCATTCTTGACCACGATGAATCGTTACGGGCTGTCAGGCCGGACTCGCAACAAGGAGATAGGTCACAAGGCTTCATTTTTGCCGACACAGTCGAGTCTGGCCCTGAGTGGCTCAGCAGTTAGCAAGATCTCCGGTGTTACGAAATCATACGAAGTCAGATTGGGGCATAGCCGAGAAGGGGAATATCAAGCGTAATCAGATTGACCCGCCAAACTGGTATCGAGGAATGTATCTATACCTCATGGCACAGGGTCTCCCAGCGACTCGCTACATCTGCTCCTCGGGTCAAGGCTCTCTCCTCCTTGAGGTTTCGACTCACGAAGTCAGGTGCTGCTTCGTATCAGGATCAAGCGATTTGAAGCACAATCACACGAGTGGGCGAGGACAACTACAACAACAAAAGGACACTGATGCTCGGTAACGTGGAGGGTGCTAGTCGCACGCGGACGATACGTTCACTCCGATAAGGCCATTGTCTTACTGTCCTAACGAAGGCACCTTGATATTGGGGCATCCTTCATTGGCCCGCAACTCAAACGCCCGCCAAGTTTGAGAGCTGACATAGCGCAGTCGAGACTGAGGGATCTCAGGTACCCTTCGAACTCGCAAGTCACCCTATTACGATTGAAGACTTTCTGACGCGGAACGCGGCTTATGCCAGCCTCGGCGGCACCTTACAACGGATCAATGAATCGACCTCAGCTCAGCGATATCTTAATCCGTGGATTAGATCAGCTGCTGCAATTCCGCGTTCCTGGGGTAGCTGACTCATCCATGCTCATTCCGTCAAGGACAAGTCTTGCGAGTACGTATCTGGATCGCAGGGAGAGCGGTTTCTTTCCTCGCCCAGGCAGTCGCCTTGTCGGTTACAACAAGTCGAACATCGTTCTTGCTTACCGTATTGCTCTTTCGAAAGTTGATCCTGCCTACTTCGTACCTGGCTTTCCGAGTACGACTTCAGGCGCCCATCGAACGCAGTCATACAGTGCGTTCTATCGGCGCGACTGCTATGACATAACCGTACGAGTAGGAAATGGAATTACTACTTCGGACCCGAAACTATCGCTCCTGCCATGCGTAAAATCAGATGCCAAGGTGAAATCCGCGGTTGAAGCAAGTCGTCGGTAGGTCGCAGGCAGGACAACGAAGGTGAGAGGTGAGCCCTTAGCGCAGGAAGCTGCTCTGCCAGTCGTACGTGTTCATCGGCGGCCTTGCATAGCAGCACGATTCTTCATGGTAAGCAAGGCTCGTCCGGGGTAAATGCGGCCCCCAAGCTGCCTCAGCAGGTGAGGAAAGTCCAAAAGTACAAATAAGTCCTGAATGCTCCGTTGAAGCACACCCCGTACACCTCACATCTCGCACCATTGCGCGACTCAGCTACAGAAATCTTCAAACCGCCCATTTGAAATCCCACCATGGCCATCTCCTCCACACCAGCCCCAACCAAAGTCCCCTCCCCGAACAAACTCGCCCACGTCGTCCTCCGCACCAAAGACATGCCCGCCATGACCAAATGGTACTGCGACTTCCTCGGCGGCCGCATCGTCCATGCAAACCCAGCAATCGCCTTCATCACCTACGACGACGAGCACCACCGCATGGCATTCGTCAACATCCCTGGCCTGCAGGACAAGGTCCGCCACTCCAACGGGCTGGAGCATATTTCGTTCACGTGGGACTCCCTGACGGACTTGGTTACTGCTTATAAGGTTCGGAAGGTTGAGCAGGGGATTGAGCCGGTGTGGTGTGTCAATCATGGGCTTACGACCAGCTTGTACTATAAGGACCCAGATGGGAATTTGCTGGGTTAGTAGCACGAAACCCTCCCTTCTCACCGCTGGGCTGAATGGCCGAGGGCTGACGGTTGCGGTGTGGACAGAGACGCAAGTCGATAACCTCAACAACGAAGAAAGCGACGCACTGATCAACTCGGAAGACTTCGCCAAGAACCCGGTCGGTATAGATTTCGATCCCGAGGAGCTGTATGAGCAGGTGCAGAGGGATGGCGAGGAGGCTGTCATGGAGAGGCTACGGGTTCGAAAAGACATTGGACCACGCGGGATTGAGTCTATTCCTGCGGCGTACATGACATAGTGGTGCAGAAGGAGAGAAGGCGATGGACAGTTGCTAGTAAAGCGACCGCAAGAGAGCGTGACGCTCGGGGCGAATTGTTTCTTCCTGTGAGTTAAAGCATGATGATGGGCTTACATTTATGGACAATTGAGACTATCGGTCCTTTATGGCAAAGCAGTCCTGTACGGTCTTGTACTTGCATTGCGGCAATGAGTGCTCGCAATCCATTGTGTCTGGACGTCTATCTTTGTAAATCAGCGCATACAAGGACGAAGCATCTGTAACGCGAGCTTGAAACGTCTAAGCTCAACCTTATTTCGGCCGAATGACTTCATTCAGGAAGTTTCACGAAATGATCGACAGCCAAGTCAAGGTCGTCGGGCGAACTCCAGGTCCCAAAAGGATACTTGAGTGCAGTCTTCGTGTGAACTTGAAGGCCGGCCATGTCGTTTCTGGCATCATTCGCGAGTCCCTTCAAAAAGAGCCCATCGCATAAGTACTAAGTATATTCGTACGCAGCCAGACAGATCCTCCCAGGACTACTTCATACGTGCACGCTCGTCCTTCTTGTAGCCAGGATAGCTGCCATCATGGGACATGTTTCGAAGTCGAGCTTGCAACAGCGGCCGGCCGAGCCACCACCGCCGTATCAAGAGACTGTCTCCCAGACAGTGTCAGCACAATCACAACAGCAAACCACGAACACGATGCCTTCCGCGAGAATGTCCGCAGCAACCGGTCGAGGCCGACGTCTGTCAAAAACCATCGCCATTCCCGCAACGACCAAAAAGCTCGGATCTCCCTTTCTGCGTGCCTATCCACCATCTCTCGAAGCATACTCCATCTCACAAGCCGACTTCGTCAAGTTCGTAGACACGCTCAATCGCGTGGCAGTCAAGTCGCCGCCGCTCGAGGCGATCGGGCTCGCAGGCTCCGTACTGCAATTCGTTCCGGTGCACAGCATCAACCTCATTGGCATGGGTGTCGACTTGGGGTCCAAGATAGTGGGCAGAGCTCTCAGCAAGGGCCGGACGGAGCTGTTTCTGAGAAAGGTCAATCGGGAGATGTTTGCTCCGCGAGGGTTGAAGGTCGAGATCGCTCAGCTTGATGGGCTGGCGAAGATTGCTGGCATTCCGGTGCTTGATGAGGAGGGGAAGGTTGTGAAGAAGGCGACGCTTCTGGAACCGCTTGGCGAGTCGGGCGATGATGTTGGTGATGGTGCAGCGCGACTTGATGTGCAGCAGCGGCGGCTGAAGACGTTGGAGGAGTATATTGCTCCACTCCAGACGGAAGGGCTGCCGCAGATTGAAGACAGATCAAATCCTTTGAGCCAGTGGAGTGTCAAGAGCAGCGAACGGCAGCGTCAACGCGGCGAGAAGCGTATGTTGAAGGGTCGTGATAAGGCGGATGCCAAATTGGAGAAGAAGACTGCAAAGGCTGAGCGAAAGCGAGAGAAGAGGCTAGATAAGGTTGAGTCGAAACTCCCCACCGTCGATGCATCGGACTCGACCACGTTAGAGAGTTTGAGTAGCCTTGAAGAACGTGTGAGGGCCCATGGCGATGCGAAGGCCGAACGAAAGCTTGAAAAGGCCGAGAGGAAGTACCGAAGAAGGATTGACAAAGCCAGCGAGAAGTCGCTGCACAACAAGCGCGAGGAGAAGTCTTTGAGGAAGATTCTGTGGATAATCATTCGAGACGTGGATGCTGATAGTGGAGATGGAGAGAATCCAGATGTTGGCTCGGACTTCACTCTCGAGGACGGCAGCGACGATAGTAGCGAAGTTGCAAGCTCGTCGGAGGATGAGTTAGAGAGATCGAAGATCGAAAAGGCTTGAGTAGCGCTGATGTGTCAACACAGTCTCACCTTGACTAAAATATACCGAACCAAACCAGACCAGACTTGTCGTTGAACAGATAGAAGCTGGAAAGGGATGGGAGCATATCTGACCGGTATCAAATGACCCAAACAACGTCGCTTCACCTCAGTCCCGCCAACAATGTGCAAAAGACAAGTTGCTTTCCCATTTGAGCACTTCTATCTGTCCTGCGTCGGAGGTGAGGATTTGGGCCTGCCTGGTTTGCGGAGACTGTGAGGTTCTGTCAGTGGGATGCAGGTCCTGGGTTTGATCTCGACACAAACTGTTCACGTATTCTCACAATGGATACAATGAGTCAACTGCCTGGTGCATCTCAGAGCTTCGCCCACTTAGCCCGTCAATACCCGCTGGAAGCTTGCTGCGCCACCCATGTCTCTTGCAAACAGTGAGCTGGCACAGTCCCAGCCATCTGCTTTGTGCTGAACTTGGTGGAACATATGAACGGCCCCGCCTGCACCATCAACACATGTTTTTCAGACAACTTCACGGATCGAAGTCGTGGGCATCTGAGTCTATGTGCGCTATCGCCGCATCGCTCAGCCTATCGTCCGTCGATGTCCAGCGTTCGAAACCATACAATCAACACCATGCCGGCTGCCAATCAGACCAACGGCAATGGCCGAAGTGCTCCAGGAGGCCAGAGTAACGACAACGGCCAAAATATCCGCAGAGTCCGAAGTAGGGGCCACATCCAGACCAACAATAATGGTCAGGAGCAAGGCAATGGTCAGATCAACGACAATGGTCAGATTAACCGCAACAATCAGAGTAACGGCAATAGTCAGAACAACAGCAGCCGTCAGAACAGCAGTATGAAAGCATGCCACTGCGGCCTCTGCATGCTCACCCGCGCCAACTTCGACGATATCTTTGGTGCCATGGATACAAACCAGATCGACCACGAGACACTCCATCGCATCCTGAGAACCGACTATCTCAACTACAACAAGGCTTTGATGGCCAAGTGCGAACTTGAGCTCAAGTGGCGGGAGGTCGAGCGGGATCGTGTACGGGGCCTGGATTGAAGTTGGCGTCGAGGGAAATGAGATCCAGGAAAGTAAGGATGTGAGTATTGTGGGTGCCCGTAGTTTGGATGTAAAGTAAAGCTGACGTCAATGCAGGTGACGCTTCACGAGCAGATGACTGCTTCCTTTAGCACGAGGACATTCGCACTCATTGGAGTGCATCGACTTGTCTGACGGCGTTGTTTGAGGAGGAAGGAGCGATTTGACAGCAATCATCTAACGCTCCAGAATTGAACGATAACATGTGATGGGACACTTAGGTGTGAGTAAAGGGTCACGAGTGTGGAATGAAGGTATGGCCGGCTGTAGATCTTGAAGGAAGTGGCAGATATGAACACGATGTATGAGATGAATTATGTATATCATTGTCGTCGACTTCTCGTAACAGTGACGACGAAGATGAATTGTCGATGTACCTTCCTTCGTTGCCAACAGTGAATTTGCCGGAGATAACGTTGGGCCGTTCCGGCTTGGCGATCTGGTGATTTCATGAGTCGACATGCGGCGAAGGCAAATGCTCGACGCCTCATCAGTTGTTCCGCCTGCCATCAACACCACTAGGCCAGTCCCCTACCATCTCACGTAGAGCTGTGGCATAGCCAATAGATCAGTCACTCCTTACCTGGTCTTCACCGTCAACATGGCTGCCAGACTCTTCAGACCACAGCTGCTACGTAGCTCGAGAATCGCACTTGAATGCTCAGTCTGCGCTCAACGTCAGTCCTCCCAGCTTGCGCGCTCGAGGTTACAGTCGCCTTTCCGGCCGGCAGTGTGTCGAACATACGCTACGGTGAAACCCGGCGATCCAAAGAAGCCTAAGAAGGAGAAGGACGAGCAGAAGCCCGTCGAGCCTGAGAAGGAGAAGGAGGATCCGGCGGCGTTGAAGGACAACCTCGGTTCCAACAAGGGCGAGACTCCCGCAGAAGATGGCCAGGTCAAGGCCGAAGCGGTCAAGGAGGAGGAGAAGAAGTACGACATCCCACCCGGCTTCTCGCCTCTCAGTGAAGAGGATATGAAGCAAGTAGACGAGATCATGGCCATCATCTCGCAAGGCCTTCCGAAACGGCAAGTCGAGGCAATGAAAATTGCGAAGGAGGTAGTCAGGAGAGGCGGCGTTCCTCAAGAACTTCGAGACGTAATTGAAGACCGAAAACGAAATCCCGACAAGAAAATTGACATCGCGACCACCGTGTCTCTGGTCCGCGCCCTCATGAAGATGTACACCAAGACGCCATATGAAGTATGGAAGGACTCGATTGACAAGGTTGAGGGGAAAGCAGAGAAAGATGGCTCACCTAACATGTTCGAACAGTCCAACAAGGAGAAATCATCCAACAATGGAAAGCAGGAGCAGAAAGAAGGCTCGCAGCAGTCTCCTGGCATGCAATTTCAGATCGGACGCTTTAAGATGGATATGACCACTGTGATCCTCTCGACACTGGCATCGATGTATCTGTACAATCAGATCTTCCCCGGAGAGTCCTCACGAGACATCACGTGGCAGGAATTCAGAGCCACTTTTCTCGACAAGGGACTGGTTGACAAGCTCACTGTCTTGAATCGCGGAAGGGTACGAGTTGAAGTCCACCGTGATGCTGTTGCAAACATGTACCCAGAGTCGCCTGCCGGGCGAGGGAATTTCTACTACTATTTCTCCATCGGATCTGTCGAGGGCTTCGAGAGGAGACTAGACGAAGCGCAAGAGGAGCTAGGCATTCCTTCCAACGAGAGGATACCAGTCGCCTATGCCGATGAGGTCTCGATCGGCGCAGCAATCTACTCTTTTGGTCCAACGCTACTCTTCATTGGCGTCCTCTTCTGGATGTCACGGCGCGCTGCTGGCGGTGCTGGCGGCCAAAGCGGCATCTTTGGCATCGGAAAGTCTCGCGCCAAGAAGTTCAACCACGAGACGGACATCAAGACGAAGTTCGCCGACGTGGCTGGCATGGAGGAGGCAAAGGTCGAGATCATGGAATTCGTTTCATTCCTGAAGGACCCCTCGAAGTACCAATCACTCGGCGCCAAGATTCCTCGAGGTGCTATCTTGTCAGGTCCGCCCGGTACCGGTAAGACTCTCTTGGCTAAAGCCACTGCTGGCGAGTCTGGCGTTCCATTTTTCTCCGTGTCCGGATCAGAGTTCGTGGAAATGTTTGTCGGTGTCGGGCCTTCACGTGTGCGGGATCTTTTCGCGAATGCTCGCAAGAGCACACCCTGCATCATCTTCATCGACGAAATCGATGCTATTGGAAAGTCAAGAGCCAAGCAAAGTTTCGGCGGCGGCAGCGATGAACGAGAATCCACGCTCAACCAGATCCTGACCGAGATGGACGGCTTCAACACATCGGAACAAGTTGTTGTGCTTGCCGGCACCAACAGGCCTGACGTGCTCGACAAGGCCTTGATGCGCCCTGGCCGGTTCGACAGACACATTGCGATTGATAGACCTACGATGGACGGCCGCAAGCAAATCTTCAAGGTGCACCTACGTAAGATCAAGACCGATGTCGACATGGACTACCTCACCGGACGACTCTCAGCCCTCACCCCCGGCTTCTCCGGCGCCGATATTGCCAACTGCTGCAACGAAGCCGCTCTCATCGCTGCACGTGTTGAATCAAAGTCCGTGGAGATGACCCACTTCGAGCAAGCCATCGAGCGCGTCATCGGCGGACTCGAGAAAAAGTCAATGGTCCTCTCACCTGAAGAGAAGAAGACCGTTGCCTATCACGAAGCCGGCCATGCTATCTGTGGATGGTTCTTCGAGCACGCCGACCCACTTCTCAAAGTCTCGATCATCCCCCGCGGCCAAGGCGCTCTTGGATACGCGCAGTACCTCCCTGCCGGTGGCAACGACGTGTACCTCATGAACGTCAAGCAACTGATGGACCGCATGGCCATGACCCTCGGCGGACGCGTTAGCGAGGAGATCTGGTTCGACACCGTGACGAGCGGCGCATCCGATGACTTCAACAAAGTCACGCGCATGGCGACCGCTATGGTCACGGAATGGGGCATGTCACAAAAGATCGGGTACTTGAACTACAAGGACGACGAGCAGCGTCTGCACAAGCCCTTCTCGGAGGAGACCGCACGGAATATTGACCAAGAGGTGCGGAGGATAGTTGATGAGGCTTACAAGCAGTGCAAGGACCTGCTGCTGGAGAAGAAGGACCAGCTGCAGGCCATTGCGGAGGAATTGCTGAAGAAGGAGATGTTGGTGCGCGACGACCTTGTACGGGTATTAGGTCCTCGACCTTTCGAAGACAAGGGTGACTTTTCGAAGTTCTTTGACAACCAACAGGGAAAGAGCGCTCCGTAAGTTCAGCCTGTTGCCTATTATCGCTCTTGCACTAACAGACATCCAAGACCACCTCCACCAACCGAGCAAGAAGGCCCATCAGGTGCCGAGCCAGAGATCCCGGCGCCGGCATTCAAGCGTCATGTCGAGCAGCCTCGACTGTGAAGCATTCTGGGAAGCCGTATTACCGAATTCTCAAAGCATAGCGGAGGCGTTTAACATTGTTGAGTAAAAGCCTGTTGACGGCACTTGTACTTGTAAATTTCAGCCACCTGGCAGAGACCAATGGTATAGCGACTCGCGACTTTCAAGAAACAAATTACTACATCATGCTGTCCTTGCGGTTCATGCCTGATTATGTACCTCACCTCGCAAGAGCATTATACTAGCCATTTATCCACAGTCGCCAACATAACCTCTCCTTTTCCAATTGTCTTGTCCATCGGGGCATCCTCACCAATCACTAACGATTCTCACATCATTGCCCTTGCCAAACAATGGCTTGTCTCGCCGCAGGTTTGCGTGGCCCGGCGGCGCAATACCCAGCCCATCCATCTCTGCGTTCCCACTTCCCGTTCCACTTCCTCCCGCAGCAGCCACGACAGGACTGCCATCACCAACACCCCTGCCTGGGTCGACCGCCTGCAACGGACTCGCCGTCCTTGCTCCATTCGCAATCCCCGCTGCCCCAGGATAGCTCGCCGAATGGTGCGTCGCACTCGTAAACGGCGCCCTCCTGCTTCGATCCTCCTTAACATGACTACGCCACTTATTGACTAGCTTGTCGAAATCCCACTTGTCGCCGCGCGTATTCACGTTCTCCGTAGCCATCCCGGGTGCATCCCCGTCGTCGTCTTCGACGTCGTGTACGTCGTAGGTAGTGTGGGTGTTCTGCGCGGCGGTGTAGGGCTGCTCGTTCAATCCAAAGGACGGGCCGTGCGTGTCCGGCCGACTGGCGGACTGGCGGAGGACGGATTGTGTAGGACGCTGGAGGTTGATGAGGCGGATCTCGTCGCGCATCTTCCTGTTGTAGGTTGTGCGTTCGGGTGGCCATAGAGCCATTTCGCGCGGCCATTGGCAGCGGGAGAGGTACTCGACTTGTTGTTTGAGCTGGGAGGCTTCTTGCTCGAGTGTTTCCATCTTTTCTTCGATCTCTGCGCGACGGTCTTTTTCGGATTGGAAGGCGCGGAGGAGTTCAATGTTCCAGAGCAGGGCGCGCTGGTCGGGCGGGTGGGACATCCAGTTTTCGTAGCTGGTGTTGAGGTGTTGGAGGGCGGAGGAGGTGTACGAGTCGGCTTGGGAGGAGAGGAAGGAGCCTCGTCGGCGATGTTGGAGGTGGTGCGCTGCGCGAGGCGGAGGGCGGACCATTTCCAGCGGTCGATGTTGTAGGTTAGGCGGTTGCGGAGGGGTGTGAGTTGGTCTGGGCCGGGCGGGCCGAAGGGGACGGATTGGATTGTGCTGAAGGGGGCGGTTTGGTTGAGGGTTGGTGGGACGGGGAGGAGTTGGAGGATGAGGGACGGGTACGTCTGGGAGGGGAGGTCGAAGTCGAAGGGAGATGGTGGGGTGGCGACGTGTTTGGTGGCGGCGCGGAGGCTGTCGAGGACTTCGCGGAGGGAGAGCTCGAGGGCGCGGGCGGTGTCGGCGAGGGCGGTGGGGGAGGTGGAGTTCGTGGTTAGGTCGGAGGTGTAGGTGCTGAAGTTGCGCTTGCGGGAGGGAGAGCCATGGGTGGTGTTGGGGAGGGGGAGAGTGTTCGCGTGCGTGGTCGTACTGGACGGCGATGGGTCAATGGACGCAGGGTCGGTGATGACACCGGTTGAGTGCCATGTCAAGCGGTTGATCGAGCTCTGGACGCCGCTGGTAGGGACAGCATTGATGTCGGCGGGGACCTCGATGAGGTGCGATGGCGGCAGTGGTGCAGGCGAGGGGCGACCAGAGCCGTTGCCAGTAGAGGGTCTGTCGCCTGAGCCATTCTTCTTGCTATTTCTTGCTGTGCGGCGGGTGATAGTACCTCGAAGTCTGCGGATTTCGTCTACATTATGTATACCATCTGGCTTCTTCTTGTGTATATACTGGTCCAAATGGCGACCTAGAGACGAGGATGTGAATTTCTGGCGGCAGTACGGGCATTCCTTGTCCTTGATAGAGTAGTTCTTGCCAGATTTTTCGCCAGAGGCATGCTCGTGCTGCGAGTCATTGTCCGAGGCGTCGCTAGACGCATCCGAGTGTATGGGAGAGTCGGCAGCTGCAGCTTCAGGCATGGCGTGCAGACGGTTGTCACGAGTGTGGCGCACACGGTCTATGTGAGCATAGCTGAGACATGCAGCGTCTCATAGAGGTCATAATATTTGCATATTTGCTGCTGTAGGAGGAAACACTTCGTTCGTCCGCGACTTCCGTTGAAGCCACAGGCCCAGACAGCACTGCCTGCCTGCCTGCGTCAATCAGTCGTTCGGGTGCGAAATGATCCGAAGTATGCGACCAAGAGTCGTTCGTGATGGATGACTAAGCAACTCTCAGATCTCGAGAACTTGAACATTCGTCTTGGAATTCTTCACCATCACTACACTCGTGCAAAACATCCGGCGCTGGGCACGAAAGGCCGAAGCTGAAAGAGCAGGTCCGAATGACTCGGCTTATCTCATCCTGGAGGATTGGTAGCTCGCCGCTATCCCTGCTGCTCTACGACATGGCAAACACAGTGGACACATCAGACGCGTACTCGAAGCCTCCAGACGCGTTGAAAGTACGATTCAAGTTCTGGCAGAAAGCATCCATCGCGAACATTGAGACCAGCGCCGACATCACCGAATCTAAACCCTCACATGACACTTACGATGTCTGTAGTGGCTCGAACGGCGATATGGAGGTCACTCCGGCGATGGTCTCATATGCGACGCAACGAGCATTCGAAGTGGAAGACTTTCCCGGTTTGATCATCTATCCAGACATGTTACCACCGTCGTTGCAGGTAGGTCTGCTGAACCGTCTTCTACACAGAGACCTGTCGAATCCCGAGCACATGACAAATGTGCATCTCTTCCACCACATGCAGTATCCTGACACTGTAGGGCCAGAGACGGCGAAGGTGGGTTCGTTCTTTGGTATGGATCCTACTCACGAACTTCTCCCCAAAGATACCGCTGTTCACAAGCCCCTCTCGATCGAACGACTTCTCAGCAGAAAGCTCAGATGGATGACACTTGGGGGTCAATACGACTGGACGAACAAAAAGTATCCAGACGAGGTCCCACCAGCCTTCCCAGCCGATATAGCACAACTTCTGAGGACAGTGTTCCCAGATGTAGACGCTCAGGCAGCTATCGTCAATCTCTACACTCCCGGAGATATCCTGGCCGTCCACAGAGATGTAGCAGAGGAATGCGACCGAGGCTTGATCAGTATTTCGATCGGTTGCGATGCGCTATTCCTCGTCGGCAACGAAGACGGCACAAAACACGCCACCCTTCGCCTCCGTTCAGGAGATGCCGTGGTTATGAGCGGCACGTCGAGATACGCATGGCACGGCGTGCCCAAGATCCTGCCCAATACGTGTCCAGACTATCTCAGGGAGTGGCCAGAAGAATACCCAAGGTGGAAAGGCTGGATGACGAGCAAGCGCATCAACCTCAACGTGCGACAAATGCATGAATGACAATGGCTTGTAAGTCTTTCTCCACCATGGCCAAGACCAACATCTGCTGTGAAGCAGATGTGTACCTCCGGTACATACGACATGAGAAATCAAGGCCTGGACTCTTTACGAAATCGGAGGATTACGTCTAGGAAACAACCCCTCATCATCATGGTTCGCGAACGAGAGGACTTCCCCGCAGCGTTGCCCTTCCCAAAGAAGCAGGTGCGGAATTGAGCCACTCTCCAAGTATACTGGTTTCTTATCATCATCACTTCGTCCTTCCTTCGATCTGAAAGCTACAGTGCCACTCAACACCGACGACCCTTCCGCAACGATGGTGCAAGACTGGAAAGCCAAAGCCGAGGCCAAGAGGCAGTCCATTCTCGATTCTATACCATCGAAATGGAAGCTTGATAAGGTGCCATCAGCTCAAGAGCAGAGAGACGTCACAGGCAAATACATCCAGCAGTTTCTGGATCCGAAGGAGGTTGAGATCACCGAGACTGATGCGGTCGGTATCGCAAAGCAAGTCGCTTCTGGAACATGGACAGCGGTCGCCGTCACTGAGGCATTCTGCCACCGAGCCTCTCTTGCTCACCAGCTAGTATGCTTGCCCATGGGTGACGTTGCTAGTTCTGCTGCTAACATGGCTGAATAGGTGAGCTGTCTCCATGAGACGTTCTTCGACGCAGCACTATCGGATGCCAAGGCTCTGGATGCTTATTTTGCGGAACACAAGAAAGTGAAAGGCCCCCTGCATGGCGTGCCCGTATCGCTCAAGGACCAATTCCACGTCAAGGACGTCGAAACGTCTATGGGCTACGTGGGCTGGATAGGGACTTTCGAAGGCAAGCCTGACGACCCACGAAAGGGCGTGTACGAAAGTGAGATGGTACGAGAACTTCGTAACCTTGGCGCTGTGCTTTACTGCAAGACTTCAGTTCCGCACACCTTGATGGCTGGAGAGACGGTCAACAACATCATCAAATACACCTACAACCCGAAGAATCGCAATCTGTCCTGTGGTGGAAGCTCAGGCGGTGAGGGTGCTCTGATCGGTCTGAGAGGTTCGCCTTTGGGCTTCGGTACTGACATCGGTGGCTCCATCCGCATTCCGTCTGCATTCAACGGCCTCTACGGTATCAGACCTTCTGCTGGCCGTCTCCCATACGAAGGCATGGCCAACTCTATGGACGGTCAGAACACTGTTCTTTCTGTTGTAGGACCACTAGCGACCACGGCTGGGTCCGTCAAACTGGCTGTGCAGTCTCTGCTTTCTCAAAACCCGCATCTTTATGGTGAGTCTAATGATAGTTCCTTATCACTGTCCGCGGCGCTTCTTCTACATAGAGCTGACCAATCATCAACACTACAGACCCGATGGTGGTAGAAATGCCCTGGCGACAGGCCGAAGAAGACTTCATCCACAAGCAAAGCAAATCCTCCGGCTTATGCTTCGGCGTCATGAAGTCCGACGGCGTCGCACTCGCCCAGCCACCAGTCACACGAGCTATCGACATGGTGGTCTCGGCCCTGGAGAAAGAAGGACACAAGGTCATCGAGTGGAAGCCTACGCCTACTCACGAAGAGCTTTCCAACTGGATCTTCAAGTCCTTCGGCTTCGACGGTGGCAAGGACCTCCAGGGCGCTTTCGGACTCTCCGGCGAGGACGTCGCCAAACAGGTCTTGCTTCCTCCAGATGCGAAGGAATTCACTGGCACCGACATCGCCGCCGTCAATGTCGAACAGCGCGCTGCAAAGAAGAAGTATATGGACTACTGGAACTCGACTGCTGAACTCACGGGGACAGGCCGGCCGGTGGATGCCGTCATCTCGCCTGTTGCGCCTTATGCGGCGGCAAGGCCTGAGGGGTACAAGTACTATAACTTCACTGTTTGGGTGAACGGTTTAGACTACACGAGCGCAGTGGTTCCGGTAACGACGGCAGACAAGAATAAAGACAAGTATCCAGAAGGGTACACGCCGATTAGCGAGGCGGACAAGGTTGTAGTTGAGGACTACGATGCGGAAATCTATGATGGGGCTCATGTGAGCGTACAACTTGTGGGTAGGAGATTCCATGAGGAGAGGATGTTGGCTGCTGCTGAGTATGTTGGCAGCTTGCTCGGGCGCTGATGCGGAAAGAAGGATAACTATACATTGCGGGGCTTGACAGCGTGAATGCGTACTAGATACTGTACAGACGATGTAGGCCTCACCAGATCCTTCTGATTTGATTGTGCGAGTTCAAGTCAGCACACACGTCAGCTCTATCTGCGAGACCGCAGCAGTTATATTTGCAAGACCAACAATGTGCATTATTCTCCATAACCTCACATCTGCACAGCTTTGATGGGCGACATGGTCGACGGAAGCACAAGCGAAGCCGTAGCTTACCGGGTCGACGCCGTAACCCCATGTCAATAGTAGCAAAAGTAATAATGGCAGCATAAGGCTGTGCGATCGTGACCTGCTCGAACGCCGGATGACAAGGATCGGAAGGAATGCAAGACCGGATGACGGCTTCCTTCAAAAGCTCGAATCCCATCTTCCCCCACCCAACTTTCTGTGAATAGCTTCGCTCTCTTCGATTGAGTGACCAGGGCGAGCTTATTGGCTGTCGTTGTTTCGCCGATGGCACTGCCCATCGAAAGTGATCAGGCTACTGCTCAAGGAGCTCACAGCCAAGCAGTGATGCGGTTGGGCGGACCCTTTCACCTGGGTGTCGCAGATGGCACAATCAGGAAGGCGCGCGTGTGACGCCTGCCACTCTCAGAAAATTCGATGCCTAATCGACGAGACTGTAAGTCACGACTCCGAGGTCTGCTACAGATTCTGTATTACGCGTACGGGGCTCTTGCGTGCTACTTCCTTGCATCGTCACCACCACAACTGTCTGCATCAATTACCAACTGACTCACAAGCGAGGTAGGCCCCACGGCATGTCGAGGCTGCCATATGCTGCCGGTCGTGCCGCTCGCTCCGTCTGGCATGCACCTTTGACAGACCTCAGCGAAGACGTCCTCGCACCAAGTTTCAGAAGTCTTCCCCAGAAAGCGTCGGACTGGACTCAATCATAAAGTCTCCAGGGAGTCTCGCGAGCCCACCCAACCTCCGGAGCCCAGGCTTCGGCATCAAATCAATCTGCAGCCCCGACATCCTCAACGAGATAGTTGCCGACTACTTCCAGCGTCTGTACTGTTTAACGCCGCTCGTTCACAAGCAGTCCTTCCAGAGGGACCTTGAGGGAGGAAGAGCAGAACGCGATGCTTTGTTTTTCTCATGCGTCTTCGCCTTATGTACCTGGGTGTGCTCGATGCTGCCCGTTCACTTCATGAGGTATCAGAGTCGCGAAGGCTACTTCCCGTACAGGAATGTGGGTGAGATGGTCGATCGATGTGAAGCTACCATCATGAATCTACGCGGCCGGCGAGAATTCGAGCAACCGACGAATCTTCACTGTAGCATCGCTTTCACGCTCTACCAATCGACCGCTGTGGTCGGTCTAATGGGTAGAGCTCGCATCTTCGGTGCCGAGCTCGACGCTCTTATGCAGGCACTCGCAGCGAGCACACCCGGCAGCTACGACAGCCTTTCGTTGCCAGATCAGCAGGTTCGAAAGAAGTTGTTCTGGCTCAATTTCTTCATTCGAACCCATGCTAGACTCGGCGATCTGGCCTCTCATCACTTGGACTGGCTCCCAATCCCTGACACCATGTTTTACGACCCAGCTACCCTGGACGCCATCCTGCCACTGCCTGTGGACGATGAGTACATAAAAGACGATACGGTTCTACCACAGCCTTCTGACTACGTGGGTATCACAGCTGGCTTCCTTGGCATAATCCGGATCTTCTTGTGCTTTGTGGCACCAATGGCTGGCAACCCGCGAGGAAGAGTCATTAATGCCGTAGAAGGCATTGAGTATGTCTCATCAGTGGAAACGCCTCGTCAAAGGGTGGACCGGAAAGCATCTGATGACCTCCAGGACATGTTGCTTCGAATTCACCGTGTCGCCGATCACATGCCACGTCCACTAGCATTGTGGCTAGATCCAAACTTCCAGCCCGCTGAAGTTCAGCAAGCCTTGGCTGACCAACTGGCATCGATGCGGGCTAACATCCATGTGACCCGTCTTTGGGCCCGATATCTCATCTTCGACAGACTAGTCGCAGTCCAGGAAGCGCTCTACGGCAAAGCTGTGACGAACCGCAGCCTCATCATCTCCGAGCACGAAGCAATATGCGACGATCTTCTTCAATTCTTAGCAAGTGTTACAATTCGGAATCTGGAAAGCAACGGAGTGACCATATCATTTAAGATCCGCCAGGTAGCTGCCCTGCTCCTGGACTATTCGTCAGGTCGTTCGCAGACCTCGTTCTTTCCAGGCAGCCCTCAAGCAGCAAGTCCTGATGAGCAACACCAGCACCGTCTGGCGGAGCGTGCGGACAGCCTCATCGACAAGTTCTTGACTTTGCTCACACAGATGGACTCGGCCACCTTCCAGGATTCACAGATGATGCTCTGCAGTCAGATGGGCAATAGCTCGAGCGAGATCAATGCTGCTGTCGGCTAAGGCTCAACGCGTTGCTTGCTTTAAGCCAATTGTGTCTTGTGGAAGTGCCGTGGCTTGACCTTGCGGCGGAAAAGCTCGTCAATCTCTTCGAAGGATCGTCCCTTGGTCTCTGGGTAGTAGAACCACACAAATGTGGTAGAGATGACCATCAAGCCCATGAAGATAAAGGCGACGTTTCCACCGAGGTTGCCCTCGTCAGGGTTGATGCAGTACGGGAGTGCAAAGCTCCAGACAGCTCCAGACAAACCGTTCATCGCCGTCCCCATTGACTGTGTGACACCGCGCAGCATGAAGTAGGAACCTCAGCCATGAGCGAATAGCCTGCAGCACCAATTGAGGCCTGATATGCGAACGACCAGATGGCCATGAAGCTGACCTGCGCAAGGGCGATGGATGCATTCCTGGTGACAAATTGCGTCAAGACTCCAATGAGCAGGAAGCTGACGGTCATTGTCACAAGACCTGTAACAAGTCAATTCAGCCCACGAAGCTACTCTATGTGCAAAGACTTACCCCAGAATATCGTCGGTCGTCGACCAGCATATTCAAGCAGCGGCCACGAAGCAATATTTCCAACAGCCATCACGCCTGCGACGCCGACTGTTGCGTCGAAGACTGAAGCGCCTTGCATGCCGCTGAGCTGCATGAAGTATCCCATATAACCTGAAGACAATGTCAGTACCCTGTCCGGTAGTCACCAAGACCAAGCCACGTACCGACGACCCAACCAATACCGGACATATTCTGGATGAAGAACACACTCAGTACAATCGTCGTCCTCAGGCGATTGACGGAGTTGAAGCAGTCTCTGTAACTGCCACCTTGCTTCGCAGCCGCTTCTTCATTTGTAAGGATGTCCCTGATCTCCTCAACTCTCGTGTCGACGGTTGCTTCGCCGTAAAGCTTTCGGATACTCTTGCGTGCGGCATCCTCCTTGCCTCGAGCCAACAGACGGAAAGGCGAATCGGGAATGAATGGCAAGAAGGCCAACCCGACGCCAGCGAAGCCCCATTGCACGGCATACATGACGCGGTATGAATTCTGGCCAGCCATGGCTTGGGTCTCACGCATGACACCATAGCCGAGCAGCTGACCTATGACGATGGAGAAGTTGACAGCAGCGACGAGCGCACCGCGAAGTGCTGGAGGACCGACCTCGGAGCAGTATGTCGGTGCGATGGTTAGGAAGATGCCCAACGGTATTCCGGTAAGAAGCTTTCCGCCAAAGAAGAGGGCCATCTTGCCCGGCGAGTACCACTGGCAGAAAACACCAGCGACAGTCAGAACATGGCCACACAACAGGCAGAACTTCTGACCCATCGCTCTGGCCACGGCACCTGTCGCCAGACCACCAACGAACAGACCTATCATGGACGCAGCTGTAAAGGCCAGCTGCCAGTTCGCCGACACAACATATTGGTCTTGGTACAGGTAGCCATAGTCCTCTCGCCACTTGGGGATCGAGAGCACGATCGCCGCTGCCAAGCCGTCATATCCCCTGCGTGATCGTCAGCACGCCGGCTCTTGCATGCAGAGAAGCCATGAACATACCACATGATGCAGGTAAAGAGAGGATACAAGCAGTAAACGACTGCCCATGGATATTCCCGAAAGGCTTCGAAGATGCCCTTGTGCGGTTCGTGCTTGACGTGGTGATGCTCATGCTTTTCAGCACTAGACACCTGCTCAACGGCGGAGCTGGTGACCTTCTCATTGACCTCTGTGACTGCCATAGTTGGTGCTTCTTCGGATGCTCTGACTTTGGAGTTGAGATTTGCTGAACTGTGCTCTTCTGGGGATCGCAGTGTGCGCCCCGCCAGCTATTTGTATTCCTCGGGCTGTGAAGTCGCCAGGGAATGGAAGTGCTCTTTCCGGAGCTTCGATATTGCAAACTGCCGGCTCACAAGACCCAAAGGCCGAAGACAGACCTTCAGTTTCCAACCTACATGACATGGCGTCGACGCGAGGTGCTGCGAGTCATTTGGCGTGCGGGCACAAACGACGCCACGAAATCACATTCACAGTCTCAAGTGGGGCCTCACGTGGAAGTAACCAGTGCTAAAGGCGTCTAGAATCGTTCTGAGAATCTGGGCATCATTGGACACTGCTTGTCTGGGGAAGCGAGATGTGGGTGAAGCTGTCTGGGGCTTGGAAGATTTGTCGTTATGCCTTTAGGCCTGAATTTGAGCAGGAATAGGCGTGCCGAGGGATCGCCGAGAGAGGAGACACAAGATGCTCTTTTGCCTGAGGAGAAATTGTGATTGGAGAAAGCCTCGCGAGGACTTTCTTCTCCTGCGGCCTTGAACGGTCTTCGAAGAACACCCCAAGTTTCCTCCCCGCTCGCCAGACCGGTACTGCGGGAATCCTCTGCCAGAACTTCGGGATGCCCCAGAAAGACGGCGGTGCACGGCGATGAGCAGAATCCGAAGTCGGATGGGATCTGAACACGGGTAAACCTCGCTGGATCAGAGGATGGACATCGTCAGCAATGAGGTGTATATAACAGCTATTCACACTGTGAGGCACAATGGCGGACAGACTGAAGCAAATCGCCTTACACACTATGGGATCAATCGCACCACAGGCTTCTAGCCTGGGCTCTATCATCAAAGAGCTCACGCTCGAGGAGAAGGTCAGCCTGCTGGCTGGCAAGGACTTCTGGACAACGAATGCTGTGCCCAGGTTAGGTGTCCCGTCGTTGAAGGTGTCAGATGGACCGAATGGTGCTCGAGGGGAGGCATTCAAGGGAGGCGTCAAGAGTGCCTGTTTCCCAGCCTGTGTGTCACTAGCTGCCACATTCGATAAAGGGCTTGCCAGGCACATTGGGAAGGCGTTAGCTGAGGAGACTAGGACGAAGGGAGCAACGGTGCTGCTTGGGCCGACAGTATGCCCTCACCGAGACCCTCGTGGTGGTAGGAACTTCGAATCCTTTTCTGAAGACCCTCTTCTTGCGGGCGAGCTGGCAGCTGAGTATATCAATGGGCTTCAGGCGGAGGGTGTTGGAGCAACGATTAAGCATTATGCCGCCAACGAGTCTGAGACGAAGCGGTTCACCATCGACGCCGAGGTCTCCGCCCGCGCTCTCCGCGAGATCTACCTCAAACCATTCGAGATCGCGGTCAAGAAATCAGACCCGTGGGCGCTGATGACGAGCTACAATCTTGTGAATGGCACACATGCTGATTCCAACGAGTTCCTCATCCGCAAAGTTCTGCGCGAGGAGTGGGGCTTCAAAGGTCTGATCATGAGCGATTGGGGAGGCGTCAATTCAACGGCCGAGAGTCTCAATGCTGGACATGATCTTGAGATGCCTGGACCTGCCAGCTGGCGGACGGTCGCGAAGGTTGCTGAAGCCATCAAGAAGGGCAAGCTGACTGAGGCGACGCTCAATGGGCGTGTGAAGAAAGTATTGGAGCTACTGGAGCGGACGGGGAAGTTTGATGATCCGACGATACCTGAGGAGAAGGCTGTGGACAAGGCCAGCCATCGCGAGCTGATTCGTCGCGCCGGTGCCGAGGGAATGGTGCTGCTGAAGAATGAAGCAATGTTCTGCCTCTCAGGATGGATCAGCTCAAGTCGGTGGCTTTGGTTGGCCTATCCAAAGAATTCCTTGGGCATGGCGGAGGCTCTGCCGCCGTGAACGCCCACCACAAGATCACCGCATTCGACGCGCTCACAGAGGCCATCGGCGACACGGTCCAACTCAACTACGCCGAAGGAGCCGGATCCTTCGCAATCTCAAGCCCATGCAGGACGATGTCGTCGATGCGAATGGCCAACCAGGCTTCACATGCACCCTGACCGTAACAGGAGAAACAGAAACAAAGAACATACCAGCCTCAACACTCATGTCCATCGAGAAACCCGGGATCGAGTCCGTGGTCATCACTGGCACATACACCCCACAAACCTCCGGAAAGCACTACCTCTCCTTCGCCACTCTTGGCAAAAGCAAAGTCACCATCAACGACTCCCTCGTGTTCGATTGCCCCGCCCTCTCCGCCGACCCCATGGCCATGCTCCTCGGTACCGCCACCGAGGAACGCAAACAGTACGACTTTATCGCCGGCAAGTCCTATGACATCAAGATCGAAGCCGACTCGATCAAAGGCGGCGACCACGACCTCTCCATCCTTCCCAACGCACTCATCTGCCTGAACCTCGGCTTCGCGTCACAGGCAGAATTCGAGGCTGACTTGTTGGCTGACGCCACTGCGGCAGCGGAGAAGAGCGATGTCGCGATTGTGTTGGTGGGACACACGTCCGTCTGGGAAACGGAGGGGTGTGACCGGGAGAGCATGAATTTGCCGATGGACGGGTCGCAAGATGAGTTGATCCGTGCCGTCGCCAAAGTCAACCCGAACGTCGTCATAGTTTCGAGCACCGGAAGTCCGATCGCGATGCCCTGGTTAAATGATGTCAAGGCGGTGGTACAAGCGTGGTTCCCGGGTCAGGAGGCAGGGTATTCGATCGCGGACGTGTTATTGGGGAAGGTGAATCCTAGTGGGAAGCTGCCCGTTACATTTCCCAGGCGGGTGGAGGATGTGCCAACTTATAAGAATTTTCCGTGTACGGGAAAGTTGGAGGATTTGAAGGTTGTTTATGAGGAGGGTGTGAGGATTGGGTATAGGTACTATGACGGGGAGGAGGAGGGCAAGGTGTTGTTCCCGTTTGGGTTTGGCGGAAGCTATACGACTTTTGACGTTGAGGCCGTCAAGATCTCGGAGCAGAATTTGAAGGCGAACTCGACATTCACCGTCTCGGCTACAGTGCGCAACACAGGAAGTCTACCCGGCAGAGAGACTCTGCAGGTCTACGTCGCGTTGAAAGATCAGACCCAATCGAGAGAGCTAGGAAGACCGGTCAAGACACTCGTAGGGTTTGGCAAGACGGCTGATCTGAGTCCTGGGCAACAAGAGGTGGTGACGATGAATGTGGATGTGAAGGAGACGTTTGCGCACTGGGAGGAGGAACGGTATCGGTGGGTGGTACCTGGTGGAGAGTGGGAGGCTTTGGTGGCGACGAGCTGTGCGAAAGCTGATGTGGTAGGGAGGATTGGGGTTACGATTGCACAAAAAGGGGAGTTCGAGCCATGACCGGCCTCAGGCAAATCGCCTGATCAAGGCGGTTGATCACGGCGCTGATGGGAAGTTCCGAACGTGTCAAAGTCTAAGAGATTGCTTCCCGTTGATTGTGGATAGAGCTGCGCGAATAGTGCGCGTGCGTATTATGAGATTACCGCAGCCTCTCCGAACGCCTGATGCCGTGATGCTTCCAATGCTACGCCATGCTGTTGACCAAACAGTGCAACAATGCCTAGAACGAGCAAGCCTTGTCGTAGAAGCTGAATGAGTCGCACCTCGCGTCGTGATAGGATTGTAAGACCGGCAGAGGCAGTGCGTACTTGAACCTGGCATCTTGTGTTAGCATTGCATTTAAACAGGTCTAGCTGGGCGAATACAGAGAGGAGGACTTACTGATTGCAGAAAGGTTGACCGCTGCCTTCGTACGGATCTGTGCCCCATTGGATGCTCTGGCAGTCCGGATTTGCCTGGCACGCATCGGCACAGTTGGCAAGCCCTCCGACGTGGGTTGTCGACAAGTAGCCGTAGCCGTAGTGGCAGCCTGGGACGGGCGAGCAGTTCTTTTGGAAGATGTTGATGTGGCCAGCGCCGCCGCATGTGTCGGCTGTGTTACCGGCGCAGGCCATGTCGCAGCCCGAAGAGGCTGGGGTATTGCCGTTTTGGATGCTGTTACCGCAATAGCACTCCGTGCCATATTCAGTTCCAGCAAGGGTCTGTTGGTTTGGTTAGTAGCTGGGGATATGTGTGAGGGCAGGTGAGACATACGTAGCCGTTCTCGTCGCATTCAGCAATGCATTGGGCGACGCTGAACTTGCTGAAGTTGGGGACCTTGAAGGACAGAGCGCGGTTGGAGGGGCTGTCCGTGTAGCATTTCTCTGATGTCCAACCGTCGGGCACCGTGCTGGGTCCGCGTGCGGGGAGGTTGCTCTTGTAGATGTTGATAGCGCCGCGACCGCCACAGTATTGGGTCTTGTCTGCGGTACAAGCCATATCGCATTGCTTGTCGGCGATTGGGGCTCCGCCGTTTTGGATGGACGCGCCACAGTAGCACTCTTGGCCGAACTCGAGCTATTTTCTTCATTAGCTTGGATTGGGAACCGAGTGGGAAGTGATGGACTAGATTGGAAGGGGACCTGGTACTGGAGTACGAGACAAAGGCAATAGAAACAAGTCTCAGACCTTCAGTCTCGACTTCGTTCACGGTTCAAGTTTGGGGAGTGACTCACGCCGGCGTAGGGGAAGCCTTGTGCAGCGCAGGCGGTCGTGCAGTCGCTGACTCTGACGTTGCCTGGTAGGCTGACGCGGGTCGTGAGTGTGCGGGCTGAGGCGGAGTCGGAGTAGCAACCCTGGGAGGTGAAGTCGCCTGTTGCGGCGAGGATGGCTGGTGCGCTGTCGCCGTTGGTGAAGACGTTGATGCGGCCGCCGTTGCCGCAGTTCTCGGCGTCGTTGCCCGTGCAGGTCATGCTGCAGTCTGTTTCGGGGGATTTGACTGCGGACGAGTCGAGGAGGTAGCCACAGTAGCACTCCTTGCCCCATTCAACACCAGCGACTGAGTAGCCAGCTTGGTCACAAAACTCGATGCACTTCTCCTGTGTGGCACCATTCGAGCCGGTGTCATCGAAACAGGTGCTTGGGCCAGAGAGCACTCGTAGCGATGGTGAATCGGTAAAGCATCCTTGGTAGCTCCATTTTGATGGCAGATTGTCACAGATGCCAGCAATGGCTCGTTTGACCGGTGCCCGTCGCATGGCAGAGGATGCAGGTGGAAGCCATCTCTTATTGGGTGTGGTGCCATTCGTGTCGGTCAAGACAAACATACCACCAGGAATCGACGCTTGCTGGGTCGAGTTATCCTGTGCAGCAGCAATGGTAACGAGTGTGAGGCCCACGATGGGCAGGAACGAGTGGACGTGCATGATGATGGCACTGGAATGAGTGACTGTGGGTGAGTATGTCTGAGCTTGAGAGACGGAAGGTTCCTCGAGGAGGCACCTCGAGCATCATATAAGCCGCTCCGCTGTTGTGTCTCTCGACTGAGGCTTGCACGAGGCTCTACCATGGCTGAAAGCTGAATCGATAGACCGATAGACCTCGCTACCGTACGCCTTCGATCTGGACCACGTGGGTCGGCTATGCATGCATTGTGTGTACTGCACAGCATCAACAACAAGTCGGTCAAGTCAAGACTTGGTCAGCCACAAGGCAGAGCTTGGTATAGACTTGACGCCCAGGTCTTCCACATATTGACGTGAAGAAATTGTGGGGAGACTATTTGGTGAGGTGTTTGTCCGAATCGGGCAATAAGGTTTCTTCTAGTTGTGTTCCATGGCCAGGCCCGGCGGACGAGAATTTCCACCTACAATTTTGGGCGCCCAGCGCAGCGGGTGGGAGTGAAACCCTTGATCTTGCAAGCGCCCGAAGCTCAAGCTGGAGGGTCAGCTGTGCGCGATCCGAACGATCGTGTCAGTCTGCACGTGTGGAGCGGCGTTGCCGACGCCGTTGACGGAGAGATGCAATCTGCGGCTCGATCTAGCCATGTCGAAGACTCGCGGCGACGCTGAATCAACAGTGCCTGTCTGGACCTGGTTGGCACAGGCAGATCGACGACAACAAAGTCGTCAACTTCTGTGGACGTCATCAGTACGCTCTTCGGCGAGCGTAAAGGACTATCTCCAGTGGTTGACAGAGGTCTCGAACAACTGCACTGCGGCACTTGTTACAAGGTATAACGCGTGCAGTGTCGCGTTTGTGGCAGAGGATCGTTCATGGACTTGAAGTCAACAAGTAGCAAAAATATTTGGGTAGTAAGAACCAGCTCCAGGCGTCCGACGCGTCCCTCCGCCCCTCGCCAAGCTCGGCGCGTGTTACTGCTGTCTAAGCAGTTTGAGTCTGACATCCGTCTGCTTGCTGTGTGTACCTTGTATCAGCCGCGTCGCGAATCCAGCTCCTTATCCATCTGTCTGATATAGCGCAGATCGATGTCGCTGTCCGGCCGTCAACATCGAACAGCCGATACGCTGGCGCCGTCTGCTCTTGTTCTCACGCTCGACCTGGGCCTCATTCCAGCAGCAAGCGTGTTAGTTTGTCCCTCAGATCGCCCAACACTATGGCGGCGCCAATGCACATACGCCGGACACGCACTGTTGTTGTCGGACGCATGGGCAGAAGTCGAAGACTTCTGCGGGTAAGACTCACTTGACTGTGAGAAGACGATGACTGGATAAAAGGTGATTGCTTGAGCTTGTTCGCACCTGCTACCGCAAGGCAGTGCAAACGCAGCTGAGGCAGGAACGAGTCACTGTAGTCCTGACATCTACAACCAAGTGCGAGAAGCAAAGATGATTCCGCTTCGTAGTCTGGTGAGTCCTGCAGAACTTGAACAGAGCAAGCCACGGATTCCTCCAAAGTACCTATGACGTATCAATATTTACCCAACTTCCCAAATTGCAACGGCACGTTGATATCTGAGAACCTCAATACTACTCATGTCACCCAGCAAAAGCGCTTCTTTCCGGCCATGCCGCTCAACCCGGTGATGTTTCCACGCCGACATGGCGAGTCGCGGCCGAACTCAATAAGAGCGAAACCGCCTCTCGGCATCACCACCCCGCTGCTCGCCACTGCAGCCGTTGTGGCAGCCGTCGCGACTCTACAATGGCCACGAAGATGGCTGCTCTCAGGGTGTGGCGTCGAGAGTCTGGTACTAATCTATGGCTCGAGAAATGGCACGCGAATACTAGGCAACATCCCGCTCTGGACGATCCTGGCGACACTTAACGTTATCTATGCCGTATCTTCGACGTCTTGGCTCTTGTACTTGGGCTTTACCGCGTTCATGGTTCCCTGCGTCGGCCTTACATGTCTGCTGCAGTTCACCATTGTGGCGGACTTTGTCCGGAAGAACTTCCGAAATCTGCTCAAGCAATTGCATTTCACTAGGGATAAGATTGCACTCTTCAACCTGCCTGCTATGGAGATCGACACTGAAGTTGACGGTCTGATGGTCATCAGAGGCCTAACAATCCAGCTCTCGAGCCTGACCGCTGTAGCTCACGGTATCGAACTGGGTAAGCAGTCTCCGCATGGGAATCCGACCTAGCTAATGTAGTCAGGCATAAAGCTAGCGGACGACATTGAGTTGGCCGCACACTGCGAGGAGGTGACTATCCGTCTCTTTCGCGAGATAAAAGTCGGCGACGTGCTGGCGAACATCAAAGGCGGCAGTGAGACTACCTTCGCAGAGATCGAGGAAGATACCGAGGACACTAATGATGACGACGGCATCTTCACAAACACAGCACTACTGCGTGCTGCTACTGTTGGCTCCGAGGGCTTCAAGGATCGGCCAAAGCTTCGTGAGTCGCTCACTGGCGCTCAAAGCATGACGAATATCTCGGCTGGAGATGGTCTCGACCAGATAACTACATTATCGCCTGACGACGCTGCAGCGGACCAGAAGTATCGCGAACTGCTGAATGAAATTCGTCGGACGAGTGCTATCTACCAGTCGAGGGCCGACCTTCGCCAGAAGGCTGGCGTGAACGGTGTGGAAGCACTGTCCGAACGACAACTACTCGCTGCCGTCTGCACGGGCATGCACGAGCTGCCTTCCGTGCCTCATCCACCAGAACGGAGCATTAAGGTCACAACTCTCCAGAATCTGTCAAGCCCGGCTACTAGGCGGTTCTTGCACCGATTGCCTTTCCTTCTGCGCCTGCTCCTGATGGTGCTCAGCTATTTCCACACGATTACCTTTGCTTCAATCAGTGCAGCAGGTTCTGGGAAGTGGTTCAAAGCTGTATTGCAGCAGCAGATATTCCGTCACTACGCCGATCACAACGCCGAGCTCCGACGATTGCAACGGAAGATCTCGCATTGGCTGAACGACGCCAATTTTTGCATTCAGCTGATCGATGTTACGGGTCAGACATATGTTCCTTTGAGCACGGATTACAGCAGCGTGGCTCAGTTGAAGCTATCCGAAGTTGTAGCTTATCGCACATTACCTGACTCTGGAAGTACTGCCCAAGTTCTACGACTAGGTGGCGCGGATGCGAGCTTTACGATACCTTCCTTCTTACTACCTCACCATGAGCATATCATCCCACCCGAGCCGACGAAAGAGGACAAGGCCGAGTTCCAGGTCGTCATTAACGACACAGATGATAAGATCAAGTCTGTCAGGGCGGAGTCTGAGCTTAAGAGGGTCCTCAAGGATGAAACAGTTGTTACCATGAGTGTGCATGGTAGCTTGCCAGCGGTTCTGGATCAGTCTCTACTGAACTTTGTGGCTGCTGTCGTGAAGGCAACCAAAGTCATTGAGTTCGAGAAGGACGCAGACCAAGATGTCAACACCGTCGAAGATGATGCATCGAGAGACCCAGTGCCCGGTCTGGAACGTGTCTCGACAATAGCGTCAACCGACAGCTTGACACAATCGGCACCACTGACTCAGCGACCAGAAAGTCGAAGTTCAAGGCATTTTCGAAACGCACTTTCCAGAGCTTGGCAGACGGCACTACAAAGGAGGATATTCGCCAATTCACCCGTGACTTGAACCAGGCCACGAAGCAAGGTTTCAAGAAGGTCGCCGTCGCCGGAATGGTGAATGATAGATGGATCGCCAAGATGGTCGGCCGGGTGGCAGCCAAGCTGGAGCAGGCACAGGGTGAGGTGGGCTACACTGGTGATATACCGGTAGCATTGGAGCCCTACAGGCCGAAGGAGCCGCTGGCCGCAAAGCTATTACCATGAGTACCTCGCGACAGACAACTTTTCTTCGAGAAACGTTCGCGATGGACCAGTACTGCATGGTCTCCCGAATGTTGAACACTGCGGCAGGTCCCTCTCTACCTGACCGGATACACGACGACATTAGTATAAGGGGGAGCATCCATAACCGAACCAGTCACGAGAATCTTACATAATCATCGACACCCGCCCTGCATTCGACAGTGAGAACTGCGAGCTGACATTCCGCTTGAGGGTACGGGGTCTACGAACGTCAACATCGCTTGCAAATATGATTTTCCTAGCCAGGAGCTCGAGATTGGATTACGTGCGAGCAGATTTTCATTTCGCTCCCGCTTAAGATCAGACACGTTGTCACTATCTGATAGCTAAGACCTCTACTTGACGCAAAGGCAGCACAACCCCGAGAAATAGCAAGTATGCGTCCCTCAGAGCTCGCCACCCCACTTGTTCTTGCCACCTTTACTGCGGCATGGCAGTACACTATCTACGACCAAGACTGCGACCATTGGGGTAAGGACGGAGATCGCATGGTGAGCTCTACCCTTAGCCTATCCTGTCGTCCTCCTCGCGACCCAACGCTACCGGTCTGCAATACTCACACCCCATCGCCTACCAGTACCTGGTTGAGGGCGAAGGTCCTATCAGCCTGACCCCATGGAAAGGTCTCCCATGGCCCGGACTTGTCCGTAAGTGCGACTACTATACCGACAACGGCCGCCAGGGACCTTTCGCATGTAGCGAAGTGGCGTACAAACCGGAGAGCATTACTGTGAATTCCGGAAGATGCGTCGGGATCGCGGAGGGCGGCAGTCAGGATTTGGCTGGTTGGGGTGCATGTACCGATGCGGAGCGGGATTGGGTTGCGATATGGTGCACAGATGAGAGTTGGATCGTCGACGATGGCAGCCCTGCACTGCTTTCTCAGATGTGACAGAGTATGCAAGGGCTGGTAGCTCACGATCCACAATGAGGCAAGGTTGGCAGTGTTCAATGACAGGACATTGAGCCTCACTGCACAAGGAAAACCTCATCTTCTTCATGAAACAACTCGCGAATAGCATCAGGCTCGATGCACGTCTGGAGCATCACGCTGCGAAGACATGCTATTAGTGCAGCGACCAGTATCGTAGCGTGACGGACGTTCAATACTTGAGAGCCCATTGTTGCAGGACTTGTGGGAAAAATGTCCATATCGACCTCGAACGTCTGAAGGACGTTGAACGCTCCTTTGATTTTGAGCCGTCCTGATGTGGTGTCAATCTCAGTTTGACTCTGTAACGACATGGCCAAGTGATGTGTCGATCGATAGAGCAAAGAGTGGAATTCTTGATTCGTGATTGTAAGAACGCCGACCATCTGGTTGACCAACGTGTTCTCATGTTGCAGGCGGAGCAGCAAATTGTCGAGTTCAAACAGAGCCTTCGACGACTCTGGGCGCTTCAGTACCTCTCCGATGGCTTTGACGAAACCAGACCGTTCAGATGCCGCCCAGCCGAAATCAGCAGCGGCTTCTCTGACACGTAACATGAATGGTGGGGCACTAGGTGCCGCCATTGTCAGCAGTGCTGTAGCCATTTGCTGGTCATCTCGCGCTCCTGCGAGAACGTAGCCCTGTGGGTGCCAATCCAGCATCAGTAGCGCTCGTGCCAGCTTCTGTGCGTCCGATCTTCGAACATACACCTCACCTCGATCGATGCCTCTCGCTCGAATCCAGTTTTCTAATGGTGGCACGAATGTGGCGCCAGCGAACTTCTCGATCTCTGCTACGAGAGACCGACTGCTTGGGACAGTCCTGAAAGCCAGCGACTCCAGTTGCTCATCCTTCAGCAGATGGTGGAGTGATCCGATGTCTAGGCGTCCCTCTCGAAGCTCCAT
Organism: Cyphellophora attinorum; assembly: GCF_001299255.1. NCBI lineage: Eukaryota > Fungi > Ascomycota > Eurotiomycetes > Chaetothyriales > Cyphellophoraceae > Cyphellophora > Cyphellophora attinorum. The sequence continues at coordinate 378,563 of NW_017253250.1, read as the reverse complement.
AGCACGCCACTGAGCCTCTCGCTTGCGTCGTGAACGACGGCCGCGCCTGAGAAGTCCAGGTTCATAGTTATAGGTAATCCTTGCCCGATCTGATGGGTGTGAGCTCTCATCGTCTACATCACTGTCGTCATCGGGCTGGTCAATGAGGCATATATAGGTATCACCCACACAGGGCAGAAATCCACAACTCAGAAGGGCAAGAGTCACCAAGCTGAGTCGATCCTTGTGTTGTCCCTTTTCCGGCCACAATGTCGTGGTGCTGAAACTGAGCAGTCTTGCATCTTGGTACGGCGATCCCTCGGCGGTCGAGGTCAGGGAATCGGGTCGGACTTGCAGAGTCCCACAATGACCATAGAGCTTTGCTTCACGTGCAGTGATTCCGCGGTAGAATGCCTCGTCAGACGTTAGTAGACTCCCGTCAGCAGTAACGATCCTTCGATTCTTTCCAGTGTGGAACTGCTGAGACAGAATTATGGGAACTTCATCCATTCCGGGAACCCTGGCAGCTCTCGGGGCCTTCGTACGGCTGAAGCGACCAACAATGCATAACAAGTGAAGGTAAAACTGATGTACTGGAAGATAAGCTCGACCTCCGTTGACGAACAGGTTGCCGTCGGCCGTGTATTTCACGCCGTATGCCTGCAAAGATGCACCGAGCTGAACCCAAGAAGGTGCCGGTCCAGGATTCGATAGATGTGCCCGCGAAGGATCGAACAGCTTCCATTCTTCATCCTCGAACGCTTTCGGCTTGTCCAGTCTAGGCACGCGAACCTGCTGCCAAAAGCGAACACCCGGCCAAAGTGGAATGCCAGGACTGATGTATGAGTTATTATTCCTGCCAACTTCAGTGATAGCACGATGGCGTTCTTTGCGACTGGCTCTGTAAACAAGAAGAGGCCCGACAATACCCACTAGCGCGATCACAGCCAGGCCTGCCGCGACCCAGGTGCCAATGACGCCCGCAAGATCGAGGTTGGCCATTGGGTTTGTGTGTTGCTCCAAGGACGAGTGAGCAGAAGAGGGACGGCACAAGGCAAGGCGAGATCAGCTGTTGAGGGAGCTTTCAGCCACCGTTGACCGGTTGTGACAGCGACCCAGGCCACCATGTCTGTCGATTTGGCTTGCAGCATTAGCGTCATAGCATGCATCTGAAGCGATTCGGGCCTCCGGCCGTGTGGTCTTCTCTACGATCAACGTTCTCGACGCGGGGGCGGCGTGACGATTCCAAAGAGACCATGGCAGACGAGAGCAAGATATTCTTCAGTACGGAAGCGTGTTCGAAAGAGAGCTCGATGCAGATTGCATGCGAACATTTCGAAGAGAAAAAGAGGAAGAGCGCCCTGGAAGGTTGGCACCCGTGACTGGGATTGCTTAGGTTCTAGGCAACCTCGGAAGAGAACCTCCGCGGCGGAGTGTTCACCACGAACTTCAAGTCTCGGGCTGCATTGTTCTTCTTTCATCCTCATCCGCTCTCCTTAACGATTGCGCTTTTTGTTATCATGGAACAACTGGGTAGTCTGTATGCGCTCATACCAATATGTCAGTCGACGACAATAGCGCCTGGAAGTCCAATCGCGAATGCGTCGTCTCCTCGTGCGCTCAGGTAAGCTTGCGTTGACAGCTTCCGTGTCTCTACTATTCAGCGACGCCAACACGAGCATCGAGACTGGTACTGTGTACAGGCCTGACCTGCTTCAACTACTATTCCTGCAGTGACGCGAATCAGGGAGACGCAGAGTCTATTGGAGTCGCACGATACCTAGACCGGGACCTAGTATCCTCGAAACTAATGACGCCAAAGAAGAGCGCAACCAGATGCTCTACCGGCACATATGCGAGGCCTTAAAGGATGTGATGAGTATCTCGCCGGATGGAGGACGCAAACTCGCCCACCACCATCCATTCCGCATCACTTCGCATATCCCATGGCCACATTCAACTTCTTAATATCCCAATAAAAACTCCTAATCTCCCGAATCAACCCCCTCTCCGTATCAATCACAAACGTCTGACTCAATGGAAAGCTCGGCGTCTCGCCCGTCTTCCTACAAAAGTAGTAAATCGTCGACAGCACCACAATCTTATCGCTCCCCTCCTTCTCCAAGATCTCCGGATCCCGCACATCGATCGTACACCACTCGGACGCCTGATCGAAGAATGACTTGAAGCTCTCGGGTCCGTGGTAGGTGCCTGCCCAAGGGAGTTCGCTGGACTGCTCCATGTAGAAGTCGGAGGATAGCATGTTGCCTACGGGGGTGAAATCGGGGTTTGACCCGGCGGGCGCGGAGGTGTAGACTCGTTCTGCATCGTAGAATTTGTGGAGGACGGAGAGGGGCGTGTGTTTTGCCATGATTGCTGCGATATGCTGATAGCCGCTTTACCATGGGTATGCTTCATCGAGTGGTAGGTACATATAGACAATCGCTAGAGTTGTAATTGGCGGAATTTGTAAGCTCTCTGACACAGCGAGTGCAGCGCCGAGAAATGGTTATTGCCGAATTCAGTATTGGAAGCGCCCGATCCCGTTCCAATTGTGCGAGGACACGGACCGCGATAGTGATCAATCACGGCAGATTGTTAAGAGAGATAATACGCTTATATGAACAGCAGAATATGGCTCGTGCAGCACACACGACAAACAGAGCACCCGGAGGTGAAGGTGCTGTACGAATGGCATCACAGAGCTTCTATCCTAAGCCGACCGGTGTATCCCAGGAGTCTAGAGAAGCTGGTCTATGCACAACGCCCACTGCAAGCACCACATCCCACGCTGCCAATCAAGCATCTCTACAGTTCACAGCTTCGCCTGCTCTGCCTTCTGCTCTCGCTTCACAGCATCCCTCAACTCCCGCCTCAAAATCTTCCCACTCGGACTCTTCGGAATCGCTTCCAGATACACCACTCCACCCCTCAACTGCTTATGCTGCGCCAGATTCTCCTTCACAAACTTCTTGATCTCCTCCGCATCAATCTTCGCCTGATCTGCCACAACATACGCCCTCGGTAATTCATTCCCACTGCCGTTCGGGTCCGGAATGCCGATGACGGCGGCGTCGAGGATCTTGTCGTGCGAGAGCAGGAGGGCTTCGAGCTCGGCCGGCGCGACTTGTAGGCCTTTGTATTTGATGAGTTCCTGTAGATGAGTTGGTAAGCATGGATGTCGTGCATGATGGTGCTGAAAAGATGGAGGGACAAGACATACCTTCTTCCGATCCACCACATAGAACTTCCCATCTCTCCTCACGCCAATATCTCCCGTCTTGAACCACCCGTCATGCGTAAACGACTCTCTCGTTGCCTTCTCATTATCGAAATACCCCTTACATACATTCGGGCCCTTGCAAAGCAGCTCTCCCTCTTCGCCCTCCTTGACATCCTTCTCATCATCACACACTATCCGCATCTTGCAATTGGGCATGAGTGGGCTTACACCACCTGTATCGTCGTGCTGATCCCAGGGCATGACTGTCATTGAGCCCGTCGTCTCGCTCAGACCCCAAGTCTGTGAGATCTGGCAGCCAAGCTTGGCCTGTGCCATGGCCATCAGCTCAGGTCCCATCGGTGCGGCGCCTGTGATGGCATGCTGCAGTGTTGCGAATTGGTCTGTTACGAGGGGCGATTTGGCGATCAAGAGGTAGATTGGTGGGACGGTGAAGAAGGAAGTGACTTTGTGCGTTTTGTTGTACTCCAAAAACTTCGGAAAATCGAACTTGGGCATCCAGAACACAGGTCCACCCTTTGCATATCATTAGCCTAGTCCCTGGAATGGCAGACGCGAGGAGAGGGACTTACGGCGATCATCGGATTGACGAAGTATCCTTGGCAGCCCGCGATGTGTGCCGCCGGCAGATGTGCAAGAGTCCTGTACTCGAATTTGTACGATGGGTCCTTCCTTTGCTGACGAGCGAAATACTCGCGAAGCTGGAGTTGTGGTATCAGACCCTCAGACACCAAGTTCATGTGCGTCAGATTCACTCCTTTAGGCACACCCGTCGTTCCAGACGAGTACAGCAAACAAATGACACGATCCTCAAGGACAGCCCGATCAGTGATCCGCTCCCACTCCAGCGACTCGTGCGGTCTGCCCGGACCATCCAACAGGTTGGCAGCGCCCGTCGCAGGCTGAAGGACTCTCTGATGTCCCATCGACTCCAGAATCAACACTCGCTCCAACGGCACACCACAAAGCTTTGCCGTCTTGACTGCCACATCCTTGCAATCACTGCTAGCAACGATCAAGTTGGAAGAACCCTGCTTGACCTGCCGAGCCAACTCGTTCGGCGTGAAGGCAGAGCTCGCCGCAGAGTAGACACCACCTGCAGCGATCACGCCCCAGAACAGCGTTGGCAGGAGGATCTGGCCGGAGGCGATGCACACCACCACGTCTTTGCTGGGACCATTCTTGCCGATGCCGAAGGAGTTGCGAAGCTGGTAGGCTATTCGTTTGGTTAGTGCTCTGCCTTCTGCTTTGGTGATTCGGTTGCTTGGGTCGGCTGCTTCTGCGTGTATCACCGTGTCCTCCTTGGTCAGAGATAGTTCCGATTCGAACAGAAGTGAGAGGAGATCGAGGTTTGGTAATGGATAGTCCTTCTCGGCGTTGTAGATGACCATTGTTCCTGCCAAGCTGCCAGACTGTTATGGTGTTGATGTTACGCCTTCCTACACTGCTGTGTGCTGATCCAAGGCTTTTCCAATGTCTTCCATTATAAACAACAAGTACATGGTATAATGTGAGGCCGATACATACATTGGCGGCAACTTGGGCCCTGTCGGGCCGAACAACAGCCTCGGTCAGTGGTCATCAGCTCGCCTAACAACCAATCGGATTTCAGCTAATATCAAGTTCAATAAGGGGAATCGCTTCTTTGAGTGTCAGCGCCATAGGGTACATCTCTCACGAGCGCTTCTTGTGCAAGACGCGTCGCTCGCGTCAAGTCACGCGTACATCGATTTGCATCGTCCTTCGCCGCATGCTGCCTCTAGAATATTTAAGACGGCAAGATGAGCATCGCGCTTCTCCGATCATGCAGTGGCGACCAGATCACTGAATCAGTCCGGACGACCCGCAGCCCGGCGGAACGCCCAAGGTTGGCTCGAGGTCTGTGAGCCCGCATGCCCAGACCTCTATCGCTCATGTATCTGCTTGCGTGGCCCTATCATGATGTTCGGACAGCAGGAAGCCCACCAGAGATCGCGGGCGTGCCTGCTCCGTCCAGGCGGTGACAAATACTGAACGATGCGTTCCCCGCAGTGCCGTAGGTTTGGGCGACATCATCGGAGATCTGGGCCGTATCTGAAGGACTTCGCGGTATAAGAAGCGGCTATCGGCCTCGACATAGTCGGTACTCGGCGTACATAGTTCTTCTCAAAATCCTCAGATACCACCTTCGCGATCCCAAAATGGCCAAAGGAAGTTGTATGTGTGGGCAGGTGAAGTATGAATATGACGGCAAGTGCACCCCGCAGAGAAGCATAAAGAAGTGTGTTAATAACGGCCTCCAGGGGAGCCTGCCGTGACAGCTTTGTGTCACTGCATCGATTGTGAGTCCTGAATTTCATTCTCCAATCAGCTGAAGGTCTCCTGACAACTACAAGGCCAGAAATGGACCGGTGGACCATACACATCGAACGCCGTCGTGCCCCGAAAGTCATTCAAGGTGACCCAGGGTACGCGAGCCCCTGCAGGTATCCCAAGCCAACAAATCTCTGACTCAAGCAGGAAAGCCCAAGGACTATGACGCCGTCGGCGACAGCGGCAAGATCAACAAGCACTGGTTCTGCTCGAATTGCGGGAGCAGCCTCTATACCGAGCTCGAAGTTATGCCAGACATGACATGCGTCAAAGCGGGTGGTCTGGACGGCGGGCATGCGAGCCTTGGAAACAAGGTCGGTGTCGAGTTCTACACCAAGGACAGAGTAGACTACCTTGTTGTGAGTGTTGAAGTCCAGTCGTAAGACTCGACGAGCTGACCTTCCTTTAGCCCGTGGATGGCGCGAAGCAGGAGCCTAAATTCGGTTGAGCTGGTAAGGGCGGCGTCCATAGCTCGGGAGCATTATGCAGCAGCTGGAGAACCCGCATCTTTGCCCGAGTCAGGTTTCAGCAGTCTTGATGTGATCTCTCTCAAGCGTCGCCTGGCGCCTTGTCAGCACTTCATTTGAAAACAGCAAACAGTGACTCACGCTGATTCGTGCGAAGACCAGTGAATGCGGTCCGCCCGATGCAGTGAAGTGATCGCGTCTGTCTGCCCCGGGTCTCCACTCTGTTGATAAGGTATAAAGAGGTCCTTTGCCATCGACTTCTTTCCTCCTTCGCTCATAGCACGAGAGGGTCCTTCTGGCTCCCAGCACATGCCATGCCTCGGTAGCAGGAACTGCGACTAGGTGGGGCGTGCTTCTTTGACGTTCTCTTGAGCGTTGCTGAGCACTTCGTCAACACATCTTAAGCTATCGTCGTCTTCATCTCGGCCGCTCCATCAAAAATGAGTTGACAGCCTGCATCGTTGCTCTGGACGGGTTCGCATCAGGTTTGGATTCTGTGATCCAAGCCAGCCGCTTCTTAACCATTAGCTTGTCGATGTGGTCCAGCCGTGTGATGTCCGTATCTGGGGTAAGGATTTGACCTTTGCAAATAGTCAGCGAAGTTTCGCGACCCTGTCTTCCTGACTTACCATTGTCATCGTACAGCATACAAATCAAGGCAAGAGCGACTCCCACGCTAAGATCTGTTCCCTTCGAGCATGTTATGAGAATGCGGCTGCCCCCTGTAACTAATGCTGCACGACCAGCAGCTACAGCCATGGTGATCTTCTCTCGAAGATCCTTACTCCCGAGCTTTCCCTCTCTGCATCTTAGATGCAGAACCTTCTTGTCCTCGCTCCAGGTCTCGTCCTTGCCATGACAGTCGATGATGAGGTCCCAATCACAAGCGTCTGCTCTCGGCCCTTTGGCAATGAAGACGAAGGGCGCCTTCCGAATCTGAATTTCTCCTCCATGACTCTTCAGCTGTGCGAGCTTCTGCGCAAGCACAATTTTATCAATCATGCCCTCGACATCTGCTGCATCAGCTGCCAACAATCGCTCCGAGTTCTCCCACCACAAGCTTGCAGTTAGACCCCTGCTCCAACCCTCAGCATCGTCAGCAGCACCTTGTATATACCCACCCTCACTCATCTCCGCCCCTCTGACTCGCCTGCTTGCGCTTGCCAGAACGAGCACATTCTGTCCAGCACTCGCATATGTCCCCTTGTCAAACTCTTGTTCGAAGTCCCACGTCCCATTCACCGCCCAAACACACCTCACCGGCCTCTTCAACATCTCCCTCAATGCCTCAATATCAAGTCCCAGTTTCCTAAAATCCTTGCACCACCCCTCCACCCTCCCCTCAACCAACCTCCTTTCACTCCTCGTCAACCCCTCCTCCCCCTCCAGCGTCTGCACCTCCACCCCCTCCCCAAACAACACCCGATTCACCACCGCCACCCAAATGACCACCGTCCGCCTCAATGCATCCGGCATCGCCTTCCCCCTCCGCGTACTATCCACCAACGCCGCCCCACCCTCCCTCCCCAGCACCTTCAATAACTCCAAATTCAGCCGTCGTAGACTAAACGCCCACTGTCCGACATGGCCGTCCGTGCTCTTGAAGTACGCAGACCCGGATTTTAGGGCGGGTGGGATGTACCAGGAGCCGCAGCGCTCGTTGGAGATCAGGGGCAGGGAGGTGTGGTGGTGGAGACGGGTGATGAAGTGGGAGCCTGCAGGATGGAGCGGAGGCGGGGGAGGGGGGAGAGGGTTGAGTGGTGGAGTTGGCCCAGGGTTTTGTAGAGCGAGAGTCGAGATGAGCTGAAGGGATCGACGTAGAGATCGGACAGCGATGTTGGGAACTTTGACCTGGGTGTAGTAATAGATGTGCCAATTTGCTGTGGCGGGCCGTTGAGACGGGGTTGGTACGCAGTTAAGGGTGCCTTGGCTAATTCAGATTCAGTGCTGGTAGAGAACTTGGCTGTGTTGATTTCTTCTTCTTCGTCGGTCGAGTCCGATGTGTCGAGTCCTTCGGTCATGGTGTGGAAGAGCAATCGCTTCGTCGAGCACAGCCATTGACATCGAAGAAGAGCTAGATCCGAGACGCAGGCTTCGCAGACTTGATGGATTGGACGTGCACAGCAAAAGTCGAAGATTGAAATGGTTTCATTTAGCCAAGACGTCGAATTTGGAAATTGTGAAGATTTGGCTTCCGTGGTTTCGAGTCAGATTTCATTTTCTTTACTTTAGCCAAAGCTGCGACGGAAATGCCGCTCTACATGTCGCGCTCTATGGGAGCGCTCCCGGGGTATCTATGATCTATGTAGAATGCTAAGAAGCTGGACGATGCAAGGCTTTCCAGGTCTGCTGTTGGAAAGATTAGCCGCCTCATCAGTTCGACCTGTTCGCTGCCTTCCCCATGCTCGCTAATTTCCGAGGATCTCATATTCTTCGAGGACCTCGGAGGTCGTTCCGTAGGAGTTCCTCTCCGTGTCGCGATATCCGAGAAGGCGACGTAGCTGGGTCGTTTCCGCTATCGACTCGTTGGAACCTTTCAGAACGCCAAACCATGTCTAGGTGGTGGCTAGAACACCATTCTGCATCTCAGTCGCGGCGAGCATGCTGTCAAAGACTGGCTGCAGTGCACTGTCATCGAAGACCGGTTGCAGTGAGTAAACCGGGCAGGTGAGAGTCTCGGCATCGAATAGGAGGAAGTTCTGGAGCGGCTGTTCTCGTTGACCGAGCACGTTGATGACGTCCTGGGCCAGTCGACCACCAAGATAGGCCACGACCGGACTGATCTCGGAACCAAGATTCTGTAGGAAGCTTCTCAGAAACTCGGCCTTCATCGTCTCGTTCGGAAGACCGAGCTCGAGATGTTTGGCGTGTACTAGTTTGGTGTAATTCTGCAGATCTTCGGCGGTAGCACCTGGTAGACGACCCATTGCATCTTGGAAGTCAAATAGTGCACGGAGGCATGAGAGTAGGGGTGTGATCTTTTTGCGTTTGGCAACGGTCCTGGTGAGCTCGGCGGGAAGTTGTGCGGTATTGGCGAGAAGGAATGGCGAGTACTCTTCCTGCTTGAGGACCACTTCCATGTTCTTGCCGTTCTCGATCTTCTCGGAGACGCTGATGACGGTCTGAGTAGACGTCTCCTTCTTGCCAGGCTTTGTGGGGACGTTGGACTGGAGGCGCTCTTGGGTGAATTGGTGTATGACCAGATCGGCGAAGATGTAGCCATACATGCCCTGCACGTCGGCAGCATAGAACTTCTGGCCAAAACCTCGGCAGTTGGAATTGATGGTGCTGACGGCGTTGAGAGGTAGACCTGTGGCTATTGTGATGTCGAAGCTCTGGAAGTATTCAGGCATTTTGGTGAAGACAATATCGGTGTCGTTGTAGAGGTTGACTCGTGGGTTGAGCTTCTTGATCTCAGGCATAGCAGCCTCGACACGATTCTGGCCGATGTGCTCCTCGTTGACGAAGAAGTTTGTGCCCAAGTCTTCCTCCATGACCAGCGCATGCTCAAGGATCGTGAGTGTGCCGATGCCGGCCAGCACTAGGTTTTTCGTGATCTCTACTCCCAGTCCTCCGAAGCCAATGAGAAGGATGTTGGCTGATCGGATCTTCTCCTGAGCCTGTACTCCCCAGAGTCGGATCTGGCGGTCATACAGGGCAATCTCTTCGGCGGTGATAGGTGCGGCCACTGGCTGATCCATCATCGGCACTGTAGCCATGCCCATCTGCGACATCATCAAGTTCGGGTCGTTTGCAAAGCCGTTCAAAGATTCGAATTGTGATGGGTCGGCAAAGCCTTCAGTGGCATCAAGTTGTAGCCCATTTTCGGTGGGAAGACCATCGGCCATTTTGACGAGGGTCTCGCAAGTGAAGATCTGGCGTGATTATACGGTCTGGTGAAGACGCGCGAGGCGAGGCGCCTCCCTGAGTGAATTCAAGGAAACTCCGACTTGAAATCGAAGCCATGTTGAAGTGACTTCAAGCTGCAGATTACGTCGGTCAGATCATCCGCCGTGGCCCTGCAGCGGCAACAAGAAATTGCGGGCGGGCTTCGGGTGGCCCCTGCCGCTAGAAACGCCCGGGCCGCTTCTTTAGGACAACGAAATCGACTGGGCGTGGCCCCTCCATGGTCTCAACCTCACCTTTGCAACCACCAACCTGCTGCCACGCACCACACATCTCCCTTGAAGACCTTCTCGCACCTGTGCCGTTACTATACTGTCCCTCAGATTCTGTAGATCCTCGACGACAACAACTGAGCGCTCACAATCTCTCTAGCCTCGAGATGGTCCGTCTCAGCCCAATCAAGTGGTGGCGACGTTTGAGGACCTTGCTAACATATTCAGTCCAGTGAGACGCCTCGAGAGCTAAGAGAATCCGTCAGACAACTCCACGTCGTCTCGTCGAGACTGCAAAACCTCAGAGCACTCCTCGCCACAGAACGCAACACACCCGCCGAGCAATCTCGAGCCAGAGAGGCATTTGAGCAAGAAATGGCGGATATGGCACAGGACGATACTCGGTCCATCTCCGCCAGAGCATCTCAGCTGCGATCAAACGAGCGGCGAAGACCATACATCAACGTACCGACCGAACCTCAGGAGGCAGATCGAGTCCCATCTTCCATCCCATCTGGGCCAGTACCAGCTGGCTCGAGCCCCGCCAATCTCGTGAGGACCAGGAGGCGTGCTTTCCGGCCGAGTGAGCGCTTAGCCAGGCATCATAGAGACCGAATCGTCCAGAACTTTGCACCACCAGCAACTTATACACGGCCAGCCTCGCCACTACCAGAACCAGCAGATCCATATGCCGGGCGTGGGTCGCGAGCTAAGCGCCGCAAACTGGATGACGGAACCTACGAGAACGAGTCAAAGGCCATATCCTACGGCTTCTTCGGTCAAGCCATGCCCGGCCAACTCAAACTCGAAATCGCTAGCTGCGATGGCGGCGAGTACCAAGATCCTCACGTTCCCGCCACTTCTTGGCCTCGAAATGTGCTCGAGGATGATGCCAGCGTCTATTGTACGAAGAGCAACAGATGCAATATGCTACTCAGACATGCCAGCGGCATGCCATTCTCCCTGACCAAGATAGTCGTCAAGGCTCCACGCTCAGGCTACGATGCGCCAATTCAGGAAGGCATGATCTTCGTAGCCATGTCAGATCACGATATACTCGAAAAGACCTCGCACTTTGAGACTTACTACTCCCCTCGCAACTACCGGCAGCACCGCTATCACTTTGCAAGAGCCCGCACTGAACAGGAATACGTCGATCCAGCTCGCTCACCACTACGCACGATTGATCGCACTCGATACCTAAGAAACCCGAATGCACTTCCGCGGCGGTTTGAGAACGATCCTTTCCTAGAAAGCGCCGTCATACCTGGCTTTGACATCAGCACCGGACCACCATCCGACGACGAAACCCAGCCAACGAGCCCTCCATCGCCTCGCCCGTGGCACGAGCACGCTTTCGACGGCGGTCTGCCGCGCTTTGTTGACAGATATCGCCCTCGCTACCACGAAGAGGATCCCCTCCCTCACGAGCCAAACGATCGATCCGATGACTCAAGCGATTCAGAAGACGACCTAGCCGACAACCTGGCCGTAGACGCGGCAGAAATGGCAGCCGTCCTCAACGAGATTGACGAGCATGATCACGATAGCCCAACACGTCGCCAACTTCGTGGAGCGGCAGCACGTTACCGCCAACGCAGAGCTGCCCGACTATCCGGGCTCGTTGACCCACGTGGACCTCATACCGATCATTCGAATCGCTCTGACGAAGAACCCGACTCAGACGTGCCAGTCCCCAGTCGTCATCGTATGCCCTCAACGCATGGCGGCTACGAGCGGATCAACTCGGACGCAGAGGCCGCGGTAGCCAGCAGCAAGTTCCCGACCGACGGCGACAGCGGCGTGACAGTAGACGAATCTATCAATGCGTCGGACGTGGTCGCACCTCACGCGAGGTTCTACATCCCTCGCAACCGGAGCAGTGTTGCTGTCAATTTTGATCCTCCTGTGTATGCTCTGACCCTCTCTTTATTTTACCCCCATTTCGCCACCCTTCCGCTCCTCAGCACGTCATTAAGCTGCCTGCTAACAACTACGAACTTCTAGTGCCGGTCGCTACATCCTCATCAAACTATGGGCGCCCTGTCCCAACGCCAACATTGACGTCCAGAGTATTACAGCGCATGGCTATGGCGGGCCAAGGTTCTTTCCTAGCAGGGGATATCGATGAACGATGACCGCACGAGAACAGTCATCGGCGACAGTGAAGGGCGGCTTCGTGAAGGTATGCCTGCCTGGGAGATCTGAGGAACTGCTTGTACTCGTACTCCACGAAGCTGAAGCCTATCCGCATGGGCTGTGGCTAGCGTCACGGTCATTTGTTCTCTTTTAAAGCGGCATCATGACCATGGTCACTGTTGTTGCCGCTATGAGAATATCGAAGGAAGACTTTGATAAGCTCGCGAGCCATGTTTTAGCTAGGCGTACTTCTAGCAGCTGTGCCATGTTTTCACAACCATGTGCTCGACGTCGCGGCGGACCCGATATTTTCAGGTACAATTCAAAGTCAATGTTACGACGATGATACACCGAACCTTGTCTACTAGTCTTTGTTTGAACGTCGCGTGAGAAAAGTCTGGGTGGGTGGCTTGTGTCAGAGACGTTCACATTGATGTTACCCTGATACCTCTACCTAGATGGTACAGACTAATCAGAGCTAGTGTGCACTACACCCCGATTTCACAGCGCTGATCCCATGGTGTCAGACCAGCATCCGCGCAACGGAGGGGCAACCCTTGCAAGCCCTGTCAGGCTGAGGCTGATCGGAACCTCACTCCTGGTCTCTCGTACAGCACTTCGACTAGTCAACGCTCTCGTCAACCACTCCGAGTGGATCACACTCTCATCCCCTTCGCTCGCTCGACAGCTAACCTGACCTGCCTGCCAATTGAGCTTGAGCTTAACATCCTGACTTGATCTCAATCCAGAAAATAAGGTACACCCCAAAAGAAGTTTGTACACACCCCCAAAAATCGTCATCTCACCTGGCGCCGCGCTATCCCAACTTCTCAACATCCAAATATGGTCTCTCACATCCAAAGCCCCAGCGCTGTCGTCGTCACATCATACATATCCCAAGTCGTCGTCCCAAAATGTCGATACATTATCCTGATCTCCCCGTCCAAATCTCGCTTGTCATGATCAGGCACAGGCTCAACCGCATCACTCGTCATATTCAACAGCCAATCTCCATGATCGTGCTCCCTCCCTTTTCCTTTGTGATCTCCCACGGGTCCTCCAACTTCCTCGTCATCCAAATCGGCCCCAATGCCAGAGTCATCAACATCATTATTGTTCAAGCTGGGATGACCGATACGGATCATGTGCTGTGGAGGCTCCCTCGACAATTTGACCGGACTACTGATATGATATTCAACCAGACTCGGCAGCTTGTTCGGGTCGTCTGGACGGGTATCGTCTTCCAGGTCGCCGTTGGTGACGCGCTGCTTTCCGCGTGGGAGCTCGGGCAGTTCCGGTTCTTCGATCGGCTGAGTCACACCATACATCGGATCCGCGGCATTGGGCGGGAGAAAAGGGTACGATGGCGGCGAGCTCGGCTGTGCTGCTCCGCGGGCAGTGTCGAGACTTGGTCGCTTATGAGGGCGGTGAGTATCCTGATCGTTGGTTTCTTCAGCGAGAGTATCCCAGTCGCGCATTCGCTTGCCGAGCGTGCTGGCGTTGGACTGAACCTCGGCCATCTTCTTTGTGTCGCGCTGGTCTGCCAACACTTGATCAGACTTCGACATTAACAAGCCTTGCATTTCGGCCATCCATTGTAGTAGAGAAGTGGTGAATGCTTCGGCATACCACCAGAACTGGAAGCTCTTGGCGCCACGATCGCCGAGCTGGTGGCAAATGCTGTGCCAAAATCGGGTGTGCCAGTCGAGCATGCAGAGAGGATGATGGTGTTCGAAAGCAGCAGGCAGGCATCGAACCCAGCTGATCCATTTGTCTAGAGGGCTTGACCAGGGTTGGTCCAGAGCGTCAGAGCTGAAGACACCGGCGCCGACAGTGGCATCTTTGAGGAAGTCTGAGTAGGCACCGTATTCTTCTTCGGCCCGTGCAGTGAATTCATTGTGACTGGGATCCAGGAGTGTTCTCAGATCGTGTTTGAGAATGCCGCGGATCTGGGGCAGGCATTCAGGTGGTGGTCGACTTTCCTCGAGTGCAGCAGCAGGGTCAACCATGCTCAATAGATCGAGCCACATACTCGTGCGAATGTCAGCGTTGTCGAGCGTGGTGCTTAGCTGTAAAGTGAAGGCATTTGCTGTCTTAAGCTTCTTCAGGAGGTTGGCAAATCGTGCAGCTGGCACTACCTTCGCAGCCACCACATGCACGGGGCATTTTTCCTGGAATGAGGTTATGACATGTTCGACAAGCTTATGAGCGATGGCATTGAGCCGCCCCCAAACAACCTCGGGCACCTGCTGAATCACTATGGGAACGACGAATCGTGCCATTGCTTTGTACATCCGCATATCGCATTCCTGGATCCAGTCTTTGAGTTCAGGCAGACCAAATAGTCTTGATACTGGTACAGTCATCTTGCCATTGAATGCATTGTAGTGGTGGAAAAATGTTTTGTCCATAACCTTTCGGAAAGCTTCGACTATGTCAGTGCAGTGGGACCGGTAGAGGCTGTACAAAGTCAATGCGGCGTCGGTGTCGTGCTCGATGCCGGCTAAGTAGGGTGCGATATCAGGCAGTTCCACAGGTGCAGGTCGTGCATTCTCCGGGTCGATGAGATCGGGTTGTGGCATCGCGTGGTAGGTATGTAAAGTTGCAGGAAGATTGGGAAGAACACGCGGTAGCTCTTCGGCCAATTGCGGTGACACTTTGCTGAGAGGGATCTGAATCGTGCCGGCATTTGCATGTTTGCAGCAAAGACGCGTCGGTGCAGGTATGGATTGCGGATCTTGAACCGGACCACCAGTAGGTGCGAACTCGGCCTGCTGATCTACCTCCGGTACTGGAAAGTCTGCGGTCTCCATATCGTGTCGAGAAACAGGTCGGCTACCTTCGTCGAATGTTGTGCCGGGTCCGTGGCCGAGACCAGGCTCTTCCTTGTATCCTCCGGAAGTTGAAGGCCGAGCAGCGTTGGTCGACATCAACTGAGAGTCAACAGCTTGTTGACCTTCGGGGACCAGATCAAGATCGACGTAGTGGTACTTGGATTCACCTCTCATGCCAAGGCGCCGAGTCTGGACATTTGGAAAGATGATGCGAACCAGTTTACCGAATGAGGCTGGGTTGAGGGTAGGCACTCTTTCACTTCCGCATCGTTTTGTGTATCGAGTGAAGACTCTGTCTCGGCGTACATGGGTGGTGCCTTTAACACAATTCTCACGCAGCCTTCGAGAGGTCAGGATTTTGAAACAGACCAGGATGATCAACTTACCAAACCATCGCAAAGACTTGCTTTGCTTTCTCGGCCCTTCCACCATTCTGACCTTCAGTTTGTTGTACCTTAAGGGCAAGCTCCTGCAGAGTCTGACCTTCGTGTTGCTGAAGAGCACGGCGTAGCTCCTGGTCATTGGCCAAAGTGGACGGCGTGCCCTTCTTTCGCTTGTTCTCATTGTTGGAGTCATCTGGAGCTGGAGAGCCTCATAGCCCATCGAGTCACGGCGGAAGTGTTGCGACTGAGGCGGAAAGTGAGCCGAGGCGCCGTTGTACACGCTGTATGGAGGCTGTGTGAATGGCAATGGTTGTGATGCCATGGCTTGCATCTCTGCAGGATGCATGGCGGGCTGAATAGCATAGTGACCGTTCGGCATCTGGTGTGGCATATTTTGCGGCATCGCGTGTGAGTATGGGATGTGTTGCGGTATTTGATGAGCCACGGGCTGCTGTGGCATCGGCTGATTACTATTGAATTCTTTCTCGTACTGTTGTTGTTGCATCATCGCTTGGTAGGCATCGTGGTTGGACGCAAACATCGGTCGGTGGTGAACATTTGGGTCTTGCGACGCTGAGTTCGGGCGCTGAGCAGCTTGTGCATTGGCAGAGGGTTGTTGAAACGAGTTGCCTACATCGACAGATTGCAGGCTGGTTGTTGAAGTTCGGGATTTCGGTCTTAACTTTTCTTTCGTATGCGATGTTGAAGATGCCGAGGATCTTCTTCTGGCTGGTCGGCTCTGAGCGCTCTTTCGCGTGCCATCGTCCGCTGGAGCTAGTGCCAACGGCATCTGCATCTTGAATGTCTTCGAAGCGATCGACTCGTCACCGCAGTTACATGCGGCAGAAAGCACCCCCTCGACCGCGCAGATGTTGACGTTACTTCCCAATGACGTGCGACGGCAGACTAGCTTATGCCTACGACTTCATATGAGCGACTTGTTGACCTTCTTGCTTTCTGTTGGACAGTTCATGCACGCTCGCGTGGTTCGGTTCAATGGTTTGCTGTCGACCAAAACAATGACGTTTGAGCTGCGACAGCGACGATAGTCAGACGACGTGTTTTGAATCGGCCTAGAAACTGCTCAACATGACGAGTCGAGTCGAGTGAGCTGAAATCTATCGCGAGTTAGTGAGTTTGCTGCGGCAGTAAGCGCATTGGAGCTGCGTGCCAGAAGTCAGTGTTGTTGATTTGCGTTGCTGTGGAGATTCGCAAAACATTCCGCGAGCCGCCGACCACGAGTCCGGTTCGCTTGGCAGGGGTTAGGGTTAATTTTGGCCAGAGTGAATTCGACTCAACTTGAAAGCCACACCCACCTGGGCAGCTTTCGGGCGGCATCCTTAGGCGCCATATGCGGAACTTCGAGCCCACAACTTGCCGCTTTTGCGCTCCTGCTTGACTTCGATTTCGCAAAGGCTGCGACGAAACCCACAAACTGGTCCCTCGCATCTGAGGAGGACGCCAAAATTCGAGAATGACAATCTGATCTGTTTGATCATCGTCAGATCAGCAGCAGGCACCTACCGGCGGCATCACATCGTTCGACAGCAATAATCCAATATAATATTGGGCATTCAATCACATGTCAAATGCAGCCTGGAGATGCAGTCCATAGTTGAAAGTGAACAGCCTGTAAGAAAGAAGACAAGAGCAAGCCCGGTGCAGTTCCTGCTTCCTAGCCGGTTGCTGCTCAACAGGGCTTAGCCGGGAAAGTGCGACGTCATTTGCAAGTGACCACACACACCATCATCTACCCACTCTCACCTGCCCTGAGACTGCTTCAGTCCTTCCTCATCTCATCACTGTATCAAGCCCATCCAAATTGTGTTTTCACAGTGTCACATCGAGGCATACAAAAGAACTCGTTCTCCCAGTCCAAATCTCCTTCCACCACACCTACCGACCCTTATCAGAAAGCCCCTCAACGAAACCCATTGCAAGATGTCGTCCTTCCAAGATAAAGCTCAGCACCAGATAGGTCAGCTGGACAAAGAGGTGAGAATATCTGGACAGCAGGCACACTTATGCGTGCTTGAAGTTGAGGCAGGATGCTGACGAGATGTGTCCCTAGCTGTCCAAATATGAGGTGCTCAACAATTTCGAGAAGCAAGCTGGCGTGCCCAAGGTCTACGTGATCCTCGGCTTGGGCGGCCTGTACTTCTTCCTGGTCTTCTTCAACCTCGGTGGTGCATTCCTCGTCAACTTCGCTGGCTTCATCCTGCCTGGCTACTATTCCCTTGAAGCCCTCTTCTCTGCCAGCAAGGTCGATGATACTCAATGGTTGACCGTAAGCCCATACACCTCCATACCGCATGTAGTCTACTAACGCATCTAACCACAGTATTGGGTTGTCTATGCATTCCTCAACGTCTTTGAGAACTTGATCAATGCCGTCTACTGGTTTCGTATGTACACCCTCTCCTCCCAGGCAGCAGTATTACTAACCAGTCCTAGCATTCTACTACACCTTCAAGTTCATCTTGATCCTCTGGATGGCCCTCCCAGTCACCAGCGGTGCACAGATTGTCTTCCGCTCTTTCATCCAGCCAGTCTTCTCCCGCTTCTTTTCGACCTCCGGCACAACCGCCGCTGATCTACGAGCCAAGGCTGACGCCGCTGGCAAGAGCCAGTAGCTTCGAAAAACAAGCGAGCTGCGACGAACAATCTCTGAGCAACGCGTGAGCGTTCCAGAAGCGTTGCAAACACTCAAAGACGCAGTCAAAGACGAATTCTACGATGTATCGCCAAGGAGAGTTCTACGTGCGTTTGGAACGAAATAACGATCCAATGTCACAATTTTCTTTTGCCGACTGGTGAGCACTCTGTACAATCTGCTGGGGAGCAGGTGACGGGATGGCGTGTGTTTGACGAGGCTTGGGAGCTGGGAAGCAGAGACACGGGAGCAAACATATCCAGGAGTTTCAACTAGGACTGATAGAATTCATTGGTAGTACAATGACCAATTCGCCGTGCCGTAATGATCTCAATTCCAACCACCGAATCCTCTATCTAGGTTCTGCTGCTGTTTGGGATTGACTGCTATCCTGTATGGGAACGGATTCTGTTCACTCGTGGTGATAGGCGGAATATGGTCCTTGTCACGAATGACCGTGGCCACGATCTTGTGCGCTGTCTTGGTGAGACTTGATTCCATCGCTCTTCTCACTTTGATGCGATCTGTACGTTGTGTCAGCACGTGTGCGCGACCTCCGGCGTTTGGGTCTCAATCCCTCCACGCAACAGTAAAAAAAGAACATACCAGCTTCACTCCTCGGCCGCGCCACCACAACCTGCAAACACCACTCCTCCCAACAGACCTCCTCATCAGCCTGCACTCCACCCCCACCACCTAGCCTCCCCAACCATCCGCCCGTATATCCGCCCGTCCTCCTCCGCTTACGATCAAAGAACTGCACCACAATCTCTCCCCGACTCCCTCCCGGCGGCACGTTCGTCGGGCCCGGCGCCGTCAATTGCGCGATCAGAGCGGCCGTATGCGTGTCGATCGCAGCTGCGATTTCAGGTGGGTCGAGGATTGCTGGGAGCGGGACAGGTAGGGATGTTTGGTTTGATGAGGAGGTAGACGAGGAGGAGGGAACGTACAGGGAGGGGCGGATGGAGGGGAAGTAGCGGTGGAAGAAGATGGTGTGCAGGATGCCCTTGACGAGGTCGCGGACGGTGGATTGGTCGGAGAAGAGGTCGAGGATGTAGGTGCGGTGTTGTTGGGGTTGGGTCATTGTCACTTTTGGTGGTGGGAGGACACGATGTCGGTAATGTGTGTGTGAGGGGTTTGGTGGTGAGCAAGGGAGAGGCAACCACAGTTGTGGCGCCTGGAGGTAGGAACTGCTCAGATCATGATTATGGTTTGCATTGCAGAGTGTTCATGAGTACTTGACTGTTTGCTTGGGCAGGTCAAGTGCCTTGGACCATTTGCGGCAATGTATCTGTACCCTGGTCATGCAGTGCGTTGCATAGAGGGGCATCAGCCACCATCCAATCTGATGCACTATCGGCCACCGTACTCCCCAGGCGCGTGCCTCTTTCTGTGGCTGGAACCTCGGCATGTCACTGCTGCAATTACTCTTCCAAGGGCACGGTTGAAGTGGTCACGATACAAGAAGAACGACATCGCTCATCCAGCAAGCTTCATATCCCAGTTTCCTCTTCACTGAGACCGACTCACCAGTCGACCGACTCGTCCGAGGCCGCCATCGAAGACACAACGTTGTCGTCACCACATTATGCCCTCAATTCGACGTCACCCAAGATAGCCTTGTGAACCAAAATGTTCGCAGGTGCCGGCCGCTGGCTCAAGCGGAACCGGAATCGCATCGCGTTTGGAGCTGCTGTGGTGGGAGGAACATATTACGTGGGCCAATATGTCTTGAACAAGATTACAGAGGCTAGACAGCGATCACAGTTGGACAAGATCGCAAAGGATAAGTACGAGACACGCGCCCTGGTTAGGACACAGAGGGCTAACAAGTCCTTAGTATCAAGAGACGATTCGAACAGAACCAGACAGACTGCACGTTGACAGTGCTCGCTCTGCTACCTACGCTCAACGAGAACATCCTTGCCAGACTGCCATGCGAGGACTTGACGAATGAACTCACTGCTAGACGAGCCGAGCGCCTGGCACGAACATCAGGCGAGGGCGCGTCGGAATCGTCAAGTCTGAGAGATGGCGACACTATCAGCATGTCCAGTCTGCAGACCGGCAGCTTTGTACATACTAGCCGAGTGCTAGAGAGCGACCCAAATGCACCACCACGAACGAAAGCACAGCTTTGGGGCGAACTGAAGACCACGTCTATCACAAGGGCTTTCACCATGATCTACTCACTATCGTTACTCATTCTGTTCACTCGCATCCAGCTCAATCTGCTTGGACGCATGGACTATGTGCGGTCGGTCATGGCTTTGGCACAACCCATCACGAGTCCGTCCAATTCGATTGTGCTCGAAGACCATGATGGTGAGACAGGCGCAACCATTGGTGATAACTATGATGACACGAGAAGATATCTGATTTTCTCCTACCAACTGCTGCATCGCGGCTACGCCCAGATCATGGAGAAGGTCAGAAACGCAGTGGAAGAAGTATTCGGTCCAGTCAGACCTCAGGAATCTCTGTCCGCCGACCGGCTGCGAGAACTGGTATTGGAGGTCAGAAAGCGAGTCGAAGGTGCCACAGAGCAAGACCGATATCTTACCCGGTGGCTGCCATATCTGCTTCCACCAAGAGAAGAAGAGGAGGCACTCCTGGTCGAGTCCAATATCATCACCCCACCCCAAACCTCGTCATCATCCTCCTTCGGCGAATCAAGCACAGCCGACTCGCCACCGAAAGAGCGAAAATCATATGTCGACACGTCAAGCGGCCCCTTACGAGACCTCCTCGACGAGACCGCCGATCTGATCGACTCGCCCTCCTTCACCAAAATCCACACCCTCATCTTGAACTCGATGTTCAGCTTGCTCTTCGACCAGAAGGTCATCCAAGCACTCTACCCGCAGCCCAGCTACAATCCCCTCCAGCTTCCGAAGCCAGCGCCCCACATCCCCGGATACAAGAGCTCGACTCCGCCGTCACAGTCGTGCCTGCCGAGCCACGAGTCAAGTTAGCTAACGTCCTCGCTATCGTCACTCGACAGGCACATGTGATAGGGCAGAGCAATAACGGCGCCACCAACGAGTACCTCGCCAAAGCGGACGCAGATGTGAGGGAGCTGGACGCGTTCGCGGCGGTTATCTACACCAGTAATCTGCCAAACACGACGACTGAGGCGAGACCGAAGTCGTCCGAGGGCCAGATCAAGTCTTCTGATGGGATCGGCGTGAGTGATGTTGGCGCGGAGAAGGCGGACGAGATGATAGAGAGCCAGCTGGAGAGCGCCTGGGCTAAGGTGGCTGGGTCTACGTCGTTCTCGGAAGGTTGAAGTGCGACCGTTATGAGCGGAAACCCCCGTGGAAAGACCAGAGAGGGCGCTGGCTACATAAGAAAGGTCAGACGATCTGTTAGGCCTGAATGTTGAGCAATGAAAACTTCGTGAACTTCCACAAATTGATGAACTTTGAAACACTTGACCCACGACATCGATACTGACGCAGGATATGCATATCCCACGAGGCTGAACGATCGAGTAGGAAGGAAGGCCTACTCGCACCTCGGTAAATGTACTGTCATTTGTGCCAAATGCGTACTTAGTCTCTGAGAAGTGTTCGAAGAGTCGCCCCATCAGATAGCAGCGCTATCATGCCATGGCAAAATTAGAGATAGTTGTCGCCAGCTGTGGGGAAGAAAAGAAGGTAGCAGTGCAGGGCAAGGAAGATACTTATACTTCATCGACAAAGTCATGATCCGCGGCGAAGCGAACGACTCATGCACTGACTGTGTGAGCAAGGATTCATTGTTCGTTGCACAATTCAAGATCAGCTGCTGCCTGGCCGAGTCATTGAAGTGATCGCTTCGGTTTGCCGCGGATCCTCAACCAGCAGCCACAACCATAAGTATCTGCTTCGCCCTCGACTCCCTTTTTGCCCTGCTCACCAAAAGCATGCGACGCGCAACTGCCCACCGCCATGCCTTGTTAGCATCGACTGCTACTGGGTGGGGCGAGCCCCGTTATTACCTGGGAGCGTTCCGAGCGAAGAGAACGAGACGACATCTCTGCGATCATTCGTGGGTGCTGTAAGTCTCCGATGACATCGTCTTCCACAGAATATCGCAGGACAAGTGATTGGCATTCGAGCAAGCAGTCGCGGCTGAGACAGCTGCACCTGTACGTTGCTCATGCTGCCTATGAACTCGCCTCCGCCAAGACCTTCACCCAGCGTTCCAACCTTCACCACATCTCCGACAGATCAGCTACGCAGCTTCCCCTAGATGTGGATGCGTCGCTGACCAGGCTCTATCCATCGATACGAGTTTCTCGATCAACGATCCAAAATTGAGAAACCTCAATATCAGTTCCCATCAACAGGGCTTTTCGAGAAATGGTTCGCCCCGTCGAGGCATTACCTCGCCAGACTTGAGAATGTGTAGAACCGGCGAGGAGGAGATAACCCGCTGATCCCGGGGGTTTTTGAGATGGTTCAAGGCGGGAAGGAAAAGTACGTATTACGGTGGTCGGTCTTGTGATGTAGGTCCAGTCATCCGGCGTGTTTTAAGCTCGTGGATATAAATTTCTAACAGCAGCAACATCTTTCCACGGCACTAGCTGTCATTTTACCATTCAGCTGTCTGCTCCAATCTCTTCACATCAGTGATTAGGTATGGAGCATGTCGAAAGTTCCACGCTGAAGTATGGCATCCAGGAACAAAACTGTTATGCCATGTTCTGGAAAGGTTGTCGGATGCTTCTATGCTCGGAAGCGGCGAGATCTGGTACAGCCCTGACAACAGACTTTTTGAGCATCAAGGTTTGGCATTACCGTTCAAGTACTAGGTTGCGCCTGTACCGATGAGCCCCTACGATGTATACTACGCCATTACGTCTCCCTTTCTAAGAATAACTCAAGGCCCTCGTGAGTCACCCATCAGGCAGACTCCATGGACAATATCATGGTGTTGAACGCAGAGCAGCTTTGGCTCTTTCAATGACCGGGGGACCACCCACGTGAAGATCTGAATGTATCAATATGGAGTTGATAGCGCGCTGCTGCAACTATGGCATTCAAGAAAACAACAGAGAAGCACCTACGAGTCCAGTCGAATCGGAGCCAGACAGGATGCCAGACATGCAAGCGTAAGTACCTGGTCGATGTGCTCCTGAGTCCTGGACGAGAAAGGTTGCCCGAGGTTGAGACATACAAGCACTGACCGACCAAACCAGTACGCCGCGTCAAGTGCGACGAAACCCACCCAACCTGCAATCGCTGTTCCAAAGCACAGCGAGCCTGCTTCTACGGCAAGCTCGAGGCCGCCGCACCTGCACTCAAGGTAGTAATCTACGCTCCTACCGCGTGCTCACTCCCACACGACGCCTCCATCGCATGAACACCGCGCCCTCGACCACTTCTACAATCGCACACTGGAACACCTGCAAGGCCCATTCCGTTCGGCATTTTGGTGCAATGTAGTACCGACATTGCTCCAACACGACACCATCATTCGCCATGCCGTGTATGCCCTAAGTGCTGCCCACGAAAACTATTTCGGCGGCAGCGGCGAGAGCAGTCCCCTGCTTCGTTCTTATGGATTGCATTATCAGCAGAAGGCTCTCAGGGAGGCCACCCGACTTGAGGTTGGGGCCGAGCACTTCGACATCTTGCTAAGCATCTGTCTCATCTTTTACAGCTTCGCGAGTCTGCAGGGCCAGTTCGAGCAGGCCACGAACCATGCTGTTGCTGGGCTGAAGATGATCGCTGCTCATACGGAGAGACAGACGGTGTCGGCGATCACAAATGAGGTTCTTCTGCAGATCTACTTGGAGCTTCGGGACCAGGTCTGTCAAGCGAACAGTGAGCAATTCAAAATCGGAGGTCCTGGTTTGGTGAACCGCCTCCTCGTGGCGCCAAAGTCCACCCTGACGGCGGAGGACCTTCTAGCACAAGTCCAACTGCTGTCATTCCAGGTCCTGGATCTCTTCGAAGCCGCCGAGACGTTCCATCAGGACTATCCATGGGTGCGTGGCTCCGTTGCTCCTTTACTTTTGCCGGCATACCAGTCGGCGATTGGCAAGCACACTGAAATCACCAATGCTCTGGCATCACTTGAGCACCAATACCAACAAATCCCAACAATAAAGTCGAACGAGGCCCGCCTGGCCTTAAAGGTCTTCCTCACATCGCTGCACATCGACCTCCAGGTCTTCGTCAACGGCGAGCAAAGCTACGACGACTATCTCAACGACAACGTCGCAATCCTGGACCACGCCCAGAGCCTGCTCGGCCTTCAAACCTACCCACAAACAACAGACACCAACCCAAAGCCCGCCCGAACCCAGCCGCCAACACCATTCGTCTCCTGCCTAGGCATAATCCCCCTACTCTTCGAAATAGCCACACGCACCACCAACATCCCGCTCCGCGACCGCGCCCTCCACCTCCTGCACTCCACCAACCGCCGCGAAGGCATCTGGGACAGGCCTCGTCGCCGCTCGCCTAGCCGAGCGTTTAATTTCCCTCACCGAGGAGGGCAACTCGATCGCCGCGGCAAACTCCAATTGCTCGGGCAGTACCACGGCGGCGATGACGAGCACGACGCACCTCCCCATGTCGTGCAATCTGGGCGATGGTGTCAGCGCCAGTAACACCAAGTTCATCATCACAGACATACAGCTACTCTCCGACCGTCAGGCCAAAGTCACGTATGGCTTCAAGCGGCGATGGCGGCGTACCATTGATGATTGTAAGTTCGGTCCTGCGGAGGGCAGCACCGCCTTCAGCGCTGAAGAATTCCACTCGTTCTGGCTCGAAGGCGTGGGGCCTGGGGAAGGCGAAGTCAGGGAAGAGATTATCGAATTCGATTGATGTGCAGGAGGTACTCTGAGCGAGGAATGAAATGTAGCATATGCGAGAAAATAGTGTTTTGAACATCTCTGTCGGAGGCTATACCATCTTCGAGTGTTTGCTACATAACTTTCCACTCCTGACTTTCGATGTGGGTTGTCTGCAAAGCTCTGATCCCAAATCATCGGCCTCGCATTCATTCATTCACCGCGTGTTGACTTTCCCAAAAGACTTCCATCGCAGAGACCTGACCGACTAAGCCCCTCTCCTCGGCCGCTTGCTCTCACTAGCCACCCGCCCGCCTCTGCCTCCGCCTCTGCCACCATCATACTGTCCAGCGCCATTCTCGTCGCTGCGCGGATGTTTCCGACCACCTGGACCTGAAGGCGGTGGGCCTCCGTCGTTTCTGTACTCCCCTCTTGCACCTCCAGGACCGCCGCTGCGATCATCATTGTACGAGCTGCTCGTGCCACCCGGAGGGCCATCGTGTCTCCGGTTGGGCCGGTCATCACCACCACCACGCCTCGACGATTGCGAAGGCGGAGCGTCTCGGTGGTGGTGATGATGTTGGTCGGTGGGCCTGCCAGAAGACGACGAGTGATCGCCGCGAGTATCGCGATCCCGTCCGCCATTGCGAGCGTCGTGATGATCTCTCGGATCGTCGTTGCGTGAGCGCGTAGATCGTCGAAGATCATCGCTCTGTGGCGGGCGCTCGTCAGGCCGGGCGCTACTGGATGGCGGGCGGCGATCGTTCGAACGCATGCTATCTTGGCAGGTAGATTGCGGCCGTGCTCCGATGGGCGTGTCATTCGCACTGCTGTGAGACGCGAAGAGATCGTTCTGGCCATAGTTGTCGTTACGAGGACCTCGATCGGGAGCAGAGGTAGGCAGTGGCGGACCATTTGGTGCGCCGCCATGAGGTGGGTAGTTGCTGCTAACCGTCCGTCCGCCGCGACCTCGACTAGTCGTTGAGGCTTGCGCCAGGGTGTCATTAACAGCGTTCATTTGGTTTCTGGCCGGGCGTGCTCCACGACCCATCTCAGCAGATGCTGGTCCGGCAGGCGGTCCACGGGAGACTGGCGCAGGTCCAGACGGGGCTTGCGCAGGAGGGCCAGTACCTCGACCACGCGGTCCGGCAGGTGGAGGAGCAACAGGCGATGTCAGCATACCCATGCGGGAGGGATGCACTCCAGCTGTATCGGGCGTTTTAGAGCCGCTTTGATCTGAAAGAGACGGCGCTCGGGAATGGCGACCGGACGACGGACCTGTGGGCGGCCGGTCGTTAGACGGCTGCTGCGTGATACGTGTGTTGATTGCTGGAGGGCCACCGGGACCTCGAGGTGCTGGCATGCTACCTGCTGCCCGCGGACCAGAGGGAATGTCGGGCTTGGGTTCATTACGAGGTTGAGCTGAAGGAGCAGGCTCACGCTCGAGTCGGCCAGCCTCCATGTCGACATTTCGATGCGGAGGTCGCTCATCGCGTGAGGATCGAGGTGGATACTCTGAGCGTGGGGCTTGCGAGGGTGTTGTATGGCGGGACTGATGTGAATCAGGAGGAAGCCTGTCACTACTCTGCCTATCATCACGATTGCGATTCATACCAAAACGGTCCCGAGGATCTTCGCGTCTCGGTGATGAAGCCCGCTGAGGGTGGTCTGATCGCGATGGTGGTGGACGAGTGGTCGAGATTGGAGGTCCTCTGTTGTCGATCGTATTGATCAGAGCTGCTCGTGCGGGATTGACAGCGATATCTGGTTGGGAAGCTGGAGGTGCTGGCTCAGCTCGTGAGGATATCCTTGGCGGTCGATTTGAGCTATCATCAGCTGGCTGTCGAATAGCACTCTCCCGTGGCGGTCGATCTCTAGATTCTCGCTCCCTCGAATGGTTCCTGGTTGGTGGTCTATCTCTATCAGATCCTTTGTCACGATCTCGCTCCGAGTCACGCAGACGTTCCTGAGGTCTAGGAGCATCTCTTTCGCGGGGATATCCTCGGTCGTCCCGACCATTGGGCGCCCGCACATCTGGCTGCTCGTATCTGCGAGGCAGACGTTCGTAGTCTTCGTAATGTGTTTCCGCACCACGATAGCTACTACGAGGATCCCTAATGTCTCGAGGGTCTCTAGCGTCTCGAGAATCACGGACGTCACGCGCATCGCGACTGTCCCGAGCATGAGGTGGTCTTGTGCCGTCTTGTGGTGCGCGAGGTAGCCTTGGTGGTTCGCGGTCACGTCCGGCGTTGCGACTGTCGGTCTGGTCTGGTCTGGTCGGTAGATTCGCGGCTGGAGGAGTGTGTCGGGGAGGCGGCGATAGCTTTCTCGGTAACGTTGATCGTGGCGCCTCGGGACGACCTTGCCTACTAGAGCTCCGTGGGTCCCGCTCTCTTGTAGCGACGCCATCGACTGCACCTGGACGCGGCGGCAGCTTGCTGGGGCTGTCTGACTGCGGATTGCCCTTCGACTCTCTTCCACTTTCGGATTTTGGCGCACCGGAAGAGACGTCAATCATATCAACATCTCTCGTTGTCGATTGATCTTCCTTCTTTGTTTGAGGGGCCTCGACAGCCGGAGTGGCTTCCTTTTTGACGGGTGGAGGTACAGGCGTTGACTCTTTTGCGATACCTGGATTGAAAGACGAAGGGGGTATCCACTGCTTCTCGCTTCGTTTCAGGGCCGAGAGCAGAGATGTCGATGCTACTACCAGGTCCTGCATCTCAGAAGACCTCAACTTGTCGATGGTGGTCTGGAGACTGACACCGTGGATGTTGATGACTGGGTATGTTCCGCCTTCCGAGACAGCGTGCAGTATTGAAATGGCATTGCGCACATGCATGTACTCTGTCGACTTCAGGCATTTCTGGAATGCCTGATGGGTGATGGTGTGCCATTTGTAGAGAAGCTTCCTGAAGGTATCGTAGGGCATGAAAGCGATCGGCTTGCCGCCTTCTGATTTGGTAGCGAACCCGGGAAGCTGTTTCTTTAATCCCCACGCCTCTTTCTCATAAATGGTCTTCGACTTATGCCATCTGTTGAGGTCCTTTAGAAGTTCAGCTAAGAAGCGACCGAAGTGCTCGGCTTCTTTCGATGAGCTCGAGAAGATCAGAGAGACTAAGCGGTCCGTTCGGAAGAAGAGATCGTAGAGCCCAAGAGTCGAGAAGTTTGGCGTTCCAAGACTGTGAAGGGATTTGACCAAGGCGAAGCTGAAATATGCATCCAGAGGCGACGCCAGAATTCGAGGTAGTAAACAATACTCCCACAGAGCAGTACTGAGGCGCTCACTATTCCGAGCCTGACCCACGAACCACGCTTGCTTCTCAGCACTGAGTCGTTTCCGGCAAGCGATCTGTGCCTTGACGTGCTGGCCATTTTCGGCAAGAAGGTCGTTGATCAGCTTGTCTAAAGCTTTGACAGCATCTTCCTTCTTTCGCGTTGCACTGGACCCGACGGCTCGTTCGAGCTTGACAGCATCGCGCTTCTTTTTCTGCCGTGCAATCTCGTCGGAATACGCCTTCCTGGGAATAGCGATGTCATAGAGTGAGAGCTGCCAGAAGGTGACATAGAACCGATGCCCAGAGTCTCGAGAACCTCTTGCGGCAGATGATCTCTCAAATCATCCATGACCTTCTCCAGTATGGGGTGCCAGGAATGCTCATTCAGGGCGCCATCAATAGGCTCGGATTCCGTCGCAGCGTTGAGTGTATCATCCTCTGTTGGTGTGGCGCCATTGACTTCGGTGGGCTCGTCTTCTTCGGCTTCGCCATCCTCTTCCGAGCTCTCGGCGTCCTTCATGTCAACATCGTTGGGCGCCTCCTGTGCGGCTAGTGAAGCATCATCAGCCTTCTTGCGCTCGTACTCAGTGATCTTCCGCGACAGCACAGATCTGCAAATCATGAATGCAATCTCGGGGGGAATCTCGTAGGCCACCATTAGAGCCACGACGTCAGGCACAACTTCTGCGAAGATTCTCATGCCCAGTCCGTGTTGCAGAAGGTCGAGGTATTGGACTAGGACTCTGTGAACGTCGTCGTAGGTGTTGCCAATCACTTTGAGTGGAGCGTCTGATTTCGAGGTGAGGCAAGCCTGTCGTTGCTGAGCCATCAGTACCAAGAATTTGCCTGTCAGACCAGTGGACTGTAGAGCCGCCATGAGACGCTTGGACGTGGCATGCTTCTCGTGTCGAGCATCCAGCAGCTGCAAGATGGTCTGAGACTGTAACAAGGATCCACCGCCCATGGCTTGAAGCTGTGACTCGTTGTATGTTGTATCGTTTGTGATGCCCGCCATAGACGTCACGATATTCTCCAGCATTTTCAGATCCATGGTGTTGCCGTGACCAAGCTCTCGTGCGATATATTGCAAGATCGGCCCAGCTTTCATCATGCTGTATCTCTTGTAGATGTCTCCAGCGAATCGCGATAGTGCTGTTAGCCATCTGCTAGCGAAGATTCCGCCGTCTTGCGTATTGCTACGACCAGCTTTCGCCATGGAGAAGATCAAATTCCATGTCAAGACATCATACCCCAAGTCGGTAAAATATCGAGACCCTTCAACGAACACTGTTGAGATGCTGTCGTATGACTCAATCTGATTCAGTGCAACCGTTGTAACAATATGGGGGTTGGCATAGGCGATCTTGGCCAGAGATCGTGCCATTTGGCGTGCATTGGTCTTTGATATCCGCTTCAAGAGGTCTCGCGTCTCGGCTCTTGCTTGCTCGGTAGCAATCTTGACATCCGGATTGCGAGACGTACGGCCATCTCGCCACTCGAGATACAGCAGGTACCTTGTTCTTGTTGGGAAGAATATCAACAACTCGAAGACTTCGTTGACGACTCCGGCATTAGCCTTCGTTAGGCTGATGCATGGAAGCAAGATTCGTTTTGAGAAGTCGAGCCACCGATCACGATTCGCCTCCGTTGAGTCCTGCTTTAAGCTACATTTGCCGATTCGTGCAATTTTGGTGACCAGTTCTGGATCATGGCCAATTTTGACACCCACGAGAGGAAGCAATGTGTCGAACAGGACGAAGACATCATCCACTGTTTGACAGACTGGCAGCAGATCATTCCACTCGTCGAAGTAGAACTTGTAGCTTTTGCCATCAGGTGAGTCTGCCTTGTCGAGGTAAGGCCATCGAAGTTCTTTTGCTTTGTGATTCTCTTCAACTTTTACTTGACCTTTCGGCAGTCCTGGAATATCGGTCTCGTAGTAGGGCAAGGTCTGCTGCAACGTGGCCCTGTCTGCAAGAGGCTGAGATTGGGCAGACACAGAGCTGATGCAGTACTTCAGAATGCGAAAGAAGTACTCTGGCAAGTCTGGTATAAGTTCTAGGACCCACGGAAATCGTCCGATCATGAATAAAGCTTCTGGTAGGGCGCCAATCGCGAGAAGTGCTTTTAGTAGCGCGATCTTCTGGTCGGCTGGCTCATCCGTCGTACCTTTCGTGGAAGCCTTGTCCGCTTCTGGTTCTCTGGAAGGTGTGCCAGCGCGGGTTGAGGCCTCATTAAGCCGTCGCGGCACGGCTGAGCGCGGTCCGGCCGAAGGTTCCGGATCGTCAGACAGTGCACCAGCAGTCAACAGAGCATTCTTTGTACCAGCTCCGGGTCTTGCCGCACGCTCGCGTTCTTCCTTCTCGACAATCTTTTGAGCTTTGAGCTGCTCCATAGCCTCATCTTGTCGCCAGAGGTGTGGGAATAGATCCTTGAGCGAGATGAAGCCGATTTTGATGAGCAGTGCTGACAAAAACATCAAATTGTCAGGCAAAGTATCAGACTCATCCCGGGCGGGAGACTCGGAATAGAAGCGAAGCTTGAAGCCTAGCAATTGAGCTGCATCGTGGTTGCCGGACGGTGGCTGGGTACCTGTCTCCTCGACCCAAGCTTTGCTGAACTCGTCGTTGGAGTCGTATGATGCTGCACCGGGGATATGCGAAAGCCCAAGCTGATAGAAGGCGCGAAGACCTTGGTCCTTCGCAAGAGCCCAAAAATCTGCATCGCGGGAAAGATTCTCGCTCGCAATTTCGGCTCTCTGCTCTTCGGTGATTTTCCAATCTTCAACACCAGGCAAAGCCCACCGAGGCAGTCCGCGCGTTGACCAGCCATCGTCTTGACTACCACGTGGCCACCAAGGGCTGGCTCGAAGGAATTTGACAAAGAATCGGAACGAGCGAACCAGCACTGATCCGAACACGTCCAGAACGACGTCCAGACTTCGGCCAACATCCAAGTCGAAAGCACCGATGAGAGCCTTTACCTTCTCAACGGCCTCTTCCGCATTTGTGCCGGTCGGTTCTTGTGATGTGCAGCACGAGAAGACTTCCGTTACCAGCTTTGCAAAGCCTTCTGATTCCTCTCGCACCAGGTTGAAGTTGGCTTGCCGGTAGACCACATTCGTCTGTTTCCTAATAGCTTGTTTGTCGAAGATGCTCTGAACTAGGCCCATGCTCATCAGAAGCTTCTGATCAAGAGCATTGCGCAGGATATCGACAGGTATCTGTGTAGCAGATAGGAAATCTGAGATGCGACGAAAAGGTAGGGAGCCATTGTCGTCGTAGAGGACTGAGATTGCATCCACGACCGCGCTTTGTAGAGCTTGCGTGATCTGCGTCGGATCCGCCGTTTCGCTGTCTGCGTCGTCGTCTTCAACCGGAGCGAAGCCGCTGATCAAGGCTCCAGCTACCTTGGGATCTATCCGGCCAGAAGCCACCGCGTGTACCAGCTCTTGCATCGCAAGCAATGCGTCCGTGTCATTGTCATTCTCTCCGAGCGCGAACAAGGCAGGGACGGCATCTAGATTGTCTTCGGTCAGGCTTTGGCAGATCTCATCTGTAAGGATTGTGTAGTCGTAGGGAACATCGAGAAGTGGCTCTTCGACTGCTTCCTGACCAGTCTCGTCGACATCGTTCACCGCAGGCATGCTGGATGTCGGCTCTGCAGGAGTCGCAGCAGGTTGCGGGTTAGGCTCGAAAGCTGCGCCGCAGGATCTAATGTGCCGTTCGGTCTGCTCTGTTGGTATTGTGAACCGCCTCTGCCTCTGCCTCGACCGCGACCACGTCCTCTTCCCCTGGTCTCGTAGCCTTGCTGCCGGCTGCCAGTCGGCGAGCGCGGGTTGCGCGACAGGCCTAGCTCCTCAGGTCGATGAGGTGAGGGCCTCGAATAGTCGTCGCCGGAGTACGAGCGCTCGCTGTGCTTGCGCTTACCGCGTGCTGGAGCGGACATCTGACCGCGCCTTGAGGCAGGGCCTCAGAGCAGGCGATGTCTGATGAAGTTCTTTGTGCATGAGAGAAAGAACTCGATATGAATCTGAAGAGCACGGCGCGATGTTTTGTGCGTGTGAAGCGCGAGTGTGTGTTGGGAATGGCGCCGCCTGGTTCTCTGCGGAGGCAAGAAGCAAAGGAATGAAAGTCGACAGATCTAGTAATACACGAATGTTGGGCAGTGAAGTCTTGCAACTCTACAAGTGATAGACGACTTTCTCGTGGCTGCCAGTTGAGTTCATGCCTGCGGATCCAGCAAGCACTTTAGACCCTAACCCTAAAGATATCGCTCGTGCCCAAATGCTCCTTCCCGCCTCGTTGGACGCCTGTTTGCCTCGTTCAAAGGTACCTCGGCTCACATGTTCGAGTACGCAACTCGAAGAGGCGATATATCTGCGACTGGCTCGCACCGTCCGCCTTCTCGATCATGTAAGGAATCATGACAGCACTTCCCTGATCTCCGAGCATCCCCTCGCCCTGACCTGGCTCCAAGGATGGCAACACCCACCCTAACATTCGAACAATCCCTCTCCCTAACCCGCCTCTCCCCCACAACCTTCCGCCCACTCCACCCGCAATGGACCTGGCCCAACAGCACCGTCGTCCCCGGCGGCTGCCTCATGTCCATGGCCGCCCATGCAGCCTACCAGACCCTCCCTGCTGACCCCGCCTACGCCCTCGACAACCTTCACTGCCAATTCCTTTCCGGCTCCAACCCGGACGAGCCCTATACCATTACCATCCAGCCTCTGACGGATGGCAAACGCTTTCGCGTACGCTCTGCCGTCGTCACGCAAGCGGGGCGGAATATCGTGAGCGTGACGATGGCGTTCATCAATGCCTCACCATGGAAGGGACCGAGCATGAGGCATTCGGTGCCGCGAGTGGGCAAGGAGCGGGTAAGAGAGATCACGATTGATGATCTCGAGCGGGGCAGGACTGTCAGGGGCGGGTATATGAAATTTCAGCGGCTGCCGCTTGTGCACCGGGATCCGAGGGAGGTGCACACGAGCGTGAAGCCGGTGGTTGCGCATATTATTGGGCCGATGCAGGCGGAG
This sequence comes from Cyphellophora attinorum, assembly GCF_001299255.1. Lineage (NCBI taxonomy): Eukaryota > Fungi > Ascomycota > Eurotiomycetes > Chaetothyriales > Cyphellophoraceae > Cyphellophora > Cyphellophora attinorum. Next base: position 345,285 of record NW_017253250.1, on the reverse strand, counting down.
ACAGGGACGATTCCGCATGTGCTGGGGTTGTTGAATCTTTCGGATTATCATGTTCTTGCTGCGCCGTCAGATCTGCATGGTTATACGTTGGGGCTGCCGGCGATTGGAGATGCGAGTGGGAAGCCCACGGAAGCCATGGCGAGCATGTTCACGAGCCTAAATCATACGGTGCATATACATTCGTATGATTTTCGAGCAGACGAGCTGATGTACGTCGAGGTCACTTCGCCGTGGACGGGCGACGGGAGGGGAATGGCGAATTCGCGGATATTCAACCAGAAGGGAGACTTGATCGCGTCGTGTGTTCAAGAGACGTATCATGTTTTGAAGCCCGGACAGAAGTCGTTATTTGAGAGCAAATTGTAGAATAACAGACAAAGGACCCCCGAACAGGATTCTTATTCGCACTCTTTTCGTGCGATTCTCTCTTGAGTCATACCTACTCATTGAGATAGGGAGCGAAAGTCTTGATGTTCTTTCGCGCTGTAAATTCATCACTCCGTCTCTGATCGCCACTGCTGGGAATCTTTATCCTGCTTGAGCAAATCGATTCATATCCTGGCTGAGTCCTTAAGCGCAGACGCCAGGCGTTTACTGCAAAGACACAGTTTTTCGAACAGCCATTTCTACCAGTCGTCACCCCAGCCGTCGTCCTTCTTCTGACCCGGTTGGCTAGGGCCCTTCTTCATGGCGCTTGTACCGAGACTACCGCTCTTCGCTGTGGTGGGCTCGTTGGATCCACCGAAGCTGTCCCAGAAGTCTTTCCGTTCGGGCTCGACGCGACGAGCTGAGCCTGCGTTCGCGGCCTTCTCGTCTTGGCCTTCGATGAACTTGTTGAAGTTTTCGGCTGCGTTCTTTGTGCCTGAGGCAATGGTCGACCCTGCTGTAGCTATTCCAGTTCGAGCTTGTGCGGCGAAATCTGATGATGCGATCTATAGCGTAAAAATTAGCCTCCGACTCCCTGAACTGACCATTAAGATTGTCCAGCGTATACTCACATTCTTTGCGGTGGGCTGAATATAGCTCTCGTTGACCACCTTGGCCTGCTTGCTGACCATGCCACCAAGCCAGCCGAATCCCTTGGTTATTGCGGCCACCGGGTCCTTCTGGAACTCATCCGCACCAGGCAAGCCACCCTCCTGACCAGCTGATTGACCAACTGGAGCAGAGCTGCCGAAGCCACCATATTTGCCGCCTTGGCTAGGTGGCACGCCATCGGGTCTGCTGGCGTTGGCATCGCCCATTCTCGCAAAGTATGCCTCATTCTGTGCCTTCTGCTCTGCCGTAATGCCAGGGCCTCGTTTGCCGGGACCACCAGCTGCAGGGCTTTCAGTCCGTCGTTGCGAACTTATGCTCCGACCGGCGACAGGTGTGCCACTCCGGCTGTTCTGTGTTGACCGTTCTTGCTCCTTCTGAGCCTTCTTTTGTCGCATGACCTCCATCTGCTTCTTGAAGGCGGCTTCGTCGAATGTCCTATCCTCGACTTCGGCCGACAGGCGCTCCTTCCACTCTTCGCCTACTTCGCTATCATAGCGCTCTTTGATCGTACATTCATCGAAGGATGCGCCTGAGGGGTTGTTGGCGGTGAAGAAATCCTGCCACCTCTTATTGCCGCCGGTGTCCATGCGGCTTATCTCTGCGGACTTGAAGGCATCCATGGATATGGAACGGACGAATGAGACATGAACACCCAGTCCGCGATGGGTGCCAGCACATGTTAGACAGATGAAGTTGCCGAATTTTGGGGAGGCCTGTGTGGTGGTTAGAATTGAGTGTTGCGCTGCGCATTGTAGCGGGCAGAGTATGCTCACCCATTGAGGGCTGGGTGCACCACAGTCGCAGCACTTGTCGTTTCCGGCGCCCTCCTTCTTAGATATTTGTGACAGCTGTAGGGAGTGTCAGAGATTTGTCTTGTAATCAACTCGTGCCACGTTTATCGGACAGGACAGCGGGCTGCTGAACTTACTTTACTACGAGTTTCTGGGTCTACTTCCCAAGACGCCTTAGTAGCCATGTTGAGTAATGAATGTGAAGAAATGAATGGAAAACAAGAGAGCGCACTGTTCGCAGCAGACTGAAGATGCGTACTATTGTGGTGAGTGTGAGCACATGTTATTGTGGTAAGTCGAGGAACAGCTGACGGCCAAACCCCGGCTAAACTACGTCACCCAGAGGTCATTCTACACTGCCATACTTAGGAGAGGGAGAGATGTTCAGGAGATGAAAATGGTAGTCTTTGGGTATCATGTTGTACATTCGAGCACTTATTGCTTCGTCGCGCCACCTCGCAATTCCTGCATCAACATCTTCTCGCGGACTCCTGTGACGCGTTCGAATCGATCGACAGTCATAACAAAAGTTCCCCTCCCACCAGTCATGCTTCGGAGATGCTTCAGGTAGCCGACCATCTCTTTTAGCGGCACCTTCGCAGTGACGGTGCGCTGAATATTGGTGACTTGGTGGTCGCCCAGAGCCGGACCCGAGCCCGAAGATTCAAAGGGGTCCTTCGGGGCATAGATTCTCTCCACGTCAATCAATTTGGCAGAATCATTATCGGCCTTTTCTGCTTCATTATCCCCCAATGACACAATGTGACCGCCGCGGCTTGAGGAGATGTCCTGGACGATCTTGCCAAGCGAGGCGTCATCTACGCTGATGTCCACGTTCATGACAGGCTCCAAGAGGACGACTTTCGACCTTGCTGCAGAATCCTTGAGAGCCGCAATTGTCGCCAGAGAGCCGCAGCAGACAACGCCGCATTCGTGGTCTCTGTGCCAAAGATATGGTTGGCAGGATCCAAAGTCAGCGTGACTCGTTGATTCCGCATTGGATATGAGAATGTCGGCCCTCGCGACAATGCTGCTGAAGCACCGTTGCTGAAAGCTGTCTGAATTTCTCTGAGCGTCAGGACTTGGGCGCCCGCCTTAATTTGTTTCTGGAACAGGTCTTGGGCTAGACCAACGCCGTCCGTGGTGGTAGCCTTTCCCTTGCTATTCAAGCTTGGCGCTTCAACTACTATCTCATTTCCATCTTGGTGGAAGGAGACGCTGTTTTGAGATCGCTCGCTGCTAATTTGGCTCTCGTCTATCGGTTCGATTTGCGCTGTGCAGCCTGCCTTGCCCTTGCTGCCCAACTTATCGCTCTCGAAGATCTTCTGCACAGCCTTCGAAGGACCAGTGAGAGCCTCGCGGTAGCCAATGGTGATTGGCCCATCCTTGCATTGGCTTTCAGGTCGTGCACCAGCCTATCTCGGGCGATCTCGAGATGCAGTTCTCCCATACCGCTGAGCAACGTCTGCCCGGTGTCCTCGTCTTGTTTGACAGACAAGCTTGGATCCTCACGAAGCAAGAGTTGCAGCTTAGCATGCAGGTCTCGTTCATCTTTCAGGCTGTTCGGCTCGATGGCAGCAAAGAAGACAGGCGGTGGAACATGGATGGGCCTCAGCTGCAGCTCGTTCACAGGCTCCGGTGGCACCTTTCTGTGTTGTTCAGCGTAACAGATCAGCGTGTCTCCAGTACGGTGAAATTTCGATCCAGCAATGACAGCGATCTGGCCAGCTTGGACACTTTCGACGGGCTCCGAATCGGAGCCGTACATACGTAGTAATGTCATTGCACGCTCCCACTCTTGGACGTTTGTGTTGTACAAGACGTCGTTCCGACGGATAGTGCCAGAGTATACTCGAATGTACACCAGAACGCCCTTCTTAGGGTCGTTGACGACCTTGAAAGCCAGGGCGCAACCTTGCAGGTGCTTGCCGATCTCAGAGCCAGATGCGACTTTCTTCCTGAAATCTTTGATGGCTGATCGAATGTTGAGCTTCCCAGCGACAAGTGCTGATAATGTGCCCTTGGTTGGTCCCATACTGATTTCTGGATCGCTCCGCTCCTCCGGTGCAGGGAAAAGGTCGTTTACAGCATCAAGCAGAGGCTGAACGCCAATATTGCGGAAGCTTGCACCTGCAAACACTGGTACGATGACCGGCGTCTCGCGCAACAGACATCGTCGGAGACTTTGCAGTATATCTGTACTGGACACAGCAAGATGATCTTCGTTGGCAGCGAAGAAAGCTTCCACAAGCACGTCGTCGTGCTCACTTAGGAGCTCAACGAGTGCAATTCGTGCTCTTCGTAGCTCTTCAGCTAGATTGGGCTCGATCGTGCTCAGGTGCGACAAAGAGAAACGCTTAAAAGCCGTACCGTCGGAACCGAGATCGTACTTCAGAGCTTCGAGAGCCACTACGTCTGCGACACCCGTGAAGCTGCCCCTGCCACCCTCGAACCAAGGTATTTGACACAAAGCTGGCCAGACATCTAGTCTTAGTCCGATTTCTCGTACCGACCGTCCGAAAGCTGCTCCGTCGCGATCGAGCTTGTTGACATAGATAATCCGAGGTATCTTCCACTCGCCTGCCTGGTTCCAGACTTGCTCGGTTTGAGCTTCGACGCCCGCGACGCCATCAAGGATACAGACCGCGCCATCGAGGACGCGTATCGACCTCCGTACTTCGAACGTGAAGTCTGCATGTCCGGGCGTGTCAATTAGATTGACGTGGTGAGGTTTACGGGAAGGCGTTGCCCCATCGCCAAGGAGATCGTTTGGAGGCCAGTCGAAAGTTATCGCAGCTGACTGAATCGTAATGCCTCTTGACCGCTCGGCCGGTAAGAAGTCGGTCACCGTGGAGCCCTCGTCGACATTGCCGATCCTTCGCGTGTGGCCTGCATAGAATAGCATTCGCTCTGTGGTCGTCGTCTTGCCCGCATCGATGTGTGCAATGATGCCGATGTTTCGAACATTTGAGACCTGCTGCCATTGTCTCGCAACTGTGCTAAATCCATGTCTACGGCCGTGCTGCGAAAGTGACCTATGACAATCTCCATGTTTTGTCCACGATTGTACGATCTGGCGATCAAGTCTTGATGTACGACATCGCAACACCATCACACGTGGAATGCTGACTTACTCCTCGCAAACTGAATTTCTAACTGGATTTCTTACAAAAGAGCGACAAAAAGAAATGCAGATGATGGCGAAGATTGTCTACCAAATAACGACTGAAGATTCAATCAAGTTTACGCTCCTTTAAGGTTGACCGCAATGATAGTACGGTGGTCCACGTACACCAAATATGCTCTAGCCGCTTTTCAACCTCAATCGAATTCAGTCCATTTACCATCAAATGCATCAGACACACATGGGCTGGTCTGCAGATGGCAGCGCTGTGCGGATCGGCGCGCGAAGACTGCCGTCAGTTTGCTGCAGCCTGCACCTTCCTCCAGGCTTCGAAGCCCGCCATGATCGCAGCTTTCTGTGCCTCCGAGGTGAAGGGAATGTCTAATGTCGTCTCCTGCCCTTCAACCCTTCGTTTGACCGTTCCCACTTCACATTCAGCCTCTGTCGCCCAGCAAAAGTCACTGTGTTCATTCTCGTCCAGCTTCACGTCGTAAGACTTGACGTCAACCAAGAAGTGGAACTTGACGAACAGTCGTCCTCTTCTTGTTGTCAACACTTGACCATGCTCTGGTCCCACAATTCGGTGGAAAGCCGTGGCGTGCAGACCTGCCTCTTCCCAGAGCTCTCGTGCCGCGCCATGAAGGATCGTCGGATCGTCGAAATCTACGGCACCTCCAGGTACTTCCCAGAGGTTCGGCGACGAATCGGTAGGAGCGCGCCGGACCAGGAGGACTCTCGGTTGCTGTTGCTGCGAGGCCATGGTCGTCTGTGGCAATTCTGTTGCGTTGCTTCCGGACTTTGCGAAGACATCGGCATCGGTAATGACGACCGCTCCTGACCCTATGCCTCCATTGATGTGATACTCTGTTGACTTGTAAAGAACCGTCGGATTGTTCTCGAGGTAAGTTCCTTGGGAGATTTGAAAAGGTGCAAGAGTCGGGTCCACGGTCGCATTAAATTCAGGGAGTGAAGGCTTCCCATGGACATGTTCCTTGGCCATCTCGGCGAAGATCGTCCTGATGTTACTTGTCGAGCCGCTCGTCCAGGCCTTCTTTTTCCGCTGACAGGCGCCTTTGAAACTCACGATCGGCCCAAGACGTGTTCACGCCTGGATCTGGTGAGCAGATATACGACGAGATTTATGTTGAGAGGTGGTGTGTATCAGAGGCGAACATCAAAACCGTTCAACAACAAGCAATAGAAGACTCATTTCAAACTATGCCCGTTCTGGCAGTCGAAGCTTGGCAGGGAACTTTGGATCTAAGGCAGCGAAGATGAGGCAGTGCTTTCTTTGATTTGGAAGTGACGCCTGAACTAAAGACCCTGAGACCCCGACAACGTCGAGAGAGCTTACCACCCAAACCCTAGGCATCAATAATTCAAGCGTGTCAGAAGGGCCCACTAGGCTACTGCAAGCGAGATCTCAACCGTTTAAGGACAGATGCCGCTCACCAGCAACACCGACTTCTTGGTCCAGATAAGTGAGCATCGACGATGACATGGTTTGCTTTGTATCGTGAGCAATTTCGTGCAAGCACAGCTTCTCCAATGCATGTCTCATCCGGCACAGGCCGGCCTCTGGTGATGCTCCCCTGTGGCCACATGCATTATCCATCTGCCCACAACATTGAGTGACCAGCTGCTTCTCAACACAATCCCGGCGGCGCTGAAGTGCTGCACTCATTGTCCTGCACCACATTCCCAGTGCCATTGGTAAATAGCAGAACATCGAAGTCATTCTCGCTCAACACGTTGCCTTCGACGACGTTATCGCTTGCCAGCGTCGGCGGTGCTGGCCAGTCAATAATCGCAATACCGGCCGCGAACGGGTTCGTCTGCCCTCCTGAGGAGATGCGCTCGACAGTGTTGTCCTTGATCACTGCACCGATGCTGCCTGCAGCTATGACACCGTAGTTGCCTACAGGATTGTCTTCGGCTTTGTTGCACGCTGGATTTGAGTCGCTCAGATGATTGTCGTGTACTTTTGCGCCAGCAATGTCAGGATCGATGAAGACCGCTTGACAGGTGTTTTTGACAGTGTTGCCACTGACATCTGCACCGCTGGTCTGTGTGCACAGCCCAACATAGGTGCCATCCACTTGGTTGTCCTGGACTTTTGCTCCGCTGACGTCGTCTACACAGATACTGATGAAACCCAAGGGAGGTGACTTGGTGACTGTATTTCCATAGATTAATGAGTCGATGCAACCGTCCGAGAGGACACCGTACCTCCCACCGTCGATGAGCGTATTTCCAAGAACTTTTGTGCTTTCTGCTCCGACAAGGGCAATGTTCTCTCCGGAGAAACCTTTGATGGTGAAGCCGGATATGGTCACATCTTTGACGCGTTGGCCGACAGTCGAGACCTTCTTATGCTCAGCAACGGCGTCTGCAAAGACCACATCCTTTCCAGCAACACAAATGCCCGCTTGATCATTCTCTGTGCCGCCAACATTGGTGCAGACATTTGGAGACGGAGTAGTTGGCGGCACAAGCGTGGCGCCTGGCAGACCAATCAAGGAGAGTCCGCTCTGCGTGATGAGAAGTTGTTCGGCATAGGTGCCGGGCTTGACGATGATCTTGGCCCCCGGCTGTGCAGAGGTGATGGCCGACTGGATTGATTGTCCAGCACTGACAAACATCGGCTTGCCTCCCCAGGGTCCCCACGCTTTCCCGGCAGCGGCGTTCTCGGCCAAAGCGAGCACATAGGTCAACGAGAGGATGTGTGACCCAAGAGGAAACATCTTTTGATCGATTCCTACTAGAATTTGCTGCTTTGGTTGCTGATTCGCACACGGACTGTCTTAGACGCGAGACAGCAGGCGTGACGCGAGCCCGGGCATAACGACATCCTTATAACTTCATCTGAGGGCCGTGGTGGTTCTAGCCCAAGCTCGCACCCAAGCATTCGTATCCACGCTTGACAGCATGGCAAATTGTCCCAATGTCTCGGATGTACAACACGAGAAGCAATGGAACTTACCGGAAGTCGTTCAACATTTGGCTCAGCCGAATCAATACCATGTTCTACTCGTACTATTGCTTTCAGCTCAAGTAGATCAAGGCTTCGATACGGGAGAAGCTTCCGCTTCTGCTTCTCGATGTTGGTTCTGCGGGATGAGGGTAGCTGTCAGGAGCCACGAATGAGGGGCGATACGAGGTCTTGATCTCAGCTCTGGAACATGCCATTCTTGGCCACTTGCTGAGGCGATGGACCCAATACCGTGGCCAGACGAAGCGCACCGCATAGTCAAGGGCATGAGTTGCAGAAGGGATTCAAGAAGTGAGACGTGTACCTGGATAGTGAGAGATGCGTGATTCGACGCCTGGAGGTGTAGAGCTGCTAATGCAGAGGACTCTGCACGAATGGATAATGACCTGTGTGTTGCTGTCTCGTAGGCTGGTGCTGATGGCCAATACGAGCCAGTGATGAAGTCAACTATGGGCACACAGAAAGTGTCGTAGTGTTCAACAGCATGTCAGCATGTTAGACCATGAGATTTTATTGCATATTGCCATGTCCCCAATACTTGGATGCCTAGTACTTAAGCTTAACATCAATTGATCACTAGCGCGATCTAGGGGCTAGGCGTCATAGTGGGCCCATTGCCTAGGCCCATTGCGCCACCGGTAGCACATGCAATGATGGCACCTTGCACAAATACTCACAGCAAACCACGCCTACGAGAGCATCATTAGTACATTGATCAGTACATGAGGTCTGTTATCCTCATGGAAGCACAGGAGATTTGATAGTGGCTTCGTCCCTCTCTCGCTTTCTGCGAAATTTCCAGCATCGAGAGCCCTCCCGTCATGACGCCAAACGTATCTCAGCTTCGCAAGAAGCTGGGCTATCCTCTGTATGGTGCCGACTTCGACCCTCTCAACCCGGACTTCTTGCTCGTTGGTGGCGGAGGTGGATCGAGCTCTACTGGCGTACCGAACAAGATCTCCCTCATCGACACGTCTCGGAGAGATGAGCTTCACGAGGTAGCAGAGGTTGAACTGGCAAAGGACGAAGATTCTGTCACAACTTTGGCCGTCGCTTCGTCTACAGAGCACGCTCTCACAGCTATAGCCGGTATCAATAGCTCAGATGCAGAGCAGGCGGCTGGCAAGAATGAGCATCTACGATCGTTTCGGATTTCATTACCAGCACGAAAAAGAAAAGTGGATGGAACAAATGTTGAAAAGATAGAAAGTCCGAACAGAGGCACACAAGCCTTGGGCAAGAATGCTCTTTTCAAGAGTGCCAACGGTCCCAAGAATGAGACGTATCAGAGAGTGCTCGCGACGTCGCGGATCAAGTCGAGAAGCGAAGCACGGATTGCCGCCATAGCAACTGGCCTTGCTCCCGAGAATGAGGTCGTCGTATTCCAGCCGGTGTCCAATGCCGTCACTAGCACTGTGGATGAGATTTCACGCATCAGTCTTGGAAAGAAGGAAGCTGCCGACGTCGATGTCGTACCAATCGAAGGGAACGGACACTGCCTTGCCTACTGCACAGACGACGCTGTTTTCTTGCAGCAGCTGCCTAGGACGAAGGGAAGCAGAATAGAGGCTCCTGTCAAGGTCTATGAGACTGTCGAATCTACTTCGTCAGTGGCACCGTCTAGAAGACCGAAGTTCAGAGCCCTTCGATTCATTTCGCCCAGATACATCCTACTCCTACAAAACAAGCCCGCGCGAACAGGCACTTCGCTCATCATCCTCAAGCTCTCATCAGACATGTCAAGTGGTCGCATTACGCTGAAGAAGGCATTAGGCAAGAGTACGAAGGCAGCTGTTGGCTTGGATGTCTGCCCGCTCTCGTCAAATCCAGCAGGCGACTTCCAAACCATCATTGCTGTTGCTACGCAGGAGTCTTCTATCGAACTCTTGACAATCGACTACAACAACACAGCAGGGATGGGACGTTTCAACAATGTTGGATTCCTCCGTGATGTACACAGCGGACCTTTGACTCGCATAGTCTTCTCGAACTTCATCAAGCCGAGCACACCGGCCAACAAAACACCACCGCAGCATGTTCGACTTGCTTCCGTTGGCGTGGACCAGACCGTCGTCGTGCAAAATATGCCCCTTCGACCTTGGCCCGTGGAGAGCCACACACCTCGGTACATACTCCAGGAGCCACCTGCCTCAACACTCCAGACCTCGATCAACATCTTCATCGCCTTCTTCGTCATTACTCTCGTCGCCTTCCTCATGCAAGTCTTCTGCGAAATCCGCGGCGCACTACCTCCAACGCTCGGTGCTGCAAATTGGCTTTCCCCACGCGTCTCGTCCCTGATCGCACAGCCTTACCCCTCACTAAGCCCTTCGGCGGCTTCCTCGTCCATCTCGAGCATCATCGACGCCATCTCCTCGGCTCCTGGCAGCATCCCTACTAACATCCTCGAGCCACCCTCATTGTCTGCTCTACAAGACCAGCTCTCAGCAGCTGTAGCTTCCGCTTCGTACACCGTTTCGAGCGCGGCAGCAGGCGCTGCTGAGTCTGCCGGGTTGAAGACGCCGAAGGCGATTGTCGTGCGTGACACCGGCAGTGACGTATCTGCTGAGCTCCTGCATCACGACGTCGAGGGTCGTAAAAGAGGAGACAGTGCGGAAATGGGAGGAATTGACTGAGGGTCAGAAGCACAGCTGGAAGAAGAGATTGTCAGAGACTGGGCATTGGCTTGAAGAGCAAGGAGAGACGGTGCTCAAAGGGGTCCTGTTCGGTCAACTTGCGGAGGCAGTAGGTAACGTGGCGAGGGAGGGGTTCTAGTGATGTGCTCTGCTCTGCATGAGCCAGTCGCCCGTTCGAGACAATTGGTCGAAACGCGGATAATTTACAAGTGCTTTGGTCAGGACTTGCTCTAATTCAATATCGTTCGCGAAAGAGTCAGTGATGGATTGTCTGAGTTAACTACCTACGCTAGCTCCAATACCTAGCAAGATCCAGCTCAGAGTGATCCCTAGGTATGCGACCAGGCGTAGACCACGCACTTACCGAATTGCTGTTAAAGAGTGGCAAGCTCGACCCAGGTCTTCTTCCTTCTTTGCCACGACGTTGTCTTTAGAAAGATATAACCCGTGTTCCATGGCAATTGCGAACCAGCATTCAGATCTAACGCAGAGACCGGAACTTACACATCGATTAACATTCGGTGAACGACTATAAGTCTACAGCATAATACATCATGCGTGTCCAAAGTCGGTTCGTGGGATGGCGTCACGAATCATTCATATTCCCGAGGTCGCTACCTCATAGGCGAGAAGATGGGCGCCCAGACCAGCAGATCGATGCGCGCCGGGTCCACTGGCAAGACTGGCAAGTCGTTCGGCCAAGATATGGGCGTTTTCTCCAGCTCTAACCCAGACACCACGAACTCCTACAGCACCTTCCCTGGCAAGAAAACTAACGACGGGTTGTTCCAGCGACTTAGTAATGAAGTGAGGCTTATCTCAAACTTGGTGGCTCAATCTGCAAGACCATTCTGGTCCTCAGAGCCCGCCCTGACCTGAAATTTCAACGGACAATTATACAAAACGCCCACTTTATGCCCGAACGGCCTGACTGGTACGAGATACCCATATCTCCAGCCGAAATGAGCTAAAATGCCATGTTTTTGGCCTCGAGATGAGTCCTTGATTGGCGTACAATTAGGCGCCGATTTCCGCCCACGGGCCGTTACTGAAGCTTCTACAAAAGTACCAGTACGCACGATGTCAATACAGGCTTGTTTCGATGTGAACAGATCCCAATGACTGTCAGCTACACTTGCAGAATGCTCTCTTATCATGCGGACATACAGCAATGAGAGAGAATCGTCGTCGACGGCGATGTTTCGTCAATTGCCAGACGCCTGCGCGATGCGCGCCAGCAGTTCGGCTGAGATGTGCCAACACACTAGCTTCACGCTACTTGTGCATGATCATCAAAGGGGGCCAAATCACTAGCATGGGCGCAGAGCAGAAACCTGGGACTGCGGCTCGATGACCGACAGGGTCTTTCAAGTTCAAAAGCGCGCGGGCAGCCTACCTCGCCAGCGGTGGCCACTGCTACAGTTCTTTAGATGTACAAGCTAGGGAGCTACAGCACGGCCAGAGAACAATATGGTAAGGCTGGACTTTGCGCTGCAGCGATCTATGAACTAATGTGTCGGAGTCAGATGACTCCAGAAAGCCACTAAACGCCGGAAATCAAGACCATACACTGCCCGAAGCTGTCAATCACGATGGCGATACGTACAAGATCTTCGACCATGATGCAGAGCGAGACACGTACAAGACGCCTTATCAGGCGTCGAGAGATCCGCCGGAAGCAGTACCACTGAAGACAGAGGGTACGACTTCGGCTGGAGCTGTCGCATCAAGAAGAAAAGGCAAGAGATATTGCGGTATACGGCGGCGATGGCTCGTTGCTGGCGTTGTACTGCTGATCGTGGTAATTGCTGCGGTGCTGGGAGGTGTTTTAGGCAGTCGAAAGTCCAACGACAATAAGTCAGTCCATAAACGGAGATGCTCCTGCTTCAAAGAACGTAAGGCTGATTTCGTACAGGGAAGAGTCAAGCACGAACAATGGCTCGTCGGGCTCGTCGCCAGGCACGCCGAATAACGATACCGACGCGCCGGGTACCGGATCTCAGTCGAACAGTACAGATTCGACAGCGCGCACAACGTCCCGCTATCCGAGCATTGCCATTGCGCGAGACAATGAAGCCGCATTTATCTTCTACCTTGACGCCACGGAGGAGGGTATTCATGTCCACAACACGATCAGCAACGTGGCGTGGCAAGATCGTGGTGTGCTGAGTGGACTTCCAGTACCACCGCGCATGGCCAATTCGTTAGCGGCTGCGACCTGGCAAGATGGAAACCATCGAAGGGTACGCTTACTAAATAGAGCATATTTCAGTGCTGTTGTGTATACTGACACTGCTCAGGTCTCTCTACAGATGATCTCCAACACTACATACCCAGATATATATGAAATGGAGCTTGCCTGCCAGGACTCCAGCACACCTGTCACACTGCAAACTTGCCCGGGTGTGCTCCAAATCAGCGGGCCTCGCATCAATGCGCCCAACATTTCCGACACATCTCAGCTGTCGTTCGTGCAATGGGGCTCAACCGCCAACGACGACCTTCAAATGCACACCGCCTACACCGCCTCCAACGGGGACATCTGCAGCTACGGCTGGGACAGAAGCACCCGCCTGCCCCCAAATTGTGGCGCGCCCGCCGGGCCAGGAGCAATGCGCAACAACTCTCCAGCTGCGATGACAGTAGAGACGCTGCCAATCTTGGGTCCAAGTCTGTACTGGATTGACACGCCGAACGGGGACGTGTTCAACAATCGTTGGGACTTCGACCACTTCTCTTTCTGTACGTTACCTATCCTTCCCTCTCCGCGTTCTTCTCCTTCCTTCTCCGGGTCCTTTTCCGCCACCGCTCCTGCTTCACGTGATGACATACAGCATCCACTAACCACCTCAACTAGTGGGACCCTACCCACACCCCACCAACCCCGACCTCCCAGCACCAACAAACCTCGCAATCTGCACCCTCCCTTCTCTGGACAACAGCACAGACGGCAGCGGCGTTGTAACGCGCATGTGGTTCATCAACCCAGACCGCGTCGTCACGGAATGGCAGGTCCGGCCGCCAAGTCTGGACATGCAAATTGTTGTGCACAATGGAACAATGTGGCCCAAGGCTGATGATGTGAGTGATGGAATTGCTGCGGTAACTTACAGAGATCCTGATGGGAGCGAGCAGATCAGGGTGTATTACCCAAGCGGTGGCAAAATCATAGAGATGGGCCACGGGATTGAAAGCGCTTGGTATCGAGGGGAGTTCACTGCTGGTGGGTAGGATGGCTATAGGCGAGTCTGAGTTATATCACCACCCTCAGGCCAATACACTACCCTTCCACCGCTTCGCCAGCTCCATGCCTTGCGCCAACGTCGCAACTCTCGCATCGATCCCGTATCCCTGACGATCCAGCTCCATCAGATCATCCACAGGGTAGCCAGCGGCAGGGTAAATGTCTCAATATACTCATTCTCCTCCAGCTCCGGCTTGGGATCCCGATTCTCGGGCGCGTCAGTGTCAACTTGGACAAAAATCATCTTCGTGTTAGTATTGCAAAACCCTGGGTCATTCCACATCAAAAACCCCTCCGCAACCTTCCTCGCCTCCTCGTCGCCCGGGATCGTGCCCACATAGCCCGTCTCCTCCTTCAGCTCGCGCAGCGCTGCAGTGGCGATGTCTTCGCCCTCGTCGATCAAGCCGCTGGGGACTTCGATGGTGACTCTGTTGACGGGTGGGCGGAATTGCTTTTGCAGGAGGAGTGAGGCGGGCTTGTTGGGGAATTGGAGGATGGCGATTACGCCGACGCCGTCTGCTTCGGTATGTGCGCGGCGGGTCTGGGCGTGGTCAGACGCTGTAATGCCCGACTAAATGGCGCTGTTGATCCAGAATTGCTCAACATTGACCTACCTGTCGCTCAGCACTCTCCCAGACTCGCTTCCCACCAGACGGATCCTGGTAATTGATCTTGTTTAATCTGATCCATTTTGCTTCTTCTGGCTTCTGTAAGTAGCCCGTTCAGTATACTTTCCAGGAGGGGAAATGGAACTGGAATGCTTACTATTGGCTCGACGTTCAGGACTTTGGCGTCCGATGGCGAGTAGGTTGCCATCTTGTCCGCCATGATGAGTGGGCGAACGTTCAGACGAGGTATTTGTCTCCCGAGGACCGACTTGAGCAAATGAAGAGGCATATACAGAGGAAGACAACCATCGTGCTACGGTTTGAATATGCACTGAATGGTGACGTCCTGCTTGCACGAGGAGATAGTAGTATCATCTCCGGGCGTTCCTGACTTCGCCGAGAGTTAGAGTTTGCGGCGAGCCGTTCCCCGCCGCCGCCGCGCCGCGGCCCCTTGCTGTCATCGTAGGGCAATGTTCCAAAAAGTTGCAGAACTGAGCGCATATTCAGACTCCCTTGAGCAAAGTGTTACTGTACCTGCCTGATGACCCGGCTCTGATACCAAGTCTTGTTATTGCTCGTTCTTAGCCTTGAATTCTGCCAATGTGTCCTCCAACATGGGCGAATCAGGCTATCCCGGAGGATACTTCCTCGCAATGGTCAACAACGATACAGGCCGCTATAGTTGGAAGCTGATACCCTTCATGCTGATCTGGGCGGCCTTCTCAATTGTGCTGGCTGTAAGTCTGCCATATCTGGACTCTTAGTCTTGCCAGAACTGATTTAGACCAGCTCTTCGTCTTCACAAATTACGTCGTCCCCAGGCCGCGACCACCACAACAGAGCGAAAAGACATACCGTACCGTCGACCATGTCGGCAACCTCACAGAGCCGGAGCCACTTCCGTGCTGGTACGACGAGCTAGCGAAGAAGATGACCAAAGCATACGCGGAAGGGCGAGACCTGAAACCAGAAACAGAAATCGAGCCAGCCGAAGTCTTCATGACCGTCGTCGTGCCCGCCTACAACGAAGAAAAGCGCCTCATGGGCATGCTAGAAGAAGCAGTCAACTACCTCGAAACCGAGTACGGCTCTTCGGCCGTTGCACAGAAACTCCCAGCAACGGCCGAAACCTCGGCCACTCCCAACGGCGACGTCCGCTCAAGAAAGCCCGCCAACGGCACAGCACACGCACCCCAGCTCCGCGGCTGGGAAATCCTCCTTATCAACGACGGCTCCACCGACGGCACCCTCTCCGTCTGCACCAAATTCTGCCAAGACCACATCCTCCCCGCCCTCCCGCGACGCATGTCCGGGCCCTGGACACACCGCTCCGAGCAAGGCGTGAAAATCAAGCCCGGCTCGATCCGCATGGTCACCCTCACCCAGAACCGCGGCAAGGGAGGCGCCGTCACCCACGGCATGCGCCATGCCCGCGGCCAGTATGTCGTCTTTGCTGACGCCGACGGCGCGAGCCAGATCACGGATCTGGGCAAACTCGTGTCCGCTTGCGAAAACATCTCCGACAGCCAGGGCCGTGGCGTTGCGGTGGGATCACGGAACCATCTCGTCGGTTCCGAAGCAGTCGTCAAGCGCAGCAAATTGCGGAACTTCCTGATGCATTCGTTCCACTTGTTGCTTTGGGTGATGACGCCGCCTGCAACGGGGAGGATAAAGGACACGCAGTGTGGCTTCAAGCTGTTTAGCAGGGCGAGTCTGCCGTATATCGTGCCGTATATGCATACCGAGGGCTGGATCTTTGATGTGGAGATGTTGATGTTGGCGGAGTTCGCGGGCATTCCGGTGGCGGAGGTGGCGATTGGGTGGCGGGAGGTGGTTGGGAGTAAGTTGAATGTGCTGTGGGATAGTATTGGGATGGCGTGGGGATTGGCGGTGTTGAGGTTTTGTTGGGGGGTGGGTGTATTTCGGAGGTGATGCTCACGATAGTGGTCTGTAGCGACGAACACAAATCTGTGTCTTGAATTGCAGTTCACATGTATCTCGCACCTCTTGTAGAAGCCGATTGACAGATGGTTTAATGTGAGACCGGATGACAGGATGTCGATGCGCTCAGCTATCGCCGGATGACACTGGGCGCTTCGTAAGACCGGATGACTCAACTTTCGCATGTATTGCAGACATGTTCGGTGCAAGCAGGTGTGTCCAAATAGATGTGGTGCCTTGCCGGTCGCAGGATTAATGCGATGTCAATGATCTGTCAGCGCAGCGCCAGCATGAAGGAAGAGAACTGTGGGGGTCTGAAGCGAAGTGGTCGCTTGGCAAGGATATATATGTAGATAAGTATTCATCAGGCTAGAATGTCGTGCAGTATCTCATATACACTCAGATCTGATGTCCTGTCATCAAGTTATACGATTGACCTTCTGTCAAGTCTCGCTCCAATCCGGCCCCTCGTAACTGTCATACATTGTGCCCTTGGACATTCCTCAGGCAGTCTTGGATCAACCTCGAAATGCAGCGTGCGGACTATCAGTGGTATCGTGACGTCGACCGCTCCGACTCTGCCGAAGAACCATGATGTGCTGTACCCAGACTCGTCATATTCAACACCCGCTCCAGATCTTCCCTGCCAGACGATACTCCAACAAGTTCACTTAGACCTTCTCACCAACACGCCTCTCCAAATCAACATTCTCGAACTGAGACGGCACGGCCTTCTCAACCTCACCCCTCTCCAACCCAGCATCACTGCCCAACTTGCCTCTAACCTCCTCCTCCTGCACACCCGCCGGCTTCGCCAACTCGAACCTGCTACCCTTGTGCTCCGGACCAAACGCCACTGTTACCGCAATGCCCAAAGCGATGATGACAGTAGCAATGCCCATCACTGGGCCGTAAGCCTCGACGCGGTCGCCGCTGGGTGCCGTGAGGAAGTGGGACTCGGACAAGGCGTTGACGATCTGTGCTGATGGGGAAGAGATCATGTTGCCGATCTGGTAGGTGACCCCCACGAAACAGGAGCGGAAGGCAGGAGGGCTCAATTCGTTGAGGTGAATAGGGATTACGCCCCAGGCACCCTGGACAAAGAATTGCATGAAGACTGGTTCGAACATTAGCGAGGAGTTCTCACATGGAGGATTTTGGGGTCGTGGGACTTACAGCCTGAAGCAGACAACGATCGCTCAGTGGTCGGCAGGATCCAGGCCGGGACGAGGATGCAGGACATGATGGCAGAGATGGCATGGCACGACGACGCCCAATCCATTGCGAGAGGTAGCCGATGATGGTACCGCCAACGCAAGCGCCGGTCTTCATGAGGATGGAGGCGCGAGTGGCGGGTGCGTTTGAGAGCTCCTTCTCCGTGAGCATGAATGTCGTGTAGCTGTCCTGTGACGTGTGCGAGTAGTAGTTGAACTGGAGTTCTAGTCAGCGTTGTGTCGAGATTGTGCGATATGCGTGAAGGCAGATTATGGGACTCACCCAAGTCATCAAGATGATGCAGTAAACACACATCCGCCACTCCTTACGCAGCATGACCTTCGACTCCTGCCAGAACGCACCCGCACTCGTCCCCTTGACACCAGCCTTCTTCGCCTCAATGAATTGTCTCGACTCAGGGAATGCCAGCCTGATCAGGCCTACAGCAATCGAGAAGCCAGCACCAACCCAGAACATCGTCTTCCAGGAGTCGGTCGAGCCTCCAATGCCCAAGTTGACGCAAGCAGCAATCACGTAGCCCAACGAATAGCCTTGCTGCAGGATACCAGACATGAGTCCTCTGGCATTTCCGGGACAGTTCTCCAACGCCATAGCAATGGCATTGCCGTAGACGCCGCCCATGAACAGGCCGAACAGACTACGTACGGCAAGAAATTGGCCGAAGGTCGCACAGTAGATGGTAGCTATCTGCAAGACGCCCAGCACAATCATGTTGATCACCATGGGGTATTTCCGACCATACTTGTCACCTGCAACGCCGAAGAAAGCTGCGCCGACGGATCGCAGGAGCAGAGTCAGGGTGATAGCGGTGGTGACATTGGTCTTGGAGGTGTCGTAGTACTTTGCCAGCTTGACGGTCTGGATGGAAAGGGAATGGAAGTCGAATGCATCCGCAGTCCAGGCCAGGAGGCCGACAATGAAGAAGAGCCATGCCTTTGCGGTCAATTGACCAAATAGACTGATCGGGTTCTTGAGTGGCTCGGGATTCTGCCAGACAAAGTGCGACTCGCCATAGTCGTTGGTGATTTGGGTGCGTTGCTTCCAACGGAAGAGATCGCCAAAGGATTGCTTCGCTGTCGCGAACGTGCCGCGGGGCCATGCCTCGGCTGGTTCTCCATGCTCAGGCATGATGTTGGAGGTAAGTAGGACGAGAGTGGAGATGAAGCTCTAGTATATGCTTGGCTTGTGTGTGCGTAACTAAGGCAGATGCTTGGTAGCAATGCTTGAGTACCTGGGTGAGATCAAGGTATAGTCTTGTGCGAGGAGAGGAAGGAAGTTGTGTAACGAGCCGAGAAAGAGGATGAGGAAAGCACGATGGCGCTCAGGTTGGCGAGGGGAAGTCGCACTGCATGGGAAGGCACATGGGCTTTATAGTTAGCCGACTTCACCTCTGTGGGGATGATTATCTGGAGGTGACCAGGTAGTCTCGTGCTCGTGAAAATGGCAGAATAATTGAGCACTAGTTGATAGATGGTTTTCGTTACTGGCAGGTAGTGTGTCAAGTGCATGACTGACTCCCGTAGCGCATTTCGATCCCGGTAGATCGAGGTGGAAGCGAAGTTGTGACGCGCCCGAGTGCTGGAACTCAGCCATCAAGAGGGGTTAGAGGGATGGCGATCGTGAGCGGACTGACCTCATGGTAGCGGAAGAGTTTCGCCTCAGTGTTTGCTGCATTCTGTGCCCACATGGCTAGTTTTGCGGCGGATTTCTGCGATGCTGGAACTCTGACAATGTCCCTGCTCTCATCGTTCTTACTTCTAAACATTTGTACATTCGCAGCGCGCTCGTTGAACGGTGTTGACCATCTGCAAATCTGGGTGACTGACTTCACACCCAGCTGAATCCGACCTGACGTAGTTGGAGGGGATGGCCATCGCATACCCGAGTGCTTCTTCATGCTTGTGGACGCCACCGAAAGTCTTCTGCAGCTTGTTCTCACGGGCTGCTTGAGAGCCAAGTTGGCAAATGCTTCCGTTCAACCTATGGCACGACGAGCGTGTTCCTTCCTCAGTCTAAAAAGCTGGGCGTGCAGGGGACTCCAGGCGGAGAACGAGCGCCATCATTCTTGGCGACAAGCATTGATTGGGCGGACAAAGAGACCAAACATTCGCCAAGGCGCAAGCGGGCGAGTAGGACGATCATCTCGTCGATGCTATGCCGTAGAAAGCCGACCTGTAGATCGCGAGTGCAACCTCACGAGCATAACTCGGCGATAGCAGCTTCATTTGACAGGAAAACTGTCGGAAAATTTCGGCCAGATGGGGAACTCTTCTAGAAGAATGCAAAGAAGGACTTAAAACCTCGGAACTCTATCAGATCGTATGCAGTCATGTAGACTAAGGTATGCAGTGACCTCCATGGGGAAGGAGTTGATCAGGATGCTCGCCTACTATATTGGTACAAGACTGCGGATTGTGGGCTGAGCGAAGCTGTGATTACCCACCGCACGTCCTTTGTCAGCGTCAAGGGTCCCGAAGCATTATCGTAGCCAAAGGTTGGGAAGACTTGTGGCGGCATGCTCGGGACCATGAGACCCTCCAGCCATCTTCGAAGCAGACGTGTTCTGCCAGGTTGGTCGAGGCTGGCTTGCCAGATCATTACAGACCTGCTCAAGGAGAAGTTGGAGGCCACGCAGCCGACTTGAATGCCGTAGTGGTAACGTCTGGCCGACTCGATGCATTCGACTCTGTCTGAGTAGCAAGCCGCGTCTCTTTAGCGGCTCGTGCAATCCTTTCGACACAGATATCACGGCCTAGTATCGCCATGATATGCGGCATACTGGGTCCTCGGGCGCCGTCAAGCAGAGCCCAGCGCAGGTAATGATACAATTCTGTCTTCCACTTCTTTCTGTCTGCCGTATCAGCATCTGGGCCTTTCGCAAAGTCAAGCTGTTTTAGACTCTCCGCGTGCGTCTGATACGTCCACTCGGCATCCGGCACAAGCGTCAGGGTCGATGCAGCGACGGACAGCTCTTTGTGCAATTCCACATCCTTCACATCAGGCTTCGACAGTCGTGGCACCTCAGCAAAAATCGAACATTGCTCAGCGAACTCGGCAGCGGAGCGATAGGGCAGAGAATCTGCCTGCAGCATGTTCGCAACCACATCGCGAAGGTCCCTTTTGCCGACGAGGTTGACGACCTTTCCGGCGCCGAACCTTTCCAGAAGTGCAACAGAAACATCACGGATCATCTGCTCGAAAGGTTCACCACCAGCGCTGATCCGTCGACGAGCATGCTGCTCTTGCAGATACTGCAGCTTCCCGAAGGCGACGATAGTGTTACCTTTTGTGATCTTGAGATCGAAAGCCTCTTCCAGTTCTTGCAGATTGAACACATCATTCTTGCCCTGATGTGACCAGCCGAGCAGGGCTGTGAAATTGATTAGAGCCTCTTTGAATATACCCCGGACTTGATAGGACGCGATGTCAATGTCAAAGTTGCGCTTGCTAAGCTTCTGCTTGTTCGAATCGACGAGTAGTGGTACATGTGCGTAGATGGGCGGCTTCCAGCTTTTCGCTTCGTACATGGCGACGTGCAGAGGGGTTGAGGACATCCATTCAGACCCTCTTACCACATGTGTGATGTTCATATCGTGATCGTCACAGACATTGGCCCAGTGGTAAGTTGGGAAACCATCCCTCTTGAGCAGAATGGCATCTTCCCAGACTGGAGCGTCGGAGTACAGCTTCTTGTTGCCTTTGTCGCCATGACCGGAGTTTCCAAAGACCAGGTCGTTGTATCGTGGCCAGCGGTCAGGCGCTCGAAATCGTACCACATGTGCTTCACCAGCTACAGCTCTGTCGTGAGCCTGTTCCGGGTCAATAGCAGCACATTTGCGATCATAGCCTAGCTCAAGACCAAGATCGTGTCTACGTCGGTTCAGCTCGTCCAGGCGCTCGGGGGTGCAGAAGCAGTGATAGGCATGCCCGCTCTGCACCAGACCTTTCAAGTGGGCTTGATATGAATGCAAACGCTCGGACTGGCGATACGGACCAAATGGACCGCCGACTACAGGACCTACCTTGTCTTTAGCCGATGATAATGACTGGCCTGCGTCAACTGACCTTCATCCCATTGTAGACCAGCCCACTGAAGATCTTGATATAGCTTCTCTTCGGCACCGGCAGAGTCCGCTTCTGGTCTGTGTCTTCGAGCCGAAGCAGAAATTGACCTTTCGTCTTCCGAGCCAACAGATAGTTGAACAACGCGGTTCTGATAGAACCTAGATGCAGATTCCCAGTCGGACTAGGTGCGAACCTGGTACGAGCCGGAGTATCAGGCAGCTTGCCGCGGTATAGACGTTGCGACGAGCTCAGCGGCCTCTTCACGGAGTGAGTAGGCTGCTGAGCGACGCGTCTTTTGCTCAGGCTCGATCGGCATGAATCGCAAGTCCAGAAAGACGACCGAATTGATCCGGCTGTTCGCGGGCGCATGGTCGAATCGTGCCAAAGCTACTTATCCCATCATGGTTTCGACGTAGTAATTATAAAGCGCCCGAGGCGGCAATGAAACTCGACCGAACGCGCATCTGCGGGTGAGTAATGAAGCGCGTCCATGATGTGGTGAATAAAATGGAAGATGACCATCGAAATTTCCGCCCCCAATTTTCGACATGTGGAGCGCTTTCTCGAAGACTCTATTATTCACTGCCTCGCCTCGCCTGGACCAGTATTCCTCTTGCTATTTCTCACGGCGTGCCTGACTGAGTTGATGAAACAAGGACTATCAAGCGCTGCTACCTGACTTTTCCTCACGCACTTTTGACTGCGTTTGTGCCTAAGCAAATTGAGATCAACCGGCATCTCATATCGGATACTCAAGATTGGCCAGTGGCCTTTCCCCAACACGATTTGATCACCTCATAACTATCAACCAGAATGGACGGAATGAACGGCAATGCGCCAGGCGATGGCGCTCCTCAGATCGACCTCTACGGTATTCTCGGAGTCTCCAAGACCGCCTCGAAGAATGAGATCAAGAAAGCCTACCACAAGGCTGCAATGAAGAATCATCCAGACAAAGTCGCTCCAGAAGACCGCGAAGAGTCAGAACAGCGGTTCAAGGCAGCTGGTCAGGCCTACGAAATTCTATTTGATGACCAGAAAAGGGCCATGTACGACCAACATGGCATGGCTGCCTTCGAAGGCGGCGGCCCTGGTGCTGGAGACGTCAACATGGAAGACATCCTCAATATGTTCGGCATGGGCGGCGGCATACCCGGTATGGGCGGTGCCTTCGGCGGAATGGGCGGAGGTCGTCAAAGAGCGAGGAAATCGCCCGACGAGAACCAGAAATACGAAGTTTCGCTAGAAGATCTCTACAAGGGCAAGACGGTCAAGTTCAGTTCGACCAAGCAGGTCCTCTGCTCAAAATGCAGTGGGAGCGGCGGCAAAGACGGCGCAAAGGCTCAACAATGCGCGACCTGCAAGGGCCAGGGTGTGCGGCAAGTAGTCAGCCAGGTTGGGCCCATGCTGACTCAGAGAGTTGTCCCTTGTGGGGCCTGTGAGGGTACGGGTGAGATCTGGGATGCGAAGGATAAATGCAAAAAGTGCAAGGGCAAGAAGACGACCGAGGAGAAGAAGCAGCTCGAATTATATATTCCACCTGGATCCAAGGAAGGCGACCAGATTCGGCTCGAGGGCGAAGCAGATCAGGTCCCGGGAACAGAGTCGACGGGAGACATTGTGTTCCATCTTGTTGAGTTACCTGACGACAACTTCCAGCGCACCGGCAATGATTTGAGCGCGAAGCTGGACGTGACACTGGCTGAGGCTCTGTTTGGCTTCAACCGCGTCGTCATCAAGCATCTTGATGGACGAGGCATCGAAATGACTCATCCCTACGAAGATGGCAAGGTCCTCCGCCCGCAGGACGTGATCAAGATCCCAGGAGAAGGCATGCCTATCAAGCGATCCGAGGCCAAGGGTGATTTGTACCTAATCGTCGAGGTTGAGTTCCCCGAGGATGGCTTCTTTACAGACCCCGCCACCATCGAGTCTATGAAGAAGATGTTGCCTGGACCTGCACCGGCTATTGAGGCTGATGTTGTGGACCCGGTCGAGTATGAGGAGGCTGACATAGAAGATATTGGCGGCGAAGAGGGTCGCGGTCAGTGGGAGGACGAAGAAGAAGCCAGGGTGCTCAATGCCAGACACAGTAGGGTTGTTGAGTATGGATTGTGGGAGACGAGGATATGAAAATTGCTATGAAGTTATGGCCGGCAGCGATACCATCTGAATGCATTTCCAGCGGCGTTTGGAGCGATTGTTGGTGGCGGACGGCCTAAGAGGGTTGACTGCTCAGATCATGAGTTGACTGTTCTAGAGGTCGCTCAATGTTGATAGACGGATGAATGCACAAATCCTGACTCCTGTATCTTGTGCTACTTGTACGCGCAATCTCCTCCTTGCCGCTGTTGAGATATGGTATGCTAGCAATCTTCTGAGGTCGTAGTACCCCAATTGTTGAAGTCGATCTGCTGTCCACGCTTCACCGTCGTAGACTCAGAACCATGTGAATAATGTTTGCAGAAGATGAAGTCAGCAAGACAAGCGATGACACAGTGAACAAGTTGAAACTGACAATCGAGGCAAGCGCGTTCACGGTCCGGATTCGGATCAAAAGGCATCTGCTGCTGGTGGAGCGGTCATCCTGTCTATGACCAATCAACTGCAGCCTCCCGCCAAGTGGATGCGGATGGCTTGTTCGACTGCCTTCTTACCTGCTACGTCTTTGTTCCATCTTGCAGCCCAACGTCGACTTCTACCAACCTCACGCCATCTTTCGCATACTTTCAGCACACTCGCATAGCTCCGACACAACTTACGCCTACGAATACTACGACGACTCATCGCGATCAGCGCTCCTTGCCGCTCGAAGTCGCCCTCGCCGATCTCTGCCTCGTTTCCGAGATACAGCCCCACGACGAATGTCACTTGTCCGCAACCCGCCTGCACTCAACGAGTTCCACGCTTCCTCTTGAGAGGACGCGCCGGCGGCGCCTCGATTTCCCGACTACCAAACGTCCATGTCCGCGCGACAACAAACGCATCAAATACCACTGTCGCCCTCATCACCTCCCGAGACTGGTCTCAAGCGACGGAGGACGTCCGAGACCCAGTTCAGAGCGCTGCCTTCGCCTCCGCATATGTCAGTCGCCACGAAAAGCTATGCATCTTACAGTCAGACATCGCACCTGGATGAGGCGACGTCGCGATCATCGCCCAGATCGCCTTCTTCGGCTTCCTCCTATACCAGACCTGCTTCCACACAGCGCAACAGCCAACCATATTCGACGCCCAATAGCAGTCACGGCGCGCCCAGTAGCGCCATGAACGACGACCCGGACCGACATCGCGATAAGCGACAAAGACGAGATGACGATAAGCACGATGAGATGGAGGTGGATTGCTCGATATCGCCTACTAACCACGAGCGGTCGAAAGACGAGAAGGAGGAGGATGTATCTGATGAAGCCGCGAAAGTGCGAGAGAACAGAACAAAGGCTGCGCTGGAACAGCTAGATGAAGATATGGGTGAACCATTTCTACTCGGCAGGTCCAGTAAGGCTCACTCTGTTCCAGCTCTCAACTCCTGCACAGTGTATTAACATTGCCACTCTAGAAGTGTCTCCCACCAAGCCAGATGTCAACAATCACATCCTCAGCATGTACGGTCTTGGTCCATTACTGCGCACCGTCGCCAGGTTCGACCCGATCACAGGCGAGAAGATCAACAAACTACGCAAGTCGTACGAAGGACAGATCAAGGGTTTCCAGCTGTCAGGGAGGAACAAGCCAGTCAAGCACGAAGCCGCCAGCGGACCAGGATTCAGAGAATCGATAGGCAGTGGCCAGTGGCCAGCGCCGCTAGAATCCGATGAAGCCTGGGACGCGAAACACGCCGCACGCACAATCGGAGTCGACAGCGACTTCGCCACCAAACTTCGCTCAGCTATGCAGATGCAGCCAGGCAAGGTCCGCGACGAACAGAAGTGGGACGAGGTGCTTGGCCATGAGAAGATAAGACCTATACCGCCCGGCGGTGGACATGCGTCTCTTTCGACCTCAGCAGCATCTTTACAACGCCCAAACGGTCTTCTCAGACCACCGCCGAACGCAGCCGACGCGAAACGGCAGACACGAGGCAAGAAGCGTAGTTACGGTGACAACAGCTTCGTGGGATATGGCGATGGCTATTCGGATCCTGATAACGACATCAATAATGATCCAGATGCGGAAGACGAGAGTGACGGTGCTAGGAAGAAAAGGCGTAAGGTAGGCTAGGCGCCCTCTGACCTCGTCCACTTGCCTCGAAGTGTTCATGGGCTGATCATTCGTCTTGATCTAAAAAGACCGATAGCTTCTCCGTGGCGAACAGCGGCCGATAGGCGCGGCCGCGTGGCCGGCCACCGACCAAAGATGCGACGAAAGTACGAAAGTATCAAATTAAATGTCGTCTTGACAAATTCTGTCAATGATGAGAAAACGGTCTCGCTTTTCGAAACGAAAGACCTGCACCATAACGGCGGCATAACTTCGCGATCCCTTGCCAGTCGATCTTACGAGAGCACGCATGTACGCGGCGCACGGAAACCTTTCTATACTCGGCGACGTCAAAGAAGGGGAAGCGATCGTGCTTCGAAGTGGGAGGCATGTGCCGTGATGGCATCAATCCGCCTGGGATCGGGCTCGAAGCGCATAAGGTAGCTAGCTAAGTTTGCTAGCCCCTGCTACTGCAGGGAGCCAGAAATTCCAGAAATTTGTTGTTCTGATCTGACTGACTTGACTTGCTCCTTCTCTTCGTCTTTCGCTTTCCTGCTACTGCACTCACTCTCCCCTCACGCCGAGATCTAGCGAGGCAGGTCGCAAGCACACCCATGAGCCTCAACGGCTTCCCAAAAAACCAAAAAGTCACAGACAGCAGCACCCAGAATCGAACTAGGATCTTCAAGAGAATGAGAGAGCGTTCTCTAGACTACTTCTCTCTTCCTCTCGATGTACTAGACCGATTTGTACTATGCCGTCGAAAGAGGATTGGATATGTTGTGTTGATGGCCCAAAATTTCGTCGTTGGACAATATATAGACTGATTGCGATTAGTGGAGGCCTCCCGTGATGTAGACATCACGGTGCTGAAGCGATCGCAAAGGTACAATAAGACGGGTTTACTTCGAGCCCAGCACCTTTACTACCCAGCGGACCTAGCACAAAGCTCTGCCAAGATATCACTGTACTCAATCAAAGACATCACTAGCAACCCTCTCAACCAACATCTCCTTGAACCTCTGGTCCACCTCCTGCAGTGCCGCCTCGTTTCTTATCGTCCCATCCGCTTTCTCCCTGATCAACCCTCTCACGATCTCCCCCGCTGCCTCCCTCACCCCCTCGGCAAACGCTCTGCTCCCACACAAATACACCCTTGCCCCATCCCTCCACAGCCCTCTCACCTCCTCTTGATCCTTCACCACCCTCTCCTTGACGTACCTGCACCCGGCACTCCACTCCGACTCCTGCGAGAATGCATACCTCACATCCACAACCTCATCCGCCACCCACCGATCCATCTCCTGAGCATACAGTCGATCTGTCGTGCGGGATCGACAACCTAAGAACAGCATTGCTGGAGCCAACTTCCGGCCGCTGGCAGCCAGGATTGCGCGCTGCTGGCAGAAGCCACGGAAGGGAGCGAGGCCTGTGCCGGCCGCAAACATGAGCATGGGCGTGCTTTCAATGTCGAGGGGCAAGCGGAAGGACTTTTTGGCGGCAGGCCGGACAGCAACATGGATCGTGTCGCCGCGCTGGAGGCTGCGGAGGTAGTTCGACGTGACTCCTTGGAACCGTAGCGTGGGGTCAATCAAGGATGTGGTGTCGAGGACACCGTACGTGAGCGTGCAGGTACCCTGGTGGGCGAGTTGAGAGGAGGAGATGGAGTATTGGCGGACTTGGAGCGGAGGGAGGAGGGACAGGAACGTGCCGATGGGGAGGGCAATCGAAGTCGAGTATTGGGCGTAGAGGTGAAGGAGGGATACGCGTTTCTTGGTGATCTCGGCAGTGTACAGGGCGTCATTCGCGGCGAGCGAGCTGAGGTGGTTGCGGACGTGGCTATCGTGACTGTGTGAAGCTAGCAAGCGGATGGTCTTTTTGGTGCATGGTTGGGATAGCTCGACGTAGGAGCGAAGGATCTCGGAGACCGGCATTGGGGTGTTTAGGGGGATGCAGGAAGGGCCGTTGCCTTTGAGAGTGATGACACTGTCCCAAGGTAGGTTGAAGATCGACATTGCTTCTTTGACGGCAAGGTCGGAGTTCTGCGGAAGTATCGCAAGGTAATCACCGCACTCGTAGGTGGTGTTGGACGGCAGATTGATTTCGAGGTGATACTTCTCGGGCTCAGTCCCGGAAGTGAGCCTGTTATTGGCTTTCACAGTGGCTGGCTGCACGTCGAAGCGAAGAGCCGTAGCTCGTGCATCTGTAGAGAGCTCGAAGTCGAGCCCAGGGAGACCTTCATCGCTATCGACGCTTCCTGTAGAACGGAGTGCAGGCCACAGAGTAGCGTCGAGCCACTCTTCAAAGTCGCCGTAGACATTGCCCTTGGCGACATCAGTGAAGCCCGCCTGAGCCATGCGCTTTCCTCCAGCTCTGGCCATCAGCTCATCAGTGAGCTTCGGAATGCGATGTAGGGTGCGGACCCAGTCCCTATGACCACACCCGAAGACAGCAAATTCGACCCCAGACAACGACGTATTCGAGCATGTTTGTAGCCACTCGATGAACCTCGCAGCGTTATCAGGTGGCTCGCCTTCGTACGAAGACGTGAAGATCACGACGGGTCCATTCTTGGAGGACATCGGGCCAGTCGCGCTGTCCATGTCGGAGATCTCTGCAGCAAAGCCCAGACTTGCAGCATCTGAGGCTGCTCTTTGAGCCAGTGCTTGACATGTGCCCGTGTTGGATCCGTACAGAATCTTCAGGGGCCGTCTGACCGTACCATTGCTGGCAGCAGCACCGTTGGAGCGAGTGTCCTTGTTTGTGGTAGTAGCTTTGCCTGTGTGGATGAATTGATCCACGTCAGTTGCGGTCTGGCCATCTCGTGGTGCGACTCTGATCTTGAAATTATCAGGCTTCAGCGTCAGCGTCTGCTTTACGGGAATGTTGTAGGACGGATCCTCGAGCTTCACATCAAAGCTTTGTAGAACCATTGCTGTGACAAGGAGTGCCTCCTGCCAGGCAAAAGGTCGTCCAATACATGCGCGACGACCATTGCCGAACGGCTTCCACGATCCGGGGAACTGGGCTGAGATTCGCTCAAAGTTCTCATCCAACATGCGATCTGGCTTGAACTGATCGGCGTCATCGCCCCATACCTTCGGATCTCGCTGAGCTTTAGCCAACATGACGATGATCCTGTCTTCCGGCTTGACGACATATCCATCTAGCGTCACGATTGATGCTTCCTCTCAGGGTGAATGCTCTTGGACAGGACTGGCACCGTCGGTCTCAAACGCAGCGTTTCTCTGAGTACGGCATTGAGATAATGTAGATCTTTGATGTCCTCGAATTGGATGGCTCGCTGTCCGACCACACGATCGACCTCTGCCTGGGCCTTGAAGTAGGTCTCTGGATTTCTGAGCATCTCGGCGAAGGCGAAAGACAGCAATCCTGAGGTCGTCTCATGTCCTGACGTTTGTAAGTCGCGAGATCTTTCCAAAGGTCACCCAGTACGTACCTGCAATCAGGAACGTCAACATCTGCTCAGAAATCAACTCATCTCGCATGACCTGTCCTGTCTTTGGGTCTTTCCCGTAGATCATCGTGTTCAGCACATCCTTACCCTCCTTTGGGTTCTGTCGACGATTCTCAACGATGTCAAGACCGACCTTACGAAGATACAGCCTTCGCTCTGCGTGCTCCTTCTCTTTGCGCAGCATGACCTTGTTGAGGAAGCCGGGGCGCGTTGACCGGTTGCCATTCTCGACAAGTACCTTCACCATGGCGTCGATGAAAGGATGCATCGTGTCCTGGTAGAACGAATTGAAGCGATAGTCCATAGTACATAATGCAATAGTGTCCAGTGTGAGCTTGGTGAAATCCTTGGGTGCGTTGATGACATTCTCAGGACCTTTCCGAGCCCAGCTGAGGATGAGTTGATTCGCGATATCCTTCATGCCTAAGCCGTGTCAGCAAGAGAATGTAGATGGCGTGATGGAAGTACACCGTACCATCGAACATGCCCTGGACGGCCATCGTCGAAAAGCTCGGCATCAGGATACGATGAGCTTGGTGCCAGTCCGGATCTTCGTTCGTGGCAGCAAATAGTCCCCTTGGTCCATCGACTTCGGTTATCGCTCCAGGTGGAACTTTCACGAAACGCTTTTCGTCCGTCAACTCCTCCATCAGTGCTGCACTGCTGCACACAACCTGCCGTTTGCCTCTTATCGTCATCTGGTAGATCGGTCCATACTGATCCGCAAGTCGTTCAATGCCCGCTAGAGGCACTTCAAAGTCAACATCAAGTAGATTGCCGAGCAGCGGCAGGCCGCGAGGGCCTGGTATTTGTCCAGCCATGCTCAGTCTGTTTAGTATCGTTCGTTCTGTGTCTGCTAGGGTCAGTCGGCGAGGTTGGGGGTTCAGTGCTATATAGACAACCAGCGATCATCGCCCCAGTATAGCACAGCACCATGGCGTCCATGAGTGCGAGCTGATCGGCTTGCGGCAAAGGAATTGTTGGTGGCTGCGGCATGGCCCCCAATCCACAAGATTGACCATAGCAAGGAGATGTCACGGTGAAACGTGGCTCTGGCAGCAAAAGGGCGACGGTCAGGTACGTGATCCTCAATCACGTCGATCCTGATGCATGGATATGCTGTTGCAAATCATCGCAGTGATAACCCTATCGAGCTAGCCTGCCCACCTTTGAAGGTGGAGTCGTGGAGCAACGCCATGCCTTCCAAGGAGTCTGGAAATGACTTGCAATGGCTGTACAGGTCGGTGCTGTGCGATGCACCGTATTTCAGTGGCACTGGCAATCGTGTTTAATACAAACGTGCCGACGATCAGCATCGACGGAGAGATTTATGATGCCGGGCCCGAAAGATGTCCCACGATGCGAAAGCCTGTGAGCGGAGACCCTCACCATGATTCAGCGAGGAGAGCGCAGCAGCTGCGGGATCGAACGTCACTGCCTCATTGCAGAACAGAGAGTGGCAGTCGCGCGACGGGAAAGCGCGATTCGACGCATTATGAAACATAGTGGAAGGCACAACAATACACAGTACTGGCTGGAGCTCCATGACTTGGAAAGAGCCGCCACGAATTCCGCGGATTAGGTAATGATGGCCAACCGAGCTGTGACCGGAAGTACTGGGCGTTGTCTCCCGGTCTACCATCTTCTGTGTTCGAGCTGTGGATGCTGTTCATCATGACATTCTCGGCCAGGGAGGGCGTTGACGCTATAGAGAAATCACGCTCAGCAGGTGGGTGGGCTTGAGATGAACCTCACTTGTGTGTCAGTGCAAAAGATGATACCTCGTGTTCTCTCTGGCTAGGGCGGGCGCTGTACGAAAACGCCCAGTTCTTTCGATCACAGCCTGCCAACCCAAAATTCCCGCAGATGTGCCTACATTTACTGTCTTAGGCACAAGATCTAAGAACAACAATAGTGGTCGGTCACAAGTGGATTGAACATGTACTAGTAGTACTCGAAGAGCGAGGAGGATAGATATGTGCTTTTGAGTACGAGAGACTGCTCCAGTCCATGTCACCGTCGGTCAATTCGTGCCTTTCGTCAAAGTATGTGCAATCGCTTTTGGTCTATGAACAGGAAGCACCGGCTTCTGCTCTATCCATATCGTTCTCAACCTCATGTCTCACAAATCTGCTACTCATCCCCAAACCCGCCCTCCCCCAAGTCGACCTTGCCCACACTCCACACTTCCCTCTCGTCCTCCTGCTCATCACTACTCAGGCCTAGTCCTCCAGTACCTCCTTCGGCGTCTCGTCTCTCCCGAGCCTGAGCGCCCAGTCTCAATGCCACGCGTTTGAAGTAGTCAGTCATTGGCCTCTGCTGGGCAGGCGGCAGAGACTTCCCCGGACCAGCCATATACTCATCGAACACGGCAGATTCTTCGTCCATGACGCTGAAGAGCTGCAGGAATGCTGCCTCCGCCGCAAGTTTGATGGGAATGACAGGATCTCGTACGCTAGCAAAGACCGGTGGTACGAGATGGGGAACGAACGGCTTCACGCCATCGCCAGAATGGTTACGGGCGACTGTGCGAACAACGACGAGGGCGAGGCGTCGGGTGTCGATGTCTCCAGGTGGCTGTATGACGGAAGCGAGTGCTGAGATCAGAGGCATACACTCTGCTTCGTGGCTCAAGGTGCCTTCCGAGAGCAGATACTTGCCGGCCGCAAGGGCAGCGTTCTGCTGGATGAATGTGTTAGTGCCGGAGATACTGTTCGCTATCGCAGATCTTGTCTCCGTGCCAAAGTCCTGGATTAGTTGAGCCGCGTTGTCGAGCAGCGTGGCATTCAGAGCCAGAATCGATGCGCGGGTTGAAGGTTCCACGAGCACTCGGCTCTTGACCAGGCCAGCCGCTTTGTCGTTCGGCAGTACTTTGATCATGCCACCAAGTAGACGGGCGAATGTCTCCATAGTGTTGTCATCTTGTGCATCTGTCTGGTCCATGAGGCCAGGATCGATTCGCGGGAAGCATCGCTCATGTTGCCGCCCACCTTAGTCACAACTTCCTGCAAACCCTTCAGCATCGCGCTCCTCACGCCGTCATCGGCGCTTTTGGCTCCCGTGACGAGCTCCGTGATCAAGGGGTCGATTCTTGCCTGTAGTGGGATCAGGGTGCTCAGCGCCTTCGTAGCACGTTGACGGAGAAGGCTGCTGGATGGATCTGCCATGGACTTGGTGAATGTACGCTGCAGTTGTGGGATGAATGGTTTCAGGAACACCCCGATCTTCTCCAGCAAGAGGTTGAGCGTGCTGAGGATCGCAACTTTGACGTCCGTTGAACGCTCTCCGACCACACGGATAAGCGGACCAGCGATGTGCGTCTGGAAGACTTTCAGTGACTCGGGACTAGTTCGCTCAATGATGTCCGAGAGACCCATGGCAGCCTGCACTCGCTGATCCTGCGTACCGTTCAGGAGACCTTGCAAGAAGATCTGCATGACAGGTTGGATTCCCTTCGGAAGCGCAAAACCTGGTAGGTTGGATCCAGCGGTACCAGCTTGTTGCAGGGTCTGGCGAGTCGAGGCAACTAGAGACTCCATCTCTTCCTTGCGCATATGGGATTGAAGTTGGCTGAGTGCAGACCATGCCGCAGAGACGACTGCCTTGTCACGATCGCCGAATGAGATAAGTAGGACCCGCACAAGATCTTGGTTGTATCGCGAATAGTCAACCTCTGTCGCGGAGAAGAATGTAGCCAGGTGAGTGGCAGCAACGGCTCGCTTTCTGTGATCATCGTGCTTGACCATTGCGAGCATGACGCTCATTGCCATGTTGAGACCATCGAACTCATCCACTGCGCCTAGTACGGCGTCGAAAGCGGTATCAAGCTCCTCTTTGAGTTCGTCATCATTGCAGGCGACGATATTGTCGCAAAGCGTGTTCAGAATCGTGGGCAGCCGCCTCGTCATGCTTGAGCCACCGACGTTGGCCAACGATGCCAGAGCTCTGGCGTTGAATGCAGTGATTGGGCTAGTGAGCAGAGTCGGCACCAAATTTGGCAATATGACATTGGCTCGCGTTGTCTCTGTAAGCAATGTGAGAAGAGCTGCCAGGGCATTCTCGGCTTCGTCCTCGTCCCGTAGAAGACTGAGCAGATGGGGCAGCACTTGATTGACAGCACGATTGCCGAAGGTCTGTTGTAGTGCATCGAAAGATTCTGCAGCTGTTTCACGAACATCGTCGTCCGAATCGACTAGTGCAATACGGATGATAACAATGAGCTGCTTCTCGTAATCCTCCAGCGCATCTGGCGATGCGGCACTGACAATCTCCTTCAATGCCATGCAGATACCTTGACGCTGATCTGCATCAGTGGATATTTGCAATCCCTCCTCCAAGGAAGGAAGCAGGGTGGAGAATATGCCTTCCCCAGCCTTGCGAATGACTTCTCCGAGAGCATTACCAGCAATGACCTTATGCTCCATGTTGGATGATGCCAAACGAGCAATGATCATTTGTGTCAGTGTTGGCACAATCTCCTTCAGAGTCTTTGGAGTTGCTACCAAAGCCTTCCACACATTGATCGCAGCTGATCGGACCAAACCTGATGTGTCACATCGGCAGATGTACAGAGAAGACAAGACCTTGTTGCGTCGTTCTTCGCCGAGTACCTCGAGTAGCGATTGACCGGCTTGAGCAGCGTTCTCGGCCACTTCTTCATCGCCATCTTCTTGAGCGGTGGTGCCTGTAAGACTGAAGAGCAGATCGCCGACCAGCTCGACGGAACTCAAGCGAATGCGATAGTTGTCATCTTCCAGACCACGTTGAAGCTCTGGTAGCAATAGATCAATTGCTTTCGAGGCAAAGTTCTTCACCAGCAGACGACCGGCTTTCAGTGCAGTCTCTCGGATAGCCTCAACCTCATCAGCAAGCCCGCTCAGCACCGATGGAATGATGTGACCAAGATAGTTGGCGAAGCTGTTGCCGAAGCATGCTGGTAGGTAAATGAACAAGGTCATGAAGCCCTCCCGAACCGTGGCTCGAGAGCTGGAAACATTTTGCAAGATTGACGGCAGCGTCTCCTCAAGTCGTGAAGTACCCAAGCCGGCCAGAACTTCGGAAAGCGCTTGAGCCGAGCCGAGCCGGTCGCCAGCACCTGTCTCTGTGCGCAGCGATGACATCAAGCTTGGGATCAAATCTGGGAAGGCATCTTCTCCCAATTTCTCCACCAGACTGCCCAGTGCTTTCGATGCTGTAGCACGGGTGGTCGGCACCGGATCTATCGTTGCCAGTCGCAGGCCTTGTACGAGAATGGGTAGATGGACAACAATGTCTCTCTTTTCGGTCAAATGCGCCAAGCTTCCGATGATCTGAGCAGCTTTGCGTTTCGTGGACGATCGATCGTTCAGTCCGCGTTCGAGTATTCGCGCAACAAGGGCAAGCGACGGCGCATCAAGATAATGGATGAAGGATACTTTGATCAGGCTGTCGAGTGCTTCCTCAGTGTGCTTCGTGGGATCGCTGAGTGCCTTCAGCAGAACATTCACAAGACTCTTGACTTCTGGATTCGTGATGACCTCCCCGAATCGTTGTAAGCTACTGTTAGCAGCATTGCGGACTTCTTTGTGGCTATCTGTCAGGACAGCTGTCAGAGGTGGAATGATGTCTGGCAGACTTGTGGCCAGTTGCTGAGGGTCTAGATAGGCCATAGCTCCCAGAAGATCGCAAGCTCCTTTCTTGCTTCGCCATTGAGTGTCATCCAAGCCCTCGAGGAGCTGTGGCAGCACTTTGCGAACGCCGAATGAGCTCAGACTGGCGAAGCAGGTCTTTGCGGCATCCAGACACGCCTCTCGGACGCCCGCATTCGGATCACCAAAGCAGGCCAGCAGTTGAGGCAGTATCTCAACCACGTACGGCTCAAACCCACGCCCCAGGAGGAGCGACATGAGCTCGTATGCAAACATAGCACCTTGACGATGCTCCGGACTCTTTTTGTTCTCAGTAGCGCCTCTCAGAGAACTCATGACGCGGTACTGCCGGAGCGCTGCTACACCCTTGCCTTTGACGACACCCGCAATGCCGTAGGCTGCACCACGTCTGGCAGCATACTTCTTGTGTCCGAATAGCTGTTCAAGCAATGCCGTAAGCGTTGTTCCGACGTCAACAAATTTAGCTCGCACTAACGGAGGCAGGCAAAGAGCGACTGCATACTGAACAGACTCTGAGGGTGTACTCAGGGTTGCGATAAGTTTCGACACAACCGAGTCAATCCTCTTGTCTCCGTCGGGTAGATGCTGCGCGAGTGATCCGTAGAGGACGATGACCGCTTCATTGGCCCAGTCGAATTCTTGCGTGCCCTTGTCCGGCTGTTGCATAGTAGTCTCGAATAGCTGCATGAGTGGTTCCAAGCATTCCTTGCCGCGAAGGGAGACAATAGTCTTCCCAGCATCGACCATCTCCGCTCTGACAGTCGCATTTCGATCAGCAAGTGGCCCCTTGTTGACCAAGAATTCGAACATGGCGACGAGGTCAGAGGCTTTGTACACACTAGCAAGCTCTTTACAGGCCAATGCTATACCGCTACGTCGCTCCCACTGGTCAATGAGTTCGCCTCTCTGGATGATCCCGAATTTATTAGCTTTCGGAACCAGTGGCTGTGCTTCCTCAACATAGGAGTCTTTGAGGTTCTCGACAACGGCGGCAGCAGAATTGGGCATTGCCAACAAAGCCTGTGCCAGAGCTTTCGCAGCTGCTGACCGTGTAGATCTGGCGACAGTAAACAGGAAGCCCGGCAGCTGCTGAACAAGCTCGCTTGTGAGGCTGAATCCACTTTCTTCCCAAATTGCTAGTGCTGTCTCGGCGTTTTCGTCTTCCTCATCCTGGCAGGCAATCCAAATGTGTACGGAAGGCGGGCTATCAGTCAGATCCAGTTCAGCCTGGACTGCCTGAAGCACAGCACTTCGTACTGCGGACTGTGCAGCCGTAGTCGAAGCCAAGAGAATATCGCGCTCAGCATCCGACAGCGTTTCCGCGATGGCTCTGCACAAGTCCGCCAGAGAATCCTTCAGAAGTCTGTGATGCTGTGGATAGCGTTGCATCGAATAGATGAGATGCTCTATAATTTGCATGCGCGGCAGATACGTGTCGTCGCAGACGGGCATCTGGAACGACAGGAACTCGATGGCAAGCAGCACCTGCGCATCGGCGTCTTCGTCTGATAGCTCCCCGACGCCGCCTTGACGGAGAACTGCAAACATGAGCGGCAGAATATATGCAAAGGATGCGGTGTCGAAGGGTCGCTGCTCAGCTGCAAATCGCAGGCGATACAGTACCCGGGTTGTCAGCTCTCCGAGCGCCTCTTCAGAGTACTGGTCAGGGATCGAAGCGTTAGAAAGTGATCGGAGCGTGGCAATGCCAATGAAGGGTCGCAAGTTGCCTATACGGTCGCTCACTTTCGAGGAACACGCAAGATACGCAGAGAAGAGCTCGTCGTCCACAATGAGATCGCCACCTGCCGACAATGCGCCCATCAATGCAGAAATAGCACCAGACATCCATGTTCGAGGCTCTGTGGGCGGACCCTGCGCCAGACTTTTGATGAACTGCGAGCCTCGACGAAGCTGTGCAGATGTTTGTCTGATACTTTTCCGCACCTGCGTCTCGTGCCTCAATTGAGCGTCAACCTTTGCTTGCTGGTCTGCCGTGAGCTTCTTGGGTTGCGCTCCTTTCTTCTGGGCAAGTCTGGAACGCATCTCTTCCTCCCATTTCATGATATCGTAGTCTTTGACGTTCTTGTTTTCCACGACTCCATTGGATTTTTGGGATAGAACGTCCACCACAACTTCACCCTCCGGCGCGCGAGCAATAGCCATATCTACCGGACTAATATCTTCCAGCTTCGCGGGACTCAGATCATCCTCAATTGCTTTCAGGAGAAGCGGTACTATGCTCTCGGGTGCGACAAAGGCCAAAGATGCTGCGGCGTTCGATGCTGCAACTTCGAAGACATCTAGAGGCGCGAGCTTCGCTTGGCTGAACTTGCCAGTGATTTCCGCCAGCAACGCTACATGCTCTCTTTGGGCGAGATTGCCAGGATCGAGACCTTGCGCGAGGCATGCCGCTATCCACTCCGTGTGAGCAATCAGTTCGGGCCTGAAGAGCGCGATAGAGCGGATCGCCTGTCGTTCGAGGATCGAAGTTTCAACTAGGGCGCCATTGACAACGGCACTTCTACTTGTCAGAATGCTCTTCAAGGCGTGATGAAGCTTGATGTCACCCAGTGGCAGTGTTGGGTCACTTTGCTGCTCGTGAATCTCTTTCAGCAAGTCCCAAACTCCGTGCAGCACGCTTTGGCCGACGGACTCGGGATGTTGAAGATAGGTCGACTTCAGCAGAAGCGTAGCGTCTCGACGCACGTCCGGATGAACATCAGCCGACAATATAAAATGCAGGAATGCGCGAGCCCACGAAGACTGATTGAATTCGCCGGCCTCTGGCAAGCCTGCAGCGATGCCTTGCAGTGACCTTGCTGCCCACATTTGATCATCGACGTTGGTCATCTTGGTGTAGACTTTTGGATTGAGGATGAATGATGATCCAGTGGATGCCGAAAATGCAGCTGACCTCACCTTCTCCTGCAACTCAACAGGTAGCTGGTTGCCTGCGCCGCATAAAACAGGCAAGGCGTATGCAGCTGCAGCGATACCTGACTGCACAGCGGGAAGCGCGTTGGCAGACACTTCATCGTAGACTTGCTGCAAGAGCCGGAGGACCGAGGAAACGAAGTCTCGTGAAGACCCTGCAGTGGGCACTTCATCCAGCATCCGGACTGCCGATGCTAAGCATAAGTGCCAGCATTTTCGGTTGACAGGTTTCTTGTCTGCACAATTTTTTAGGAGAGTGTCTGCCGTAGCTTTTGTGAGCTTGTCCTCTTGTATCAACACAGGGAGATGGTAAGCAATAGCATTGAGTCCCTTCCTGAAGGTGGGCTCGTTCGCCTCCTTTGAGGCCCCAGGAAGCAGACCATCGACTACCACAAGCGAGGTGG
This sequence comes from Cyphellophora attinorum, assembly GCF_001299255.1. NCBI lineage: Eukaryota > Fungi > Ascomycota > Eurotiomycetes > Chaetothyriales > Cyphellophoraceae > Cyphellophora > Cyphellophora attinorum. The sequence continues at coordinate 306,946 of NW_017253250.1, read as the reverse complement.
CTGCCTGAGGCTGGAGCACTAGCATCACGTCTGATAGCATGCCCCGGATCTCGTGGGAGGCAGCTTTGGTAGCCTTGAATGCCGCCACCAAGTCGATAGTAATTTTCTCAGCTAGTGCATGGTCGCCGCCTCTCTTGAGAAGAGCTGTCATCGTCTTCCCGGCTCCTTCTCTGACCTGCGCATTGGTTGAAGCCATAGCAGCAACCAAAGGCTTGATCAATCTGGCTTGCACAGCAGCACTTATGTCAATGTCAGCCCTCAACTGCAGTGCTAAACCGACAACTGGTCCTTGCAGGACGACCTCGCCAGATCTTAGAATGCCCTTCTCAACTGCTGGAATGAGCGTGTCAGTCACGTCTTTGGGGTCGACGAAGTTTGAAAAGAACTCGTGCAGTGCGTATGACTGGTGCTCTGGTAATACGACCTTGGAACCCAGTATGTGCTTGACGTAGAACTCGAGGATCTTCCCTCGCTGAGCTGCAAATTGCCCTCTTCTGGATTCCAACCTGTAGCTGGTGCCGGCGACTACGTCCAAGTACTCGGCGTTTCTAGCAGACGCCGATGTGCTGGAGGCAAGAGTGGAAATAATGGTATCAAGTGCCTTTTGACCCACCTCGTCGCGCCTGAGAAGGCTGCGTACGCCACGTCTGGCGACAACAAGTGCGCTTGAGCGCAGACTAGCTCTGACATCTCTGTCAGCCGTCTTGTCAAGACATGCTGCGGCAGACGTGACCAGCTGGGGTAGATATGTGTCGAGATATGCTGAGGACTTTGCTAATTCTTCTTGCACCAACGCACACCATTCTAGCAGTACGAAGGCATTGCTCGGAGCAATGACGGGCTTCTGCGCTTCATTCTGCAGATAGCTCGTGATCGCCTTTGTGCATTTTGCGCCCACGACAGGGTCTCGTAGATATGCTCGAAGGATGTGCTGCACGAGCTTCCGTGACGCTCGGTCTTTGTACAGAGGGTATGTTGCTAAAATGTGCGGCACAGGGGCAAGAAGTTGAGCCTCCGACACTTTCCTAGAGCCATCTTTCGAGTTGGCTTGCCGATCGCGCTCCGAGTCGATCGTATCGTGTTCGACTTCCACAGATTGAAGTATTCGTCTGAGAATTTCTGTTCGTAGTCGCGTCGAGCCGCTCCGAAGCCCGCGCAGCTGAACGTCAACATCGTCCAAGTCTGGACCGCTGGAGTCCTCAGCCATAGTAGCACCACCGGAGCCGAAGTATACGGCCAGTAAGTGCTTGCTGTGTCCCACCAGGTCGCAATATGAAAATGTTCGATGTGTTGACCTTGAGGGCCGCCTCGGCAAGAATGCCAAGCAAATTTCTTCATGTGTCATTGCCTCAGTGGGCGAATTTTGACCGAACATGGCTTCACAATGTTCCAACTCCTTCACTTGACCACCAGCATCCATGATGTCTGTCTATCACGTGTCGAAGCTTTGGTGGAGCCTTCTTGTTAAAGACATGATGATCTACAGGTAGGTTGAGATGCGTATTTGGACACACGGGACCACTTGACTTGCATTGGAAATTCTTTCTCTACCTATCATGGCGCCAAAGAAGAAAAAGAAGGTCGCGAGCAACCCGGCGCGTGGTTTTACTACGACTTCACAGCCCTCGAAGGCCAGGACTATAGATCCTGACCTTGATGTTGGCGCGAAAGCTACCTCCCAGACCGGTGCCGAGACCAGCACACCGGCCAGCGAGAGTCAGCATCCCATCGCCGCACAGAATGGGCAAGGAAGCTCGTCGTCGATCCAGGACATGTCGCCGGAAGCTCTCGAGCATCATCTCGAGGAAGCTGAACTCCAGACTTGATCGACCGACAAGGGGCACGCTGCCGAGCTGATAGCAAGCGGAGCGTCGCCAGATTGGAAACCGATAGGCGACAAAGTCAGGCACAGTCCTATGCCATGCATCCATCAGACTGGCTCAATGAAGACTGCTTGGCATGGTCTCTGGCTCAATTCGACAACAGTCCTGTTTACCGCGAGCGTGAAGCATCGGAAAGCAACGGTGACGAGAAACTTCTCCTTGATCTGTGGATTCTGCATCGCGTTCTTGCTGCCCTCAAGTTTCCAGATATCGGGAAGGCGATCGGTCATGTGATGGGTGCATCGGTCTCTCAGTCGGTTGGAGCTAACTCGGGCCTAGCTTACGGGCTTGAGGAAGCACTTGATTGGTATGCTTTCAATTACAAACAAGCAGAATTACCTTACTTTCAAGACCAGAGACCTCAGCCACGCGTTGTAGATGTCCGTGGCGGCTTCCGTCGGCACTCTGTGAGCAGAGACCGATCTCCGGGTGTACCCAACTCGTCAGCAGGTCCAAGATCTGCTGATGAAGCTGGCTCTCCCCAAGCAGATGCCATCTCGAGCGAGGGATCGTCTGGCTCGGACGATGACGACGATGATCCATCACACCTCACGGACAGGTGGCTCAGGCTCAAGAGCCGCCTGTGGACTAAAGAGAACGAAGGACACGTAGGCAAGGTCAAGCACAACAGGGCTGTTCAAAAATTGACACAGAAGATTGCACAGATCGAGCGAGATATCCTGTTCGACATTTACGTTGCAGAGCCACAGTGGACTCTTGTTAAGGTGGGTCTTCAGAGAGAAGCCGCCACTGCACGAGCAACAGCAAACGTTGGGACGGGTTCCAAGTCGGTAGAATCCGGCGTCGCGAATGGCACTGGTTCGCCGTCAGTGGAGGACGATGACGTTCTCGGTGATGAGCACGGCCTGGGAGCCATATTTGAGGACCAGCAACCAATACCGTCAGAGCCCGTCGAGACTGGACATGTCCAGGTCCGTGACATGGGCAAGTATGCGGGTTTGACCCCTCAAAACCTGTTGAAGCAGGTGGCACAGTCGATCGATGCAAAGTCAGTGATCAAGTACACGAGTCTTCACCAGACGACGCATTCTGTCCGGCATCGTATTATTTGTCAGTGGTCCAGACCCTTAGTGCCAGACAGTTACGCAGTCAAAGCGATCCTAGAGGGCATAGTTACTGAGGTTGGCACATACCAGTGCAGATCGAGATGAGGACGATAGCTACAACTTCCGCTACATCATCCGCAGACTTTGTGTCAGCTTTGACGCTATTCCTGTTGTCAAGCCTTCCAGAGCAAGATGAGAAAGCATTGAAGCGTCTGCCGAGTCCTTGGCCAACTCTCTTCGCCGAGTTGAAAGGTAGCCGTACGAGATTGAGCCAGCAAGATGAGAAAGATACGCTTCGCCAGATCCGCGAGATCATCCAGTCTGTCAGAGACACCAACGACGATAACTCACAGCCCACGTTGTCGCAACTGCCCCACAGACCTGCTGCGCCTGCTCCGCGTCGACGCGAACGACCTCCGTTGCAATGCCTGAATCCAGAAGAGGCTCGAGGAGCTTGGACTGCTAGAGCGTCACGAGTCGCCTTCAAGAAAATGCTCGAAGTCCGTGCCCAGCTGCCGATCTACCGTCACAAAGAGACCATACTGGACACGATCGCCAACAACCCAGTAGTCGTCGTCTGCGCCGAGACAGGAAGTGGTAAATCAACGCAAGCTGGTAGCTATATCCTCGAGCAACAGCTGATGGCTGGCAACGACTGTCATATTCTGGTCACTCAGCCGAGGCGCATCTCTGCCATTTCTCTGGCTCGTCGGGTCTCTCAGGAGATCGGAGAAGGTCGAGGAGATCTTGGTACCTTGCGCTCACTCGTTGGGTATGCCATTCGCCTCGAGAGCAAGACGAGCGAAGCAACGAGGTTGACCTTCGCAACGACGGGTGTCTTGCTACGCATGCTCGAGACCTCGCCAACGCTTGAGCAGTTGGACTATCTCATTCTCGACGAGGTCCACGAGCGGAGCATGGAGATGGACCTTGCATTCATCGCATTACGGCAGCTGCAGCGTCTGCGTCCGAGCCTCAAAATCATCCTCATGTCTGCCACGGTGAACGCCAAACAATTCTCTGACTATTTTGGTGGCGCACCCGTTCTGGACATCGAGGGTCGGACATATCCTGTAACAATACAATACTTGGAAGATGCATTAGAATGTACTAACAAGATCATAAGCATGGGCGGGGATCGATCAAATCACGTCGAGGAGGATATCGATACAGATGAGCACGAGACTAAGAAAAGCACCGATCGAGACTCCTTGAAGGGCTACAGCATCCAGACCATTCGACGTCTGGCCGAGATAGACGAGTACAAGATCAACTACGACCTCATTGTCCGGCTGGCCGTCGCCATTGCCACAGAAAATGCTTTCATCAAGTTCAGCAAGGCCATCCTCGTATTCATGCCAGGTATTGCGGAGATCAGGCGCCTGAACAGCGCGCTGCTCTCGCATCCGACCTTCGCACAGAAGTGGGACATCCATATGTTGCATTCGTCTTTCTCAACTGAGGACCTGGAAGGCGCATTCGTCATACCTCCACCAGGACGCAGAAAGATTGTTATCGCGACCAACATTGCAGAGACTGGCATTACCATCCCAGATGTGACGGCTGTGATCGATACCTGCAAAGAGAAGATCATGAGATTCGATGAGCGACGCCAGCTCAGTCGGCTGACAGAAGGCTTCATTGCTAAAAGCAGCGCCAAGCAACGACGCGGTCGCGCTGCTCGTGTCCAGGAAGGTCTTTGTTTTCATCTGGTCACGAAGCATCGTCACGACAACCTGTTCCTCGAGCAGCAGGTCCCAGAAATGCTGAGATTGAGCTTACAGGACTCAATAATGCGGATCAAGGTGTGGGACGCAGACGCTGCTATTGAGGAGACATTGGCAGCAGCTATCGACCCTCCGTCAAGCAAGAACGTTCACAGAGCCATCGAGAGGCTCAAGGAGGCTGGAGCGCTTGATAGATCCGAGCGTTTGACGCCTCTTGGGGAGAAGGTATCAGGTCTGCCGTTGGACGTCTCGCTTGCGAAGCTGGCGATTTTCGGCACCATATTCGGATGCCTCGAGCCCGTGTTGACCATCATCTCGTTGATGACATCCAAGAGTATATTCTCGGCAAAAGGTGATGGCAAAGCCGCTTTTCTCCGGAGCGGATCGGACCAATTGAGTGCTCTGAATGCATTCGAAAGCTGGCAGCGAGCTTCAGCGGCGGGGCAGGGTCCTCAATTTGCTCGCAAGCACCATCTGGTAAATCTTCCAGAGATCGACGAAGGCAAAATCCAGCTCCTTGTGTACCTTGTTGACGGCGGTGTCGTGGAATTGAATGAGGAGGAGAAGAGAATGCTCAGCAACGCCCGATCCAACAATAGGCACCGCACGTCCTACTCCATCCCAGACCGGTACAACACCAGCGTAAGCGACGATCTGCTTCTCTCCCTGCTCGCAACATCCCTCTATCCCCGCGTTCTGGTCAGTGAAGGCAAAGGCTATCGCAATTGTTTCTCAAATCAACAAGCTACACCAGCAAGCGGATCTGTCATTCGGGCAATGCCAAAACCTCCTCAATGGTTATCCTTCTCAGAAGCCATGAGATTGAAGGCCGGAAACACAATCGCGATCCAGGAGGCGTCACGTATCCCAGAAATGGCACTGTCGTTGTTCTTGGGCTCCGACGTTGACATCAATCTGTTCAGTGGAGCTATCGTCATCGATGGCCGCATCCGCCTATCTGTGGCTGACTGGAAGCATTTACTTGCAATCAAGATTCTTCGGAAACAGCTTCGAGGCCTCCTGAGTCGACGTTATCGATCTGTAAGCCAATCAAGCCCAGAAGATGAAAACCTCATCAAAAGACTAAGCAGCGCTGGAGTTTCGTCGATGCAAGGACATCAGGGGTGATTTCCACACTGCACAATTTCGATACATCAGCAGCAGCTGCCAGATCCCTCATGCAAGGCGACGCGAGTGCCCAAAGACATGTACAAGAATCAAGGATCACTGCAAGGCCACCACACGGGATCAGACCAATCGACGGACGTGACACGACATTTCCCGTGAGAAGCCCACAATTCAGACCCGTATCCTTAGACGGCTGCCGGTTGGGAACCGCATTTTGGAGATTGTGTTCATCGGGCTTCAGAAGCGAAGGACGAATGACAAGGCCCGAAGCCATGCGTTCCAGAGAAGATTTTCATGCAAAACATCGTGCAGCAATCAGCCCTGTCCAGTAGCTTCCCGTAAGACTGTCTAATCATGTCTCGGAATCACAATGATGGGTACGTACCTGGTCGGTCTGCATACGAGACGCAAGAGGTAGGGAGTAACTCTGTAGATGGACTGCGTCGATCGACAAGCACTGAAATTCTTTGAAAATTCGTCGACAGTGAATCGGCCTCCAGCTCTCAGTGCCTTCGGCAGAGCGCGACTTGCGGTCTCTACCACAGCGACCGACCGGTCAGCGCCCTAGTGGACCACCGATCTTTCCAGTCAACAAGTCACGTAGAACCACCTTCATCGAACGATTGCTTAAAGACAACTCGCTGCTCATGGTTTCTCAGAAGAGGAGCAGCTTGAAGTAATCGCGACCAATCCCGCCATGCCAACACAGCAGCAGGGATGGAGCAAGAAGCCACCTGAAGCAAGCGGGGTCCTAGATCGCCTATGAGCGCCCGCGATCGCGCAGGCGTTGGCGCAGACAAGACTTCAAGAAGCGGGACCGGCGGCTCGTCCTGGCGCTGGTTTTCGTTAAACGTGGACATCGTTGTTGCCAATAACCAACCAGCCCCTCTATCATGATTGAAAGAGGAGAAAAGTGCTGACAACTCCGGCGCAAGCGAACCCAGCCCGTTCTCAGGATGGAGACACGGTCGGGGGGCATCGCGCAAGAGGAAAGCCAGTCTGGTTACACATCACACCAGAGAAGCGTTCTGTCATGTAACCACTAGTAACTTGAGTCTTCCCAAGCGAGCCGAGTGGGTTTTGGCTGAAAACCACACCGCTCTTTCACGCAGATGGTGGTTCCTTGCCTCTGTGGACTGCGAACTCCTTCTACGTTGCCAGAAGCTTTTCCGTGTGCATCGCTTGCTCAAGGAGAATTACTCTCACTGCAGGACGAATCTTGCATGTGCGTCGTCTTGGACTCTTGGGGGTAGGAGTTGCTCCATGCAATGCGACTCTAATGTACATCAGGCAGGAACCGGCATCACACGAACTGCTGCCCGGGCCCTGCATGCATGGCGGATGCAAGAGCCTGAGAGATCTCACTCGGCATGAAAGGTACATGAGACTGGGTCAGGAGTGTATTTCAACGTCGTTCAACTCTTTTGCAGGTGCGTGTCGAGCATTGCTGCAGTTATCATCGCTGTATAGAGACCTATGTGCCTGTGCGTATAATGGTACCCGGCATGCGGAGTCGAAAAGTCCTATACTATGCATGCACGCACGGCAGAGCTTTTTGCTTATCGCTCCCCGAGCGGAGTGCTGTAGGGCCGAGGCAAAAGTACTTCGCAGGCTGGATATCTTAGCCGATCCAGGCCCAGCGGACGACGATCAGTGATTCAGTATAGCAAACGCCCTGCACTTCTGAACAGATGCCTTCAGAAGGCCTCCAGAAGAATGAATTGTTGATGTCGACTTGTAGTCAGACCACCAACTTCCACCATCTGTAGTGGACTCACTATCAGTGTCACAAAACCTTGGGGCTGGGAATGGCACCATGTCAAGCCACTCGTGGCAAAAGTCACCGTTTCATGACGTGCATGCTCAATGCCATGATCACTAGGATAGCCCAGCCATCCATTTGAAGTGTTGCGATATTGGACAAGATGGCAAGAGTCTTGTGACTCTTGTCTTTCAAATGAACTTGCTAGCCGCTTCTGTTGAGAGGGTTTGCTAAACCCGAGGCGGGGTTCGTATGTCAGCGTCAAGGCGACTCCGAAGGAATCATGTCAGGTACACGAGTAATGGATGATCTGCAGGAACGTTAGCAGACAACATGCCAGTTCCACCGAGCTGTCGTCGTTGCCCGTCGTGTATAGTATGGCATCGATTGCTACTACTGGCAAATCGAAGTTGAACATAAGCGCCGCCTCTGACTCGTGAATCGGCGCATTGTCCGCCGTGATTCTTGGCTACTTCTTCCTCGCCACTTGCAAAAGCCAGATATGCGCGCGTGGGGGCACAGATATTACGTTAATGTGCTCCAGGTAAAATGATCGAGGTCTTGATGGGTTGATCTCATTAACGAGACTGTTGATCTCGCTGTTGATGGAAGCTGCGATGTTCAATGTCTTGGCTCCGTATCAGGAAACGTATGTCAAACATTCAAGCATATGCTGGTAAGGCAAGAGGAGTCGGTGCCAATAGTGCAGCAGTCACGCAACGGCAGGCAGCTGCTGCCGTTGGATTTCTTGCATGTGGCACTGAAGGGAGGCGGAAACTAAGGAGACAGAAACCGACATCTGTCAAGTTTGACGACTGTGGGCTTTGGCTGCCAATGCCGTCGGATCTGCCACGTCAATAACATATAGGTGGGGGCTCCGTGTTGATACAACAAGAAATAAAGTGAGTCTTCTGATGCGTTGATCAAATCTTCCAACACGGTCAAGTGGCTACGTTCCAAAGAATTGGCCCTTGACTTCCCGACGGTACCGCAAAACAGCTCCAGCTCTTCAGAGCGGGACGGGAAGGATTGGCAGTGCCACAGGATTGAGAATTCCGAGCTCCCTGTGTGACAGAAGGCAAAACTTGGTATTGCCTTGCATGACGGAGCTTGCTTTTGATCCTGAGACCTGAGGCGGTCAGTTTTACAACTGGCAGGCCGGACTGATGAATCAAATGAATGATGAGGATCTCCCTTGGGAAGCCATTGTTCCACACGTGTGATTCTCCATTGTCGACAAGGATCGGCCAGATACCAAGATCCTGCGGCTGAGGAGGACTCCCGGTGGTTTACCACACGCATTGTATGCAAGGACTGAGTCTGATGGTTGATGCTAATGTTTGAAGTTAAGCAGAAAAGCACACTCAGCTCGCCATCATGAATAGCCGCCCGTGAAACGAGAGGTATTGCCTTACACTCGGGGAGGAGGGTGCACTAGTAAAGAAAAGCACGGTCCTCGAGGACCTCGACTCGCTCGTCTGGCAAAAGGCTCCCACTGTGGCTTGGAGAATCTTGCCAATGACAAGCGTTGAGGGTGGGGGCTTGGGGAGCAGCCCGGTTCATCGACTTCGTCCTCGCCGCAATTATCTGAACATATACAACACACGTATATGGACATTCGTGTGGCTGGGTGACTGGTAGTCCCGCTGTGGTAGCTATACTGCTTAGTCTGGCATTGAACCAGGAAGGATATCAGGTATCGATGAAGCTTCAGATCATAAGGCACGATAGCCTGCGAGAGCTTAAGTATACCTGAATCGAGGTCCCTCCGTTCGTACAAAGATGCCATTCGACGCATACCCCTTCCTCCAGCTCGTTGACAATATCTGGGAACACCGTCTCATACCGACCACTCTGTTGGATACGGTGATGGTGTGACAAAGACGTCGATAGGTATACTTCTGATAAGGCAGGTCAGTATCGTCGGGGCGTCAGAGACCATAACGCCGCCGGAGTGAGGTTCCCTCGTACAGTGACCGGGGTACCAGGTCCACCAGGCTTGCCGGACGACCTGTTAATGGGCGCCATCGGCCTCTGCTCTAGACCAGAAGCGATCCTGGGAGGAACTCTTTGCACTCCATTCCGTGTAGATCCACCCTCAAGTCTGCAAATCGGCTGCTGGCGAAGTCGTCTTTACGCTATGATGCTTCTCTAGCCTGTTCTCACCAGTTTTCGCGGCCCAGCTCAGGCTCTGGCCCCTCCAAAGTAACCCCGATCGTGTCTTCTCCTCCCGGACCCTTGTCCAGCAGAGGAAGAGGGCGCCCACTACCCAGTCACCTCTGGACTCCCAGCTTCTCCATTATTCATAATGCAGTCCTCCCATGAGTTCCTCTTAGAATCTGTCTAATGCAGCTCTGGCCCTCCCGCTTCGGCTACTGCGCATCTTGCATTTCTGCAAGCAACCTGCCTACTATCTTGCCTTGCTGCCTTACTGCAGTCTGTTCTCACTGCTTGAATCCTCTTACGTCCAATAATTGACGCGCGGTCTCTGGATGATATCAGCCATCTGAGACGTTGAGCATTTATCTGGGCGGAGAGGTGTGCTAGCTGAGATCGTGGTTGCCTCGCTGGGAAGCAAGAACTGCACCGCTCCAGGGAAGTCGCACACAATTATCGCAGTCCTTGGTAAGTTCTTCCCACTCAATGATACCTTCCACAGCAACGCACAACAAATGCATCCATATAGAAGACTTCAAGTCACAAAACTGGCGGCATTGTTTCTAAGACGCTGCTTTTGTATCCACGACAACCGCGGATCATCATCGCATGGATTCGGCTTGCCCGCTCAGACGTGCTTCAAACCACGCCAACCACTCAACCATGCTTGTACCTTTCGCTGACGAACCTTCTACTCAGTACGAGTGGTGTCCGCGTTGTATCTGGTCGGATTGCTTCGCGAGAGGCCCAGGACCGCCACAGAGTCTCAAGAACAAGTCCAGACCAGGTTGATACAGCGGCTTTCCGTGCCAAATTCTTCGTCGGCAGGTGCCCGCGCTTGCTGGACTAGCGCATCACGAACGGTAGCTGCCACTCATTGGCAACTATAACGACGTCACGAAAGCGTACGATTTCACGTTCTAGAAAGAAGTTCAAGGATCTGTCAATCATATTCGCTCTTACCAGAGCCCACGATTGAGCACTGTACAGTGGGAGGCTAGCTGAATTGTAAGATCTTGTTCTTATCGGCGCGCCGAACAGTCTGCATTGAGGCCAGCGGTGCACGAATAGGACACCCCAGGAGCGATGAATTACGGTCAGCCACACATGGACATGCATGGCGCACCGCATATGTCATCTGCACCGTCTTACTCGCATTCGGCACCAGCGCCCATGCAATATCCGCAGCAATATCAACATCAACCTGTGATGCCGCCAGGGCCTGCCCACTACGCACCGTCGCAGCCGTACAGTTATCCCTATCACAATGGCGTTACCTCGCCTCAATCTGCTGGAGGTCCTATGGGACACCACAATGGCCTTAGTCTGCCCGGTAAGCATGATATCCAGGGTCATCCATGACACGTAGCTAACCATGCCACAGCAATGGGCCCAGGTATGGGCGGGCCACAGGCATTCCCTCCACAAAGTGCACCCCCTCCCCAAGCCTATCCCTCCAATGTGCCGTTCGATTCTACTGGCCAAAATCCACCTCCGGGGATGAAGCCGCGTGTGACCGCAACATTGTGGGAAGACGAAGGAAGTCTATGCTTTCAAGTCGAGGCGAAGGGCGTTTGTGTGGCGCGAAGAGAAGGTAAGAACTACATCTGAAGGCAGTGATACTGGTTGACAACGATCAGACAATCATTTCATCAATGGGACAAAGCTTCTGAACGTTGCTGGCATGACCAGGGGTCGGAGAGACGGTATATTGAAGTCAGAAAAGACGAGACATGTGGTGAAGATTGGGCCAATGCACTTGAAGGGTGTTTGGTTAGTTTACCGACTGGCTGCTTGTTCACTTTGCTGATGTTTGCAGGATCCCTTTCGACAGAGCTCTGGATTTTGCGAATCGTGAAAAGATCACCGACATCTTGTACCCACTCTTTGTACACAACATCGGTGGCCTACTGTACAATCCAGAAAATGCGCCGCGAACTAATGCCGTAGTAGCCGCAACGACGGAGCGTCGACGTATGGACAGCATAGATGGCGGACGTCCCCCATCGTCTGGTGGCAGTGCGCCTTCACTTCACCATCATCATTCGATGTCCGGATCCATGCCATCGCAGGCGCCTCCAACACCACACTCCTTGGCGGCGAACGGTGCTGGTAGACCAGGTATTGACCGTGCTCACACTTTTCCCACTCCGCCAACTAGTGCTTCGAGTGTCATGGGTATGGGTAGCACTGGTAGCAGTTACGAATGGGGGCCGCAACATATGGCCAACGGTGTGAACGGAGCACAGCCGCTGTCGATCGATACCGGAATCAATGCACGATCTATGCCAACAACACCAGCAACCACGCCACCAACTCAGACCCAGGCGAACATGCAAGGCTACCAAGGCCAAGCAGGGTATGATAGCAAGCCTCCCTACAACACCACTCCTGGCTCCGCCTCTGGCTATCCACCGCACCCGGACGCTCGATATGGACACCCTTCCTCGTACACAAAGAGTGAGATGGGTCCGCCAACGGTGCCCTCCGCGCCTCTTGAGCCGCACGATGCCAGCCACGGTTCAGAACACCACGAAGGTTCCCATGCCGAGAACGGCTATCCTTCTGCCTATGGAGCGCCACGAGCTTACAGCTACAACCCAACCACTGAGCATCATCTGTCTCCAGAAGTCACTGGCTCGCCTCACCAGACGGTCTCTGGTCGCGGCACTCCTCGAACCATGGCTCCCACGCAAGCTGGCTGGCCTGGGCAAGATTATCGCACTCCGCCCCGTGGCAACAGCTCGAGCAACGTTTACAACGTTGTCGGCAACGGCACTAGTTCGAATGGTCCGAGCTCAGATGGCAACTATCCCAGCTCTGCCTATTCTGGTGGGGGCATGAAACGTGGACGGGAAGATGACGACCAAGACCGACCAGACAGCCGAGATTATGACTACAAACGACAAAAGACCGGACCAATGCGCCAAGAAAGTTTCGGTATGGCGCTCAATGCACCTCCTCACATGCAAGCTATCAAGAGCGGCGGTGGCCAACGCTAGCGGCCAGCATCATCACTGCGCTCCCCACCTTCGACGCAGACCGCCATGACGACTGATGAAACAACATCAAATAATGCCCGTGAAAATTTTGAAAAGACTTGAAGATCAAGGGGCGCCACTTCACGACACGATAAGATTTTACGCTCCTGTGTGAGAAAGCCACACGGTGACCAAAAACTGATTTTAACGACCTAATGACACGAATCTTTTTAGTTCGCAGGAGCGAGGATGGGATGGAAATGCGGGATAAACGAGGATGCGCGGGCAGACGGAACACCTGGAGGCGAGCGTTGTGCGGATCGGCCTGTACGCTGACAAGTCGACGCCCTCCGAATTTGCGTGGAACGAGCTACAGGCCCTTCATGTTCTCTTCTGCTTTTGCAATTCTACGAACTTCAGGAGCGCCGCATGAGACACGACAATTGTGAAACGGTAAAGGGAGGATGGAAATGGCTCTCACGAATACACGGAAGTAATGACTCTTCTGAAAAAGAAGATGTATGACTGGCAAACCTGCACCGGAAGCGTTGAACTTGTTTGATGATGAAGCCTACGGTTTCCCTTGCTTCGGGATCTCAGTTCCAGGTCGCTTCCGAGACAAGGCGCATTGTCCCTCGAGGATAAGGAACGACTGAGGAAGCAAGGGATGTTTGAGCCGGCAGTTCGTCTTCGGATAGACAAAAACGATGTCATTTTGGTGCAATCTGCTCCTACACGTTCGTGCGTAGAAATGGTTGAAACGGTCGAAACGAACCTTCCAAAGTTCTCCCTGATGCTACGTGTGAGAAGAGAGGTACTTGTTGGCATCTGCCGTAAGTGCCTGGCAAGACAACCTTGATGGTCGTACTCAAGCTATGATGAATTGCTCAACTATGGCAGCCAATATTAGCCCTAAGCCAAAAGGAGACGATCTGTGCAGACGAGGAACACAAGCTAGTTGCTATGTTGACCCCCCAGTCAGGAAGGCGTCTGGTCTCAGTGCGGGAATCTTTCGAGATGGTCTTGATGTGATGCGATGCGGATGCGGGGTAATAATTTGAAGAAGATAGCAAGCACGTGATTTCAATTTTGCTTGGCACACAGGCCGCACCTGCGGAAATCTCGACTGACTCTTGGCCACGACCACCTTGCGGTAGACCGGTCATCCATCTCTAGTTCATCGACAACCCGACCATCAATCTCTTCCGAGATTCAGTAAGATGTAAGTGCTATACCATATTCCTGATCACAGGACACCTTCGCAGCAAGTCCAATATCATCGAGACCCCCATCGAAGACCTCCTCGGCGTCATGACGTCCACGACCTTCACGACGGCCTCAATGCTGATTGTACTTGGAAAATAGGGTCAATCTCCGTACTCAGAAGCGCCTGGCGGCGTCCGTCGTCGGCTGCGGCAAGCGCAAGATCTGGCTGGACCCCAACGAGGTCAACGAGATCTCGAACGCCAACTCCCGACAGACTATCCGCAAGCTCGTCAGCGATGGCCTTATCATTCGCAAGCCCGTTGCTATGCACTCCCGCGCCCGCGCCAGAGCCCTCAACCAAGCCCGACGAATCGGCAGACATCGAGGATATGGTAAGAGAAAGGGTACTGCAGATGCTAGAATGCCTGCGTAAGTCGTGACAGAACGCCCGAGAGGATGAATTCTTGCTGACGGATAGATGTACAGTCAGGTTCTATGGATGAGACGTCTAAGAGTCCTCCGTCGGTTGTTGGTCAAGTACCGTGCCGCTGGCAAGATCGACAAACACCTCTATCACGAACTCTACCAACTCTCGAAGGGTAACACCTTCAAGCACAAGCGCGCTCTCGTTGAACACGTAAGCTTGGCTGCTATCACAATCAGAATATACCAACTTCTAACACATGATCACAGATCCACAAGGCCAAGGCCGAGAAGCAACGTGAGAGAATCCTCAAGGAGGAGATGGATGCCAAGCGTGCGAAGACCAAGGCTGCTCGTGAGAGACGACAGGAGCGTGTTACCCAGAAGCGCAATGCTCTTGCTGGTGAGGAAGAGGAGACCAAGGAGTAGATGTCTACGGGGTTGTTCGCGATGATGTCGGTATGCGGTGCTTCTACGGATTGCGCCAAATGGCTCTGCAGAGTTGCAAATCTGGATCTTCTTTCAAGCTAAGCACGAGACGTGCAGACAGCATGTGTTGTTGTGAACGGTTTCGACGACCCATGGCCGCAGCTGCAGTTGAAGCACGAGAGCGATGTGATCCTTTTGGATTCGAGAGCTGTCATGTCTCTAGCTTCTGATCACGATGAGGACAAGATTTTTGCACAATTTTCAAGCAAAGCCATGCGAATGTCACAACTTCCAGCAGGCTCGTTTGATTCAAGTCAATTTAATGCGTTGTGTTTGCTCGGCCCTTGAGGTCGGCCTCCTTCGCACAGCTCAGTTGTGACCAGAGACAGCAATGCCCAGAAGGCGGTCTATGATTAGCCGTTAAGCGCCACCTCGTTAGGCGAGTGACACTTGCCAGCCCACTATTGCCAACGCCCCTCATCGATCTGCTGTAGCATGATCAATCTCTCGAGTACATTCATTGTCATTTACCGATGACTGGAGTCCAGAAAAGGGCGATCATCAAAGTCGTAGCTCGAGCGCTTGCCTATCGTCAAGCTTAGGATCAATGCCGGAAGGGTCACACTGCATCCGTATTTTTCATGCCGGCAAAATACTAGTCCTTGAGCTGACCTTGGCTACCATCACTTCTACCAGCCAGCGCATCATCCCCTGCATAGTATGCAGGTTCAGATGTTCAGGGAGTGACGTTGACCGTTTAATGCTTGCATTTCTGTCTATAACGCTTCGCACTGCCGATATTTCCTCGGATGCTTGTACAAAGACTATTTACGAGCACCTTTGTCGCGTGCTCATTCGCGAAAGATCACAGGCCGGGCAGAACAGATCCGACCACTATCACGAGCCATAAGCACACAGTCAACACAGATGAACTGATGCTCGTCACCGCCACTGTCGTCAAGCAGACATCATAGGAGCTCAAGGGACGAACGATGTCGACCTCAACTGCGATACCATAGATTCGTGGTTGACTCAAACTCTACCTAACCACCATGAGCGACTGAATCAGCTACGTCGCGCATCAATCAAATGCGACGCAGGCAAGGCACTTGAACCCCCTCACCACCGTCCGGAGCACCTCTCCCGCCCAAATTCGTCACAGCGTGGTCATGTTCGGAAGCGGTGCCGGACTATGGGGAGGCCTTGGTAAGTCATATACTGTTTCATATCTCCTCAAACGTCCTCAGATCGTTCGGCAACGGTTCGCCGAAATTACCAAAGAGTCGGAAGGCCGTGCGTTCAACCTGACGAAGAACCTCGAGTTGTTTCACAAGGCTATGATTGTTCCGTCATCAAGAACAATGCGCGACTTAACAGTCTCTCATAAGGCAGAGTCATGGGTGCCGGCAGTCGAGGCTGCTCCAGGCAGTCATGGAGTTTGGCCTTGGACTGTTCTTGTCACTGTCGCTTCAGGAAGATCGCTCGTTCCAATTGCCCTCTCCGCTGCCCAAGCCTGTCATCTCTTTGCCACATACTCCTCCGGCATCACCATACCCTTTCCCGCATCCGTATGTGGCTGACTATGACAACACAGCATCGATCCCAACTGGCAATGCTCTCGACAAAGCACGAGCGCCGCCACCACGACCTCTGCCGCTGGACTTCCCGAATCATGTTCCCAAGTGCCAGCCAAGGCCACTCAGCCGAAAACGCATGTCGGCTCTACGGCAGGCCATACTCGCTTGAGGCGACCTACGGACAACAATGAGGCTGTCATCGAGCTGCTCAATTTGCACCTTATTCCTGATGTGCCAATAGATGATCTGGTCCCTGCTGACTTCTTGTCAAACCGGCCATATCCCTATGATGCCGAATTCGAGGATCTGCTCGCAGAGATCGGAATAGAGAATGAAGATGCGTTCCGGGAAGTACTTCGACAAGTGCCGAAGGAAGGTCGTTCGAAACCACGCATTACATACTCACGCAACTTCTATGGGAGCTTAGAGGATATGTCTCGATACATGGACTCGTCGGAGGACAACTACTTCGATGCCACAGATGACGATACGGATGCCGATGGAGACTCCAAGATGTCTGACATCGCAAACTCTACGGCAAAGAAAACGACGCCCATGTACAAAGGCCATCGTCTTGGAAATGCAGCACAAGTCCCTTCAGCGACTCGAAACGGGTTGGTACGCAATCTTCTGAAGATGGTCATTCACAAGTTCAACTGTCGTGATTACGACATCTCGATGAAAGAGCGTCTTCGGATCAGAGATGTGAATTTACCTCAAGGTCTTGTGATGTATCACTTCATGATAGGAAAGGTCCCTACTGATCGCGCGCTTGCTCGAGCTAGATATGTTGAAGGACCTGTGATGAGCGTCAGCATCCGGCACGAAAGCGTCTTCAACGATAAGCTGTATAGCGATCTCATGAAGACTCGGGAGAAGGCCGAAGTTGGCGACTGTTTGGGCGCAGAGGTCGACCTGCTTCGCGAGACTGGCGCGGCATTGGCGACAGCTTTGCAGCGTAATCGTGAGGGAAAGAAGAAGGATTCCGAGCACGACCGCGTCACTCAGGACTGGTGGTGGGCTCGAAATCCACGATGGGGTGGCGGTGAGATGAAATGGGGTATGCTTGCGAATGAGGTCTTCGAGGACGAAGATCCAAGCTGGAGTCCAGAGGAGTTCAGATTGCAGACGGAGAAGCGGGACAAGGCTCAAGATGAGATGAGGAAGATCGACGAGATTGCTAAGGGGAACGATCGACTGAGCGTTGAGGACATGATCGCCAAAAGTGAGAAGGCCGCCTCTCTATCTGGTGGTTCAGACGGTGCAAACCCACCAACGGGCTTGTCGGCCGAGCAAATTTCAAGCCGCATCTCAACGTTGACCCCGACCGAGAATGCGATTGGTGCAACCCCGGGGGCTGAGAACGACGAGAAGCCGCCGAAGAAGAAGAATCGCTTGACAGTACCGGTCTCGAGCTCGGACAACGCCACTGAGAAGACGTCGAGCTCTACAAACACATCCTCGCTAGCCGCCTACAACGACTCACAAACTCCTGCGAACACGGTCGACGGGATTGGCGACGCCACCCCACCAACGCCCACATCTCCAAGCGAAACGTCTTCGTCTCATTCGCTCTACTCACAGCAGCTCAGGAACGGGCCATCGAACCCGGCAATGACAACGACCAGAATCATGCCTAGACAGAGTATCAGCGCTAGTCGTACAGCGGAGACCAAGCGGAAAGAGGAAGGCGAGTTCAAAGATGGACGAAGACTCATGTATACAGCACCGATGAGGAGGAAGTGGTTTCAGCAATGGAAGATTGTCAAGCCGAACGTGAGTTCTTGGGATGAGAGAGTCGTTTGGAGACGAATTGGCTGTCCGGAGGCGATGAAAGATACGGCTGCGGATGAGCATAAGGACACAGCGGACGGCATTGTCGGCGGATCGCCGGCAGCAGACACTAAGCCGGCAACACCTGCGCCCACGGCTTTCGGCGACCAAGAACGTGAACGTTACGTTGCCGACGACTTCGACGAATTTTTCCAGCTTTCCTGCGTCAACCATCACGTCGCCCTCCTCAAAATTCGAGTCAGCAAGCGGTATCTGCACTGGCTGGAGACTGGGAGTCCAGAAGCATCCCATAGTCATCCAAGCACATCAACGACGGAGCACAATGACCCTGCATTGCAGAAGAATGGTCCGCCCACGAAGCAGAAAAAGAGTCGGGACGTCACAGAATCAGACATCCTCCAGCTGAAGCGCTCCAAGTACTACGACCTCCTGAGTGTAGGGGAGCGGGCGGAGTTCTTTGTGGGATTCTGGAGGGTCATGTGTTGGGTCATGAGCGACGAGACTAATGTGAAGGAGGAGCTGGAGAATGTGGCTGAGCAGCGTAACTCTAGTGGAGATGCCTGAGGGAAAGACGTGCAGGCACTCAGAGGAGGACAAGACAACTCGTGCAAAGTCATAGACCATAATGATAGTAGATACTGATAGCGCCTCAGATGTTATTGGTGTGTGCTCTAGGTTCGAGGGCTCGAATACGGTGGAAAGGTTTCAAGTCGCGCCGGCGGTCGACGATAAAGGAGCACAAGAAGACCAGTAGTAGTAATGGGTATGCTGTATGCGGACGGGAGTCCTTGCCGCGGACTACCGGCTCATCGAAAGCCTTTAAGATTACCCCACGAAATTGTGGGAGCCGAGGGATGGATAGACTTTACTTCCATGAAGACACACCACATCATGAAAGACCAGACCTTGGTTCGTTTTGTATTGATGAGGAAGTTGGCTGAGTGTTCCCAAGGCCTAGTGGGTCGGTACAGCCGTGCTGAAGCACTTTCCGAAATACTTTTAGTCATTTGACAGCAGTCCTGCCCACGGAACAGATCGTTGACCCGCTCAATCCCATTCCGCATACTTGAAGCTGGTGGCGAGGAGCAAAGACATCAGCATGGCAACAACTACGATGACGGCGACAGAGCCTGCAAAGGCGGGCACTCCAAGGCTGAAGGTCAAGCAGGTGAGTTCCGCCTGGGTTGTCGGCTCAGATGCCACTTCTCAGACCAACACAATGAATCGGCATGCCAATATCACGATGGAATACTGACAAGAGAATGCTCAAACTCCACAGCTATACACGTACCCCATTAAATCAATCCGCGGCATGTCCCTTCCCACGCTCCCCGCCACACCCCTAGGCTTCGCCCTCGATAGGCGCTTCATGCTGGTCTCCACCAAGATCGATCCTAAGACCGGTCTGTTCACCAACATGCACGTCTCAGGGTTCGAATCGATGTGCTTATTCACCACGCACATTCCCGACGCGGAGTCTTCGAAGCCGGTTTCTGAGCTGAGGCAGATTGAGGTGCGTTATGGGAAGTCTCACTCCTTCAAGGACTCGGCCAAGGAAGTTGGGAAGGAGAGCTTGCTGGTGCCGGTCGAGCCGGATGTTGAGGTGTTGAGGCTAGAGAGCGTGAAGGTTAGGATGCATCATTCGCCTACAAATGCGTGGGATATGGGTGAGAAGTACAACAAGTGGTTCACCGAGAGATTTGGGTTTGAGGTAAAGCTGCTATACCTAGGGACGAACAGGAGGAAGGTATTGGGAAATGTGGCTCCTGATGTGCACGCAAAGCAGAGAAGGGGCGAGTTGAAGCAATATGACGGGCTGAAGAACGCTGCAGACGAGGATGGTGCAGCCAGTGGTGGAGGATGGCTCGGTGGGCTGACTTCCGCGATCAAGTCGACTGTAAGCAGTGTCAGTGGTAGCATGGTCGGTGCAGGCGTAAGCAACGGAGAAGATGGTATCGACCAAGGTATCGGCTTCTCGGACGTGGCGCCATTCCTTGTCGTCAGCGCAACTTCTCACGCGAACGCGGCCAAGCGCTTCGAAAATCCAGAGGACATCGACATCTCCAAGTTCCGGCCGAACATTGTGGTCGAAGGTGCTGACGATGCATTCGAGGAGGATTATTGGGCAGAGTTGATGTTCAGCCCGAAGTCTGGTGGTGACGAGGCGAAGATTGTGCTGACCCAGAATTGTGCGCGTTGCAATTCTTTGAATGTCGACTACAAGACCGGCAAAGTAGCCGAAGGCGAGACGGGAAAGCTGCTCGCAACACTGTCGAAGGATCGCAGAGTCGATCCGGGAAGCAAATGGAGTCCGATCTTTGGAAAGTATGGGTTCCTCGCTGGGAAGGGCCCAGGGGCTGATGGGAGGCAAGCAGTCTTTAGTGTCGGTGATGAAGTCAAGGTTGTGAAACGCAACGACTCGGAGGGCAGGACTGCATGGGAGTGGCCTGGGCTTGGGACATATCCGAAAGACCTTTAGCGGTGTGGTGTGCGTCATGTTCTTGCTGTAGTGTCAGTGACGGAAAGGGGAGCTCGGTGGCCAACAGCATTTATATTCTTGCACTTGGTTTCAGTCAAAATCTTTGTGATCGGACTTTGACCACTTCTCTGAGCTGGACAAACGCAGACATTACTTGCGGTGGTTTGCGATGTGCTTTGTGTGATAAATTGCTGAGTTGGAAGCTCATACAATTGAGACTATACACGAGAAAAAGGGAGTCGACGAGACTGCACGTGATCTAGAATGATCTTAAGTGGTGCACGTACACGCACCATATGACGATCCGGCGGCCAGTCGCAACCAGCACGAAAGATCTTCACTTGGACAACGGCATTCAGATCACAGAGCGCAGAAGAATTGAAGTTTTATGACACCATGTTTGATTAACAGATCAACAACTAGCTCCAATCCCAGGTTCCATGCGTCATTCTCGACCAGCCAGATCACCTGCGAACACGTTCACTACCATTCGAACATCCCCAGACGCGACCAGATGCTGACTGTTTCCATATCGAGTCCTGGCCTGGAACCCCATCCCCAAGTATTTACAAGACACAAACATGTTTGTGGTATCTGCGCATTCGTGAAATCATCCCATCAAGGCGATCCCGGAATTTACAGGAGAAGAGCAGCAATGGCGGCAACACCGGCAAGAGCACCGCCAGCCATCTTGGAGGCAGAGCCAGTGTAGGCGGCGACAGGGGGCTTGGCAGTACCGGTAGCTATTCTCATGTTAGTGATCGTTCATTGTGTAGACAACTGAGCGACTTACGGGCAACAGGGACATCAGCCCAGCTGCTTGAAGCAGCAGTAGCATCAACTGGGACATCGGCCCAGCTGCCAGTGGAAGAAGCGGCAGCAGGGGTAGAGGAGGTTGGCTTGGCAGTGCAGACAGTTGATGTCTCGTACGAGACTTCAATGGTGATGGTGTAGGGGCCCTTGGTCAGGGTCTTGGACTCGCCAGCAGTGCAGCTGTCAGAGACTCCCTTGTGAACCCAAGCGGTGGGGGTCGAGCAGTAGGTGGTGATGGTGTCGGTGACAGTGGTGGTCACGGTTGGGGTGTAGTCAGCCCACGTAGCGAGGTGGTAGTGGTGGAGCTGGTGTCCTTCACTGGCTTGGTGGTTGAGCTGGTGTAGTCGGCCCAGGTGTAGCCCGTGGTGGTAGTGGTGGTGGTGGTCTTACCCTTGAGCGGGTCATCCTTCCACGGGTCGTAGCTGGTGGTGGTGGAGGTGGTGGTTGGCTTCACTGGGTAGTCGGCCCAGGTAGTTGAAGCAGAGGTGGTCGTGGTCGTGGTGGTAGCACCATCGACTGGGGCGTCGCTCCAAGCGGGCACGGCAAGAGCGCCGGCGGCAAAGGCGAGAGCAATGACGGACTTCATTTTGATCTTGTTGGGGTTGGTGGTTTTGGTTTTGGGAGGTTGAAGAGGATGGTGGGATTATTCGCGGATTTGGTTGAAAGAGTGGACGGTCGACGAGCGAGCCTGTTGTGCAACGAGTGACTGAGTTTGACTGTGAGTACTAAACTGAAGAGAAGAAAGAAGAGAGGTACGGCCTCCCGCAAGAGGAAGTAGATATATCAGCGCGCTCGCCGCTCACGACGACGGGAAATTGAGCAGCACTGCTAGCCCGGGTTTATGATGGTGGTGGTGATCAGGAGTCCAATCATATAGTCAGCATTCTGGCTCCATCTCGAGCCGCGGGCCCCTGAGTGGCTGCCCAGGACTCCACACACCAGATTGCCTGATTAGCTTACTCTCTATATCCAAGGCTTGTGTTGCAGTGATCGCACGCAGAGCGGCAGAAATAACAGCTTTCGGGGCGGAAACATCGTGAGATGAGTTCGGCGGAGGGCCAACATATCAATTTGTTGACCGGAAAGTTCGGCGCCAAAGAAATGCTATTCACGGTCTCAAAACCGGGGGATTCGTGGTGATGGTTTTTTGCGAAAGGAGCGGTCGCTTACCACGGATTCAGTGTGTTGTACACAGCCACATCTTGCTGACAGTGGCTGCCAATTCCTGTCAGTGGATGCTTCGATCTTCGCGTACCGTCCAAGGCATGGCTCTGCCGCTCCTGTTCCAGACGATTCTGTGCAGCGTACCCCTACAACTTTTCCCGAAAACTTCGGATCGGGAGAGCGAGTCCAAAGACCAGCACAGATGCATTTTACTCGGTTGAACGCTCCGTGCTGGGTAGTACAAACACACTCATCAGTTGTGGACCGAGTCGCCCGCTTCGGAGGATGACTGGAGCTCGTCATTTCGCCACTGTAGAACAGAGAGATTTGAGAGGATTCAGAGAAATCATCGAAATTGGCGAGGCGAACACGCTCCGACGCTATACTTGTTTCGGACACCCCTGAAGCTTATCTTGAAATCAGAGTCGCAACGGCACAGTGGTCGAGGCACTCATTATTAGATCAAACGTCCTGCGCTCGAGCGTCATCTGCATGGACTACGCACGATCCTCCGCAACGCTTTGAGAGACAAAGATCTTGAACGCCTCTGCATGGTCCATTGATTCGACTTTGCGCAAGCGCAGTGAGGACTAGACGTTCCGCCTCAAATTCGCTGCCCACCAATACTAAAGTCCCGATGGAAAGACTGGACTCGGGTGTCAGCTACGTGCATGGCATCTGAGTCAGACAGCATCGTCTGGCTGACGCATTTATGTCATAACATCAATGGCACAAACACGACAGTTGCGAGCGTTCTGCGCACTCTCGTCGATCCGTAGCATCTGTTCCTATGCCACAATCAGCACTGATGCCCTCTGGTCGGCTGCCGCGAACTCTCACGACTTCGATTCGATGTAGCGGTGGACTCTCTGTGATTGCAAGTATTGCTGCTTGGCTCTAGGCAAACGACTCGATGACCGAGCCACGGTTTTGGTGCCCATTCGGAATGCACATGATTGTTCGCGTACGTCGCTGTTGACGATCTTCCTGACATTTGGCTGCAGGTCTGTGCGACGGTCTCCTTGTGAATCATGACAGTGTTTTCAGTCTCCCCGACCGACGCCAATAGCTCTGGACAAGAGCGCCCATTATTGCTTCGCATTGATAGGGCACTTGCCCAATGTCGCAGAATGCTTCAATCTCCTCGTGGGTGAGCTCTTTTCATACCTCCTGACCACCTCTCATGCCCTTGATGTGGAGCTTCGTGGACGCAGGCCCAAGCCGACCGTGACCAAGTCCATTGGAACACCAGTAACGTACACGTTCTGAATCGCACCGAAGGATCTAATCACAAAACAAACTTCACCATGAACCATCACGACCCTGGGAAACCAATGACAGGACCATCTGAGCGCAGGCGATACACACAAGGCATACGATGGTCGTTTCCTGACGTGGAGGATCAGCCCTTGCCAATGATTTGGACTCGAATGGGTGAAGAACGGTGCCAAAAGCGCAGCGCAGCACTACCGGCCGGTTGCCTGTCGCAGCTGCGGTGATAGCGACAAAAAAATGTACAATCTGTGCAAATACTGCGAATCAACAATGTTCATCCGAGGCCGGCTCGGTAGGTGTGGAAGCCCTGCGGATGCTGATGCACCGCGAAATACTCTTCGATTCGGTATTGTGGGGATTGGGCGAAATTGAGTCACAGGGGGGTCTGGATCATGGGTGTTGCTCAGGCCAGATATTGACGCCCAATATTAGACACCAACAAATACCGCACGAGGCGGACGCTGTGGGCATAGCACATGGCGATGATTCAATATGTATCAAAGGAGGTCGATAGCATGGACTGGTCCTTGGAGCCAACGATACCGGAGCTGGTTTGGCCCCCCCTTAATCGGAACATGAAGGGTCCTGCTCGCCATGCGTAGAGAAAGTGCCATAGTCCGATCTGCGTGCGAAATGTTGTGAGACCTGCAATATGCTCAAGCAATGAATCATGAGCGTTTGCTCCGCGTGCCTGCACGACGTTGCCAGGCATTGTTAGAATCTTCGCACGTTGTACACGAATCTCGATGCTACGGTTGGAAGCTGATGGCCCGAAGCCAACGACACATCAAGCCAGGTCGCATGCGCTGTCATACGGCAGGGTAGTTGTCTTTCGGGCGGATGGTCGTGGTGAGCCACAGCCAGTATTCCGGAATCTTCAGCGCAGTTCTGAATATTGTGATGACCAACAGGCGCTTGGTTGGCGGTTGGAGAAAACTTGGAAACGTACGACCCCTGAAGTCCGCCCGGACGAATCGACATAGAAAACTTAAAAGCCATGCCAGCACAACACGCCGCTCCGCTGTGCATTCAGGCAACCAAAGTCCAACATCGGTGTGAATCTTCCGACGTGACAAGTGCTGAAGTCTGTGTGGTGTCGGTGCTTCGACTCTTTGGCAAGTTCCCACCGTACATAAAGTCCTTGGCTGTAATCGCCGAGAGCGAGGTCTAGAAGGAGGATGGTGTACGACTCGCCGAGCTCAGGTACAGACCGGTACTGTATTGTCTTCATTAGCTAATCGAAGAGAACCCGTCCGCCTCAGAATAGGCCGCTGGGCGCCAAGTAGGATGTATTTGGCTTTCGTGGCCCCAACGATACCTGCTGTCATGGCGCGATTCATATCCTAAAAGGGATGAGATCCAGCCGATTTCCGCACTTGCAGCCTCGCTTACGAGAGTCTGTCTAGCGGAGGGTAAATACCCGTTTCTGTTCCAACCGGTGTTTCTGAAAGGCATGGGCCAAGATGGCGACTATATCTGGAGTCCCACGTTCCAAGGTTGTTATATGGGACGGATATGCCCCATCACCTGAGAAGACTGCCCGCTGTCGTCGACGGTAGCGCTACACAAATGACAAGAAGTTCTCCCGAAGCCCTTTCATGACGCGTTTTCCACTCCGGGGTTTCTCGACGCGATGGTCAACTCAGCGGGTAAGGTAAGAGGATGTAGTACGTGTCGGCGTAGGAAGAAAAAGGTCTGTCCCTTCTTCTTTTCAGCGTTGGTGAAGCTGACGTTGAGCCAGTGCTCCCTGGAACAACCAATCTGTCTCCGGTGCCGGAAAGCTGGAATCGAATGCGGCGGCTACAGGGTGCCGATAGTCTTCGTCAACACGACTGCAACCGCCAAAGGCGTGATTGTCGCCCGCGAGAGACCGAACGTCGCATTAAGACACTCGTTCAATCTGGCCGCCTATGAGGAACAGTATTTGAGCTTGTTCTGGAACATTTACCTGCCTAACGGCAGCCCTTGCGGCAACAAGCTAGCAGGACCATATCCGATTGGCAGCTGGATCAACATCGCGAAGGAGTTGTCATGCTACAATGACGCAGCGAGAAAGTCGTTGCTGGCAGTATGTATGACCGTTGTTGGGCAAAGGGAGAAGCAGCAATGGATGATTCACGAATCACTTCAGCTGTACACTAATGCGTTGGACGAGGTACGGACGGCATTGAGCAGTAGCCCGACTGATTCCGACGACGCAATGCTTGTTGCCTCAAGAGCACTCGCAGCATACGAGCTCCTTGGGAGCTTAGATGAGGTTCGTGCTGTCCACGTGTCCAGAGCAAGAAGCTGGCACAGTCACAACCAGGGCCAAGGAGCTATCATGACACGACGCCGTCCTGAGGAGTATATGTTTGGTCGGGCGCACCAGCTTTTCGCAGATAGTCGCGTGCAATTGGCGCTTGCGTCGTTCATGAACAAGAAACGATGCTTCCTGGCGGAGCCTGAATGGGTTCATATACCATGGACCTACATTCCCAAGACCGCCAAAGACTACATGCTGGATGCAATGATTCAGATCCCAGCTATGATGGAAGACCTGGAGCTTTGGACGAGGGATGACGACTTTGACGCCGCCTTGCGTCTCCGCAAAGCATACATTGTCGTACGCAAGGACCTTGAAACCTGGGAACAGGAACAGCTTCCTGCTGAAGAGCTTAAGGACCTTCGAACGCGACTGTCCGACACGCCGACCCCAACAGACATGGTAGCTGCACAGCTGGTGTCATGCTTTTGGACGTTGAAACTCATCACTAACAACATTATGCATGTGGCTTGCCTCACATCGCCCGAGCTGAAAGCTGAACCCGAGTGGACCGAGTCGTTTTCGACGACCGCGCAGAATGAGTTGTGTAAGAAGATAGCCGAGGTGGTGGGAGTCTTGCTTCATCCGGCTTCTGGCGTGTTCTGGGGTCAATATGCGATGTGTCCAGTGGCGATCTCCTTACTTTACTTGACTACAACACAACAGCTTCGATCGGAGACTGCGGATCGATTACTGGGCAGCTTCTCGGAGCAAATAAATCCTGACGCTCTGATAAGATTTGTGCTAGGGGTCTTGAAAGAATGGCCCGGCATGCGGGTCAGCTCGTTGCCGATCCTAGGGAAGGCAGAGGCGAAAAAGGAGGAGCAGCAAGAAAGGCCGACCTACGTCTCGGTTTGAGGCGTCATTCGATCGCTGGGGGCTAGTCTTCGCAGTGGCTAGCCATGGACGCTTTTTGGCGGCGAACTAGTTAACAGTCACTGCAACTCAGCACTTCATGAAGAGTGAGTATGGAAGGTTGTAGAACATTCGACCAATTAGACTCGGGCAAGTCCTTCAGCTTGAGCTCGCAGTTTCGTTATTCAATGATCGACGACGAATTATCGGAGAATGAACGCCTCCTGGTTGCCTCGTCAATATCAAGAACTTCAGCACGTCAATTGCAATATTACCACTTCACCGTTGACAGCCGGTGGAGCCGTTGCCCCACTCCTCGCTGCTGCCTGGCGCCGTCGACTTATAAATACCCAGCTCCCTCCCACCCGCAATCGTTTTTTCTTCTCTCCAGCCGGTCAACCCCCTCGCCCTCCCGGTCACATTGACTTGGGCAACCCAGGCCTCTACAGTCACAGCTCTCTAACTTCAGTCTGTTGCTGCTTCGGTAGATACCAGTCATGAACTAAATTCCGACTCAGTGTAACCAACGATGCGCTGCTCTTTCGACATTGGGAGGCCTCTGATTCTTGAACCTTCCACTATTTGGCCTACGCACAATTTCGACGTCGACCAGCATGTCGGGTTTCTTCATGGATCGTTCTTTCCGCAACCAAGGTAAGACATTCTCCTCCAAACGTTGTCCGCAAGCGTTGACGATCAATAGCAGGTTATCATTTTCGACGCACAATCAGGAGAACGCCAAGCTTTTCGACTTGCTCTTCATCCACTTTGTTCACAGTCAAACCGGATCTCATACATTGAGCGACCACAACACAATCTCATTTGCGCCGACCTCGGCTTCTGTTGAGCGTGGACCGCCATCATGGAAGAAGAATCATAGTGGCTTTCGGAAGGCGATGTTCCCAGCTAGCTCTAGGTATCGACACCCTCTCTCTGCGCAATTCTTCCCGCCTTCGCTCTCGCTTTGCGCAAGCTTCCGTCTACGCATGACAAGCCGATAGTGGCTTAATCTGCCTTGATGGACCAGAACGATGAGAGCACGATACAACGTCTTCGGTCTGCAGCAAAGCATTCGCCATATTAATGCTGCAGACCCATTGCCTTCGCTATCGCAACTTGCGAAGCTGCCGTCGACGCATGGCAAGCCGACAGTGGCTCTATCGCCCTGATGGACTAAGGCGATGACGAGACACGGCACATCATTTCTGGAATACAGCACGGCGTCCGCCCTGACCAACATTCAAATCCTCACCACTATCGCTATCAAAGCTTCCGCTGACGCATGAAAAAGCAATGGAGGTTTATCTGCCTGACGGAGCATGGCGATAGTGAGAGCCTGATACGTCGACTTCAGTCTATGGCAAGGTCTACGCCTCAATTGCCGCAGCACATTCTCGCCGCGTTCGCTTTCGTTGACCCGATAGAGCCGATAGTGGCTCAAGGCCCAACAAAGCAAGGCAACAATGAAGGCATAACACACGATCTCCAGTTTGGCGCACGACATTTATCTCATTGGCGCAGCACACTTCGATCGCTTTCGCATCCATTGACGCAATAGAGCCGATAGAGGCTTGAAGCCTGATGGAACGAAGTGATAAAATCTGAAGAACATACCGCAAGCCAGCCATTTCGCAGCCAGGAATCCACTTTATAGCCGGAGCATTCTTTTATCGCCTTCGCTACTGCACTTACACTGCCGCTGATATTCATGTGCTAAAGTCGTTATCACCTTGGATATCGAAGCGATGAGAAAAGAGCATGGCGCAGATCAAGCATTTCGCCACCAATACGCCGCAGACCTAGGAGCGTGGCGTCAATATCTCTCAAGGGTCGTTGGATTATCGCGACTGCTTCTCTTTTATCCATATGGCAGCCGAACGACATGAAGCCTTAAATTTGGCATCTGCGATTCAAGGAGTCCGTCTCAGCTTTTCCTCGTGGCACGGGTCGACCTCGTCTACTTGGATTACCGCTTACGACACAACAACATCCAAGCATGCGGTCGACATCTCCTTTCTCGGCAAGACACCCATCGACTGCGCAGAGTAGGGAAGATCAACCTCGTGCAGCCTACATCGACGCACACGCCATCAATCGAAGTGGACCGCAACTATCCGTATAGGATTTATGTTGTGCCTGCTCAGAGATGGTAACGCGATTCGGGGAGTCTGCTAGGGACACTGACTGTGCTCGCCACACATCGAGAAGCTCTTCCAGCCTTTGACGCCTCGATCAAGTTGAGACCCGATTCGACCACACTTCATCAGCATAGAGTCCTCCTCGTCGATAGAAGAATATGGAACTTTGAGCAAAACTAGTGTCTGAACAGCCCTTCGAAGAATACAGCACCATGACCTACATTCACCGCCACTCAACTCAATGGGGAGGTTGCGCGTATCACAGGCGAGGCCGCGGTGATGCTGAAGTTGACGCAGCTCAAACACAATGACGGAATGTGGTTGCCTGGCTTCAGCCACCAATGCAAGGCCTGCGTGACTTACTGAGAGAATCTCAAGTTGCTACCGCCGTTGACGCGACTCGCCTCCGATAGTGGAACCGAGCTGCCTGATGACGGCACCAACAAGAATGCACGGTGGCGTCTGCTGGGCAAGCTTACTTACATGGCAGTATCATTTATCTGGTGCCCTCCCCGACGATACTGCGACCCGTTTCGGCTATATCAAGCATAAGGTGTGTCGGATGATCCATGGAAGAAATCCTCAAGGTGGAAGAATGGTGGCGGGACGTGCATCTGAGCGCTAGCTTGTCACATGCGAACATACTCATTCTGCAAAGCGTACACGAGTGATTGAGACAATCAAGCGCATCATCGTCCTTGCAGGTTATCGGCGAAACGCCTCGCGCAACAAGATCGACGACAGTTTCCTTCGCCTTCAGGTCGTCGCTACGCACAAACTCTCACCGTGAGCAACGCATCAATACCCCGAGAAGCTGCGGCGTTCAGAAGGTTGTACAGCTTCGGAGGACTCTGCCGGACTCGAATCTCGCCATCGACGCCTCGCCACGCAGTTCCCGAGCCGTACATCACTTGAGCTACTCGCCCGTTCCATGTGGTTCACGTTCGAACCGACAACATCAGAGAAGAACAAATTATGGACCCGTGCTGCCAGAGTCCTCCCTGCGCCTACGAACGGTGTCAATACCGGGGCCACGATCCCTAAACCCCGACCGCAACTAGCTCGAACGTTGCACCAAAACCCCGATGTCGATTCCGAGCAGTCGCACAGTGCCGCATGTTCAGGTTGAGTACGTAGCAAGCCAAACATAAGCAGACGCAGTGACGGTGCTCACTACCGAGGGACTCAAGTCGACGAGCCCGCTGAGGCGAAGATTGCAGACCTTCAGCTGACAAGCTTACGCAAGCAAATTCCTTAGCAGCATCAAGATTCGAGAGGTGTTCTCATCGACGGTCTCCATCTCATCAATTTCGCCATCCACGCGAGGTCATTATTGTTCGTCAGGTTTTCAGTGATTGAATGGCAGAAATGGCGGTGGGCCAGACGGCATCTGGTGTTGAACGCGGCAAGCCTGGGAGGGCGCTGGAGGGCGAACATACTGTCACCGGTCACGTCGGTGGTTTTGGATGAGGCTCCCTTGAGCATTGAACACTAGGAATGACTTATCGAGCAGTATTACCCAGGGCGGGCGCTGTAGAGATGTCGACAACTGCGGCTCAATTGAGAATTGGGACGAAGTCCGCATCGTGCTTCTTAAATTGCAGCTGTCAATAGGAAGGACGCAGATCGAAGGGTACAGGTAGTCTCCGGACGAGAGAAATTTGGGAATTATCCACTGCTTCAAGTTTTTCTCGAACGGTCGCGAGTGGTCAACGAGGCGTAGCATGAATGGACAGTAGGTAGTCATGTAGTACTTGAGGACTTTCGGCAGCCGCGGCGACCTGCTCCTTCCTGATCGTCGCCGTCGCGGGCTTTCCCGATCGGGTACTTCGGTCTTGGCATTTTGGTATGTAGGCCACCAACATCGCGAGAACTTGCTAGCTGCCCCTGTCCCATAAATTCCGAATCCACAGCCTCCTTCCAAAGTATACCCATGGCCTATCTATGCATTCAAAGTCTGGGGTGTCGCACGGATCTCATGATGACCGCTTTGAGCGACCATATCCGGTCAGGTCTTGGCATAGGTGAAAATTGTGCTACGCTGATTTCCGCCAACCCACAACCGGTGCTCGGGGTCCTGTGGGCATGTTTTGATGCCTGTGAGACTTGAAGCTTGGCCGGACGCTGTCTTGCGGCTGCAAAAAGCACGAAACGGCTAGTTTTAGCCACCTTCACCCCGACCTCATTCCTGGCTCTTTACAGCTCTGAGGACTTGTTTCTGGACCAAAAAGAAAGAAGAAAAAGAGAAAACAACTCGTGGACGACCCCGGAGTCGAACCGGGCACCGCTCCCAGGTTTCTAGGTCGTTTGAAGACCTATTTTTGCTAAGGGAGAATCATACCGACTTGGGAACTGGTTAGAATGAATGCAGCGAAAGGTATTGAGAAGAACTCACTAGACCAGACGCCCTTGTGGTGATTGTTGAAGCAAAATTTGAAGTGACACAAATATATACGCTCATCAAGAGGTGGGATGGGCTTGATTTTCGGGCGTTGTTGTTCCCGCCTCAGCCCGCGAAAGAATTGCCCCGAGAATGACTCATCCACTTTCGAGATTCAAATCTACCACAAGCATTTGCTGTCATCTCTCTACCTACGATTCAGCATCACCGAAGAATCACCATGCCCACCGCGACAGACTCTTCGGAGCGTCCTCTAACGACCCTACCATTTCCACCGCTCACTGCCACTCATATTCTCAACTGCTCCTTCCACTCTTGGTACCCAAAACTACGCCAAGTCTCGCCCAAAGCCCGAGTCATCCCTCTCACAGACCCATTTCTGGACTATCTCCGTGCCGACGGCATCGTCCTCCCACCAGACGTCCGGCGCGATGATGACAGCGGCTACTCGGATGACGAGGATGAGATGGACCCCGCCGCCGACTGGCGAGATCTCCACGACGAAATAGTCGCCACAGTCAAAGAACTAGGCAAAGCCGTACCCAAACTAAACTGGTCCGCCCCGAAAGACGCCACCTGGATCGCCACGACGAACGACATGGAGTGCAGGTCAGCCAATGATATTTACCTGCTATTGAAGTCTAGCGACTTCGTCACCCACGATCTCGAGCACGCTCTAGAAGGCTGCATCGACACAGCACCCATCCCCTACCACCTAGCACTACGGAAATCATTCGTCCTCAATCCAGCCCTAGAATTCCGCTGCTTCGTTCGCGACCGCCGCTTGATCGCCGTCTCACAGCGCGAGATGAATCACTTCGATTTTCTGTCTACCCTACGAGAGTCCTTTAAAGCCAAGATCGAGGACTTCCTCGAAGACCACCTCCTCCCCAATTTCCCCGACCCAGACTTTGTCTTCGACGTCTACATCCCGCCACCCCATGAGAAAGTCTGGCTAATCGACATCAACCCGTGGGCACAACGCACCGATCCATTGCTATTCTCGTGGCTGGAATTGTTGACGATGCCGGTGCCGGATGATGACGATGCGGAGACGGAAGAGGAGATCTTTGATCCGGAGTTCAGATTAGTGGCAAGGGACGACCCTGAGGCCAACCTTGCGAGTGCAAAGTACAGTGCGCACAAGCTGCCAAGGGAAGTGGTGGATGCGGGTATGACGCCCAGTGCGATGAAGGATATGATGGAAGAGTGGAAGAAGGTTATGGATAAGGGTGGTCAGGATGGGGAGAGTGATGAAGAGGATGACTGAAGGACACCGACTCGACAACGCGGTCCCATGCGGTCTACGAGACAGCCGGAGACAGATCGAGTCGCACTACGTGTCAGGTCACTATGTACAGTACCGGGAGTTCTGACGGCTTATGGCTACGAAATGGTGTACATGGTAGGCAGAGATACGCCGCGCCGGGTGATAAGAGAGGGATGTAATGTTAGAAATCCGCAGAAGCCAGCAGAGAACAATGGCTCACGACGAAATGCCAAGACCCTCACAGACTATCCCCAAAATGGACATCTGTATTCGACATGACATCGCGTGCACAACTACCACTTGGACCTATATCTGAGCCTCAACATAGCGCGTCGCACGCGTCGATGCATTTGATAACGCGTCATGGCCTCCGAAGAGACCCTCATATCCTTTGCGCCCGTCACACCCGCCCATAAATTTGCCTGGCGCGCTCTTCGCGGCTTCGTGTACGGCTCGCCCGAGTCGCCCGAAATTGACAACAACTTGGTCCCGGGCAGTGTGGGTTCCGGCAAGGAGAACGCTCGTCCAGTATCACCATCGCTGAAGAAGATCATCCTCGAAGGCATCCCAACTCTAGCGAGTCCGCAGAAGCGCAAGCGCAGTGATGCTGCACCAGCAGCGCCGCAGCTCTCACCAACAAAGTCGATCCTGCGCACGCCTGGTGGCGCGCCGACACCGCGAGCTAAGAGCCTGAGGGATGTGAATGTCAAGTTCAAGAGTGTCAGCCCTGAGGTGATGGCGGTGAAGCAGAGAAATGCTACTGCGCCTGTGCTGGGCAAGGTGGATGTGGTGTCGCTAGAGAAGGAGATTGACGAGCTTCAGCAGGAGCTTGAGGCATCGATCGACGGTGGGAAGAAGAATACAGCGCCAGACCAAGCACATGTGGTGTCGAAGAAGGTCAGGAAGACCAGCAAACAGACAACAGTCTCGGACATAATGCCTGCCACAGCGCACGATCCGGAACGAGAGGCCTATCAACGTAGAACGGAGATGGAGGTCAAGCAGATACTGCGGCACCAGAAGAAGATCAAGGACTACGCGAAGCGGGCGGATGAGCAGAATGTCATCCTGAAGGGTATGGTCGCGGAGTTGAAGGCAGAGAATGCACGACTGAAGGCCAGACTAGAGGAGAAGGAGCGAATACCTGTGAACGGAGGCAATAGCGGTGGCCCGACGAAGGAAGCCACCACCGATGTTTCAGATCGCGGTAGCAGACGAGACAGGAAGGCACCGCTTGGGGCTCGAGTTCATGCAGATCAGGCAGCGGATGCTTTGTCGAGGACCGAGGCATTCAAGCGGTCATTGCGTGGCCAGGAAGCCATAGCCCCGGAGGCTAGTACAGACAGCGCATCTCTCCCCCATCGGCCCAAAACCACTACCTTGGATACCGACAGCGCATCCAGGCGACGAAGGAGACCGAGCATCCACGTTCACGAAGATCCAAAGCCTATACAGTCAAGGCCCGACGACAAAGGCAATCAGCAAGTGCACACCACCAGATCCGACAATCGAGATGATGCAGGCAGGGAACCTGCAACACGGCCAGCATCCCCAGTCAATCGCAGTGTCTCGATCCGCAGTACAGACAGACCGCGAGTCCGCAGTCGCAACTCACCTCCTTCCCTCACAGTCCTCCTCAGCGAACAGCTCGAGCAACCTGCTGAGCCGCCTCGTCCATCTGCGAGAAATTGCAGCAGCAGACAACCATCGACGTCCATTCCCAAGACCAGCGCTTCCGGCACTACAATCGATGCTTCCGATCGACCATCCATAGAAGTGGCTGATTCCTTGCACGCTGTCCAACCATTGGACCAGCCATCTACTGCTACCAGAGTCGCCGCTGTTACAACACTAGCGCCCGACCGCGCCACAGCAGCGCGTCTGCGTCTGGAGAAACGGCGCGAGCGGGCTCGATTGGGGCTTGTGGGTAATGGGACGAGTTTGGCTTTTGCTGGGATGTTCACTGGAGCAGATCATGGTCGAGAGAAACAATCGGCTCTGGAGGAGAGCGCTGTGGACTGGGCTGGGCTGTGACAGTCTTGACGTTAGATGAATTCCAATCAGATCAGTTGGCATTCCCAGTGCGATTGTGTTTCCAGCAGATTTTGTACCTCAGATCAAGATCATCATCGCACGTTGCAGATGAGGAGATGCCAATGTGTTCTTCAGAAATATTGAGATCTTTGTTGCTCGTTTGCTCGCTACGGTCCAGCTGGACTGTGGGTATATTTATGAAATGGTCGCTCACTCGCTCACTTGCTTGCAAGGCTCTATCTGACGCTCGCTCCGCTGAGGCCTTCTCAACTCATCATTCGCGTCAATCCAACTGATCTCAACCCAAACTCTCCTCGAAAGCCCCACTCCCCGTACCCGTCGAAGTTGACGAAGTCTGCACGCCTTGATCACGACTCGGCGTAGTGAACCTCATCGCCTGCGCATCGCTCTCGGCTCGCTGTTCCTGTTCTCGTTTTTTCTTTTTCAGTGCTTCCTTCTTCTTCTCCGCTTCTTCGCGCTCGCGTGTTTTGATGGAGGAGTAGTTCAAGGCATTGATTATCATGACTGGAGGCAGAGCTGTTAAAACGGAACGACTCAAGGGAATGAGAAGGAGGACGTACAAGCACAAATCGCAATAGCAGTAGCAGCCCTTCGAGTCAGGATCCAGCGGAGACCCTCCGCCTCGCTCTTCGCCTCAGAGTTGAGCAAGATGGTAATCTTGTGATTCAGTCCTTGGATCTTGCTATCGATTTGCCGCTTCTGCTCCTCGAGACCCAATTTGCGGTCGTTGAACATGCCCTTCAGCTCCTCGCGCATGGTCGCTAGATCCTGCGTGACTTTCTGGTTCAGCAGGTCGGACTCATGCTGCAATGTTGCCCGATGTGAGCGCTGCTTGAGCATTTCGGAATGCCGTGCGGTCTGCAAAGTGGTCCGTAGTTCAGAGCAGGCGGCGCGGAAAAGGTACGCTTCGTTCTCGGTGTCGGATTTGGAGACCAGGCCTTCTTTCGCGACGTCCAGGTTGATGGCGAGCATGAGGCGGATGGCTTTCATCAGGGTCACGGACTGCTCAGGTCCGTAGGCCTTCTCGGTAGCAAGCTGCTGGACAAGACTGTAGGTATCGAAATGGTGCTCGTAGGGAGAGGCTTCGAGGTGCGGGTGCCGAGAGTGGGAGTTCTCGCCTTTCAGTTCTGACGGGGAGGGTATGGAGAGGACCATGTCGAGCTCCTTGTGGCCGAGAGGCTCGCCATCGAGGACGGGCTCGGCTTTGAGGGCGTAGTCCGAGTCGCCGCCTTTGCGCATCGTGCGGTGCTCGACATCTTCGTGGACGGGATTGCTGTCCGGGTCTTCTTTGTGCTCCTTCTTGGTGGGTTCGGGGACTTCTTGAGGGAACTTGAGATCGTCCGGCTTGTCTGGTGGCGGGAGATTGCTGTTAGCTGCTGGCCCGTAGCGCGAGGAGTAGGTCTCCTGCCGTCGGCGGGTAGTGGTTTTCAGGCTGCGATTCTGTTGGGGTGGAGGCTTTCGTAGAGATTGGTATGTCCTGGGCGCGCAAGATCTGATGGCGCGGAAAAGGCTCGCATATGAGAACACGGGCCTCGTCGCCGCCATATCTGATCGGCGCAGTGATGATCGACGTATCTGCAAGGACAGTTGAGTACACCAAGCTGGCGCAAATGTGTGGAGGGCACGTGTTTGCGGCATGCTCGCCGGAAGATGACCGATGTCATTCTACATCCTCACGTGACCTTGTCATCTGCCGAGACTCGGTCGTTCAAGTTCCCTCGACGCCCTTTGCTCTCAGCCATCCTTGCCGAAGTCATCACACATCCCATTCGTTTGTGCTTCCCTCTCTGCAGTCGCTCTGACTCATTGGGGCACGTCCGGCATCAATGGGACGAGTTTCGAGATTCGGTCGCTACCACATCGAGTCGCTAAGCTTCTCATGAGCAGCATTCCGCCAGTTGTGGCTGGTCGGTCAGTCACGCCGTGCACGATCACTTGGCCATCTGCATTCAAGGACAGAATAGGTAAGAAGTGCTGAAGTGAGACAGCACGGACGTCTCGTGGTCGTTGGCGTCGGTAAACGCGTGCAGCATCGACTTGGCCATGACCCCTTCTTCGAGTCCATCCTGGCAGCCACACAACCGGCGGTCTGCACCTACACACGCTTTTCCCTACGCAATTTTAACTGCCAGTGCCAATCAGTCGATAAATGCAAATGCCAGCAAAGTGACTGAGACCTTGCAAGACTCCGAACGATGAAGTTTGCCGAGACCATGAAGCACTCCGGCGATTCCAATGATCACTGCTGATATGAACAGCTTGAACAATAACACTAACAATAGTACGTCGTTCGTTTGAAGCCAGCACTCTACCACAGATGCTGTGTTTGTAAGCCTTGACCGTCACTTTCTTATTCCCCTGTTCACTGTGCCTGTCAGGACATTGACAGCTGACAGCATAGGTCAGTCATTTTCCCTAGACTCAGCTGATGCATTTCACGGGTAAGTGTTTCGTCGTGCAGAGAGCAAAAGACAGGTGCCTCTGATCCTGTGCTTCCGTCACTATAGGGAATTTGACCTTAGCGTCCGGACAGATATTGCAAACGAAGGAGGCCTCTCAGGTATATAGGTTCGCTGTGCTACCCAGCATGATGCTCGAGTCCATCATCGACGACCAGTGATTCTGCGAGCCAGACGTCTCCCAAACATTCAGCGCGGCCTTCTGTCGGCAACCATCCCAAACCTCTTCGACGTCGCCCGAGGGTCAGTGCTCCTTCTGGTAAGGGGATAATCGACCAGCTTCCAACGATCACTGGGTCGATCAATCGTATATATACGCGGTACATCCTCTTCCTCTGGCGCCACCACCACCGCTCACCCTCCACCAAGAAGCGCAAGATCAAGAAGGCGCCCGGCACCACTCACTACCCGTCCACGCCGTCGCGTGGCTCGTCAGCAAGCGCACGGTCTCGTTGGGCCAAGAGTAGACTGCAAAATCCCTCTCGGTGGTCATTCTACGCAGAACGGCTGCCACACCTGTGGCTGCCTCCACAGCACTTGCGACTACTGCAGACGAAATTCATTTGACCAGCCCTGTCCTGGGGAGCAAGAACCATAGTCCCACGGACTGCGTTCTCGTGTTCCTGCACGCGGGCTCACAAGGTCACGATCAGCACACTCGTTCTGTTGCTGCCGCCGAGACTGGAACGAGCGAGGATGTCAAGGCGCTTCACCAGCTATGCAGACGTTGCACGAAATCACACCAGCCAACAATCTTCTCTTCACCATGCGACCAGACCTCAACTACCATGGAGACGCTCACGGATAGTCTTGCGCCCCGGACCCTCATTCCCATACACTATCGATCGAGCTTGATCTCATCCTCGGCCGCGGTGTCTGCCGGATGGGCGCTGGATGATGGCAAGCTCTTGTACTATGATGCACGGGCTGCGAGCAGGGAATCGTCTAGTCTCTTTTCCTGTCAAGACCCAGTACGACCCACCAAGCCGTCGGCAATATATATGAATTTAT
The DNA here is from genome assembly GCF_001299255.1 of Cyphellophora attinorum. Lineage (NCBI taxonomy): Eukaryota > Fungi > Ascomycota > Eurotiomycetes > Chaetothyriales > Cyphellophoraceae > Cyphellophora > Cyphellophora attinorum. The sequence continues at coordinate 268,587 of NW_017253250.1, read as the reverse complement.
GTACGAGAAAAGCTGGCGCTCAAGGTGCGTATTTCGACACAACGAGGCTGTTCGCTATGGGCCAGTTGGACGGGAGAACTGAGGCAGTAAAATGCTGCCTGCGGGCCTGCACTCTGAACCGCCTACATCGACGCATCTGGTCCCGATCCCAATCAAGGTCCTCCCAACAATGGACTTCAACGAATTCGCCCCAAAGATGAAGCACATCCACGCAACATCCTTGCTGCAGATCACCTGATCGGCTTGGAGTACACCGCTCGCCGACGAGGCGGCCGTCAGAATCTCACACATCACCGCAGCGGAACACATTAGCACTCAACAACCAAGTCCAACACAGGCTCTGCCATAGACACTTCAGGGAATAACAAATCCTAGAAATGTGTCGAACAAACAAAGATCGACTACATGTCCCGCCACCTTGGCTAAATTCTCGCCCGCATCCTCGCCCGCACCCTCCCCGACTCCCGCCTCAATACCGCCATCATGGTCAAACCTCGCCAACGCGGCCACAAGTTCTACTGCGGCCAAACCACCTTCAACTGGTCCTTGAGTCTCGCTATACGTAACAAGGGCTACCCGATATACGACAGATACGACTGGAATATGGGTATCTCAGGTCTTGTACAGGGCTTCGCGGCACTCATGCTGGTCAGCAAATTCTTTCGTGATCTTATTGCTGAGCACCTGAATCCGAGGGACAGCTGAGTCTACTTCACGGGCGAGTCTAGACTCGTGCATGAGTACAACGCTGCAAGCATGGCATTCGCAAACCAAGATTATACACGAATGACGGTAATCTCAACAAGGCTTAGACAACGATCCGGCTATTAATCTCCGAAGACATTTAAAGGGGCCTTGATCTCATGGACTCCCTTGATCACATAGCTACTCTCTTCGACTATCGAACCCTTGCCAATGAAGGAGTAGCCAGAGTAGCACCGTCTGTGTGACTGGCACAAACTTGGCTCCTATCAGTGGCAAGAGCAGCTTCGTCCACACGCTTGGCACAAATACCGAACCAGTGACTAGTGCCACACTCACTGAACAATAGTCTCAAAGGATGGGGACTAACACCGGCCAGACACGCAGACGGAACGACAAGCGAGCCAAGCCTCTCGATCCGGATCGGTAAGACACTCACACATCATTACCTCCACGCAATATATATATCATAGAGGCGCCAGAAGAGCTGAAAATCGTGCTCTGTCAACTACAGAACATTGACTTGGCCTCCCAAAATCGAAAGGTTCGGACAGCAGGTCTGGTCATCACAGCACCTCTTATCTCCGTTATCACCTCATCACTCCTATAACAATGCTCAACATGTCAGGCTTGTCCTTTGGCCATGACGAAAGCCATGACAAAGCTACCAAGATCTCACAACCCACCGATGATGATTGCAAAGGTCGTATCGGCTGTGTCTGCTGCAGAGAGGTCATTCTAGACGAAAGCGATAGAAAGCCGGTCCATGTGTATAAGCACAATTCTAGGCGCAAGGACTGCACAGATCTCTGGCCTGCAGCAACCTCGGCGGTCCCGAAGACATTGCTCTGAACGGCAGCTTCGTCTCATTCCTGGCAAAGAAGAAACTGATCGTGTCGCAACGCTACATGAGTGCCACTTCCATGCAATACCTACGAAATAACGTATCGAATGAGCGCTTGTACGAGAAGCAGCTGAACGGTGCGAGTATCTTGTTCAAACCAAAGAACAAGTATCAGTTCTTCTGGCGTGAGGGACGCCTGTTCATGCTCACGGTCGAGAAGTCGATGAGAATGGGCCCTGGCTCGATAAGCATGGAGGACAGCTAGTAAAGCTGGACGGGTCACTCGGGGAGTAGCATCAAGACGAAGTTACGCAGATCATGCGCACTTCCGCTGACAAGCCTTTCAAAGTACGGGTCGTGAAGTTGAAAGGAGGAATAGAGGTCCGATACATCCATGTCTGCGAGCCTTTAGCAAATATGAAGATGAGCTCGACGGCGGTCTTCTGCCAAAGGTAAAGGCAAGCGCAAGACACCAGCATCCGTCAAAGTCGAAGTCGAAGAGGATCATACGTCGGCAAAGAAGGTCAAGACTGATGGCGCCCTCGTCGTTGTCTGCAACAACTGCTGAGACTGAGAGGCACTGCCGTAAAGAGTCGGATGAGGAGGGTCAAACTCGAAGCCGCTCACTGGCGAACAGGAATAAAATTAATTACCAGAACGTCTTGTCTTTGTGTGGTGCTGTTGATGCAGGTGAACGTTGGAAGTTGCCGATACCAGCGAGTAGATTTGCAAGACTGCGAGTCTATGCTAATTCTGCGTCCACGGCTGATTGCTCGGGACATTTTCGTCTTTCGCTTTTCAAGACGTCAGCTCTGATACATGGCTTGCTCGTTTGGACCGGTGACTATAAAAGTAGTATTGCGACGAACCAGAGTCAGGACTTCTTCTCACGAGAAGCATTGTGAAGGTGTTATTGGGGCTCTTCGGATGGGCCTTGTTGTATTCGTGCCCCGGGACAGATAACCAAGTGCGTCGTGCAGTGGCTGCGAGTTCGAGCGCTATATCCGGAGATGCCAGCAGATCGGCTATTGACCACAGGTTGTGGGAACTTCGTGTGGACGCCAAACGTCTGGAGGCTCAAGTGAATACCGTGGATTCGGATCAAGTGTGTGGGGACAAGATGCGGCGTGGACCGCCGTGATAAGTCTTAGGATTTGGGAGCGAGTATATACGATTTTCCAGGCAGATCTGCGACCCAGGAAGACTCCGTGGATAGCACGGGCATCAAAGCACCTGTCTCGTCGATCTAGCCCAAAAAGATCTAAAAGTGCTCGACAATCATGCATGCCCATGACTTCTGGCAGGGTCTGTCGCCTGTACGGGTACGTTCCTAATGCAGCCAGGTACACTGCATGACTCATGGTCAGAGGCTCGTGCAGCTCGAGCAGTATCGAGCTAGACTGGTCGTCCTTCGAGTGGGGCCGCAGATGCCAGATGCGAGCTCGGGCAGGTGGCTGAACGCAGGGTACGCGAGCCACTCAGTTTGGGCACGGGATATTGTCCACGGATCGGGTCGTGGGTCCCAGCAGTGTGACCGAGCGGAGCGGGAAGAGGGGAACGGCATTGCTCTTGGGTGATCCGTCATTCTGGGTCTGTCGGTTGTGCGTATTGGTCATTCGAACATATTATTGCGAACAGTCACGGGAATGGCCCCAGTGTTCGAAGGCACGGCCGTCTGCGAAAGGCCTCGACGAATATTACCTCTGGGGTCGCATCGAAGAGACCGGGTCGAACGCCTTCTGCAAGTGCTAGTACACTGCACCAGCACAGGGTCGTTCTTGCCAAAGCATCCCGTTTCACGGGATACACAATTCGGAAGGCGTCCTTTCGAGACTCAGGCAACTGCATCCAATGACCACGCATATCTTCTCGAGGTCTCTTCCTCCCAATGCCAATTTCAATGCAGCAACATTCCCAGATCGTGACTTAGCCCAACCGTAGTCATTTTGTCAAGTCCTCCTTCCTAGCAGTGGACATTACTGGTACAATAAGGCTGCAGGTGCAACCACTGCATGTGCCCAGTAAGTACCTTATGGACACCAGAGCTAACGTCCCTTTTCGCATCACTCCAGAGGAAGAGCCCACTGATCTGGCGTGTGCAAGCGTAATCCAGTGCCATGCCTCCTCGGAGAAGGACAAAGCTGCCATCTGATGAGGCTTACGCTCCATTCCCTAGAAACAGCAAAGCAGAGCGAACGAAACCCACCTCTTGTGAACGCCGAATGTTGGCCGAGCCCACAGCTATGCCATGTTGCGCGCTTGGCTCAGACGCAAGTAAGTGATCACTTAGCATCGAGCAGGAGCCGCCGACGACACCCGTACAGAACGATCGAAAATGGTGTCGTCTACCTCTACCAGTACGGCTAAATGTTCTGGCGGTCTTTTCAAATGTTGCTGTGGAGAGGGCCCTGGGTACAACACAAAGGCTTGCAAGCGAAGCAGGCCCAGACCGAAGCCAAGTCTGGAGTCTCCGGGGAGCATGTGAGAAGCATTTCTCGGTAGAATAGAGCCGCCACGAAATCAGAGGCGGTTAAAGTATCGGAATCAGGCAAACCCGAGAGAACCCCGGACGGGGCGGCAGAAGGGTTCGGTCTAGATGGGCGGAATTACAGGTGAGAAGACCGCCGCTCTTTAGTGCCCCGTAAGGGGAATTAGACAGCGGAGCTTCGGGCGGTGCATGTGCTCGGAGCATGTAGGAGGGCGAGGAAGGCACTGCAAAGTTCAGGATCCTCAAGGTGAAGTGGAAAAGGCATCTGTTCTCGGTGCTCGGACCATCATTGCAATGGGAATTGTCCTAGCCAAGCAACCGTGAGCAACCGCAAGCATGTCCACATGGCCCCAAGGGTGGGTCAGCATCGATATGTGGTGCTGGCATATGGCCATCGTGCAGGCACGAAGCGGTGGTGGTTGATACAAAGCAGAGACTTAGGATCGGGGTTGTGTCGGCTGTAGGGTCGTCTTGTAGACGCGGTAAACCAATGCGAGTCAATTTGAGGTCCGCAGACAGCAGCAAATGGTCGAATCGCTTCCGACACGGGTAAGTGGGGCGTATGACCCGTCTCACGGACCGTTATGCACAACCAAGCATCGTTTCCACGTTCTCTGTGTGGCATCAGGAGAGGGGCACCCTGTTCATCGAAGAGGGGCAGCGAGGACGATGGATGTCATAGCTAGCAAGCAATTGGGTTGCTCACGGGAACATTCGCAAATTTGCATCGATATGATGGCCCAGAAGAAGAAGTATATAGCTGTCGTAGAGCCCAGTGATTTTGGTGTTTGAACACTGCATAGTTGCTGCACTCGATACAGCAAAGCCTGATACCATTGTCTAGCACAAGACATACCGACCCGTCCATTACCACGGCACAACTTTCAAGCACTCCCAAGAGGTTTCGAAAGACAAGAGCAAGGCACCACGTAAGTGGTGATACCAGCGTTCTCGTGAGCCATCGACGACGATATCGCACGGCCCGGAAACATCTCCCATATCGTTCAAGGTGAGCTCTCATTTCTTTCGTGAAACTTTTGGCTTTCAGGACCACCGACATCTTCCTTCGGAGGACGTATCCGATCGCGGCACTTCTGCAGTGATGTACTGGAAGGATGTGTTGCCCGCGGAGGAATTAGGGAACTCTGGGCGTTGACAACCCCTCACGACAAGCGAGCGAACGAGGACGATTCGAAGCCCCTCTCACTGAAGCCCCTCCAGTCCTGGGTGCCCCTCTTCCTGCGGAGGACGAACTGGTCGCGAATTTCTTTACCCCAAAACGAGCATACAACACGCGTCTTTCGTGGTTTCGGGCATGCGTTCGGCAAGAGTGTAAAGCCACGCTACCATGTCCTGCGGCTCTAACGGCAGACCGTTCACACGCTTTACCTTCCCGTGATCGTGCTCTAGGTCTACAGAGCATTTCGCGGTTGTTCATTCTGCCGGACTGTGATATTGAACCAGACCTGAAGCTAACATTGTGCCTAGTTCAGTGTACAGCAAGTGCTCCCCAAGCTGCCTCAGTAGCTGCTTCCAGTCCCTGCCATACCCCATTCTCCGCGCTCGCATACCCCTTCAGGCCAATTGAAATCATTCAAACTCAACTGCTACCGAAGCTATGAGGGAGCTTGTCGTCAGCATCATCATACACTACGAAGCGCGTGCTTCCCCTCCTGCACAGACATGTCATTCAGCTAAGCTTACCTACTCGGTCTGCACGAGACAATCGTTCCAGGAAGCTAACTAGCTTTCTACCCCAGCTCCCTTGTACCTGACGTACTAAAAGAAAGCTACCTTCCCATCGACCCGAATTTACACGTCGACTTCTTTTTCCGCAAATCACTTACCGACTCTCAACTCCCTTCATTTCTGGGTATTTTAGACAGTTGAGCTTTCAAAATGGTATTTGCTCGCTCCGCTACACGGTCACTGCACCGTCCCATCTCCTCCTTGCTTGCTGGTCAAGCTGCTGCCGCCCGCCGAACTGCTACACCCTCAGTCGCCGGCTTTGCCAAACGCACACTGACAGCTTCTGCTGCTCGACAGGGAAAAGTTCTGTTGGTTCTCTATGATGTGAGTATTCCGACCTGATCTGACCTCGCCGGGGCATGAGCATAGACTGATATGACCGTGACAGGGCCACGAGCACGCTCGCGACCAACCTCGTCTCCTAGGTACCACCGAGAATGAGCTGGGCCTGAGAAAATGGCTCGAGGATCAAGGTCACGAGCTCGTCACCACCTCCGACAAGGAGGGCGAGAACTCTAAATTTGACCAGGAACTCGTCGATGCTGAGGTCATCATCACCACACCGTGAGTACGACGGCAGCCACCGATTGGCACGTGCTAACAGCAATCTCAAGTTTCCATCCTGGTTACCTGACCGCTGAGCGCCTGGCAAAGGCAAAGAAGCTCAAGATTGCCGTCACCGCCGGTATTGGATCTGACCACGTCGACCTGAACGCCGCCAACAAGACCAACGGCGGTATCACCGTTGCCGAAGTCACTGGCTCAAACGTCGTCTCCGTCGCCGAACACGTCGTCATGACCATCTTGACCCTGGTCCGCAACTTCGTCCCAGCCCACGAGCAGATCGAGCGTGGCGACTGGAACGTCGCCGCTGTTGCCAAGAACGAGTACGATCTCGAGAACAAGGTTGTCGGTACCGTCGCTGTTGGCCGCATCGGTGAGCGTGTTCTCCGAAGACTCAAGCCCTTCGACTGCAAGGAGCTTCTGTACTTCGACTACCAGCCCCTCAAGCCGGAAATTGAGAAGGAGATTGGCTGCCGAAGAGTTGAGGATCTCGAGGAGATGTTGGCCCAGTGTGACATTGTTACCATCAACTGCCCGCTGCACGAGAAGACCCGTGGTCTGTTCAACAAGGAGCTGATCAGCAAGATGAAGAAGGGTACGTGCACCGCCTCCCCAACCCTTACCCTCACGCTAACACATGCTCTCAGGCGCATGGCTCGTCAACACCGCCCGTGGCGCCATTGTCGTCAAGGAAGACGTCGCCGAAGCACTCAAGTCTGGCCAGCTCAACGGCTACGGTGGTGATGTGTGGTTCCCGCAACCCGCACCCAAGGAGCACCCACTCCGAACTGCCAAGAACCCATGGGGTGGCGGCAATGCCATGGTTCCCCACATGTCCGGTACCTCGATCGATGCCCAGGAACGGTACGCGGCTGGCACCAAGGCTATCCTGACCAGCTACTTCTCCGGCAAGCATGATTACAGACCCGAGGACCTCATCGTAAAGGCGCGTTTGGCCCCTATCACGTTCAAGTGCATAACTGACTCCTGCTATAGGATGGCGATTATGCCACAAAGGCCTATGGGCAAAGAAACCCTGTAAACAAGAAGTAGAGGTCTGGGAAGACTTGGGAAGGACCTTGAGAGGAAGGACGATGAGTTAACGACAATGCTTTGATGCACCTCATTAGTCCTCAACAAGTACATACCTGATGGGCGGCGCACCGCCAACAGCAGCACGAGTGGCGTCAATGGGCATTGATCATCACAAAACAGTCATGGCAATACCGCGTTTGTGACGCGTTCGTGAGCTCGAGACACGCGTACTTCTGACACTTTTTCGCTACTGCGCAGTGATCGCAGGCGGCTCCTACAATCCTGCGGCACCGAGCATGTGAGAATCTCGCAGGGCGCATGTAGACATCCGATATCCGTGAGCTGCCCGAAGATCGCAACGGGATGGCCTTCATGCGTTCCGATGGGCTTCATCGAGACGCGCTGAGAATTGCACGAAAGAGGAAATAGAAGAATAAGGACAAATTTCGGCGGGACTGTCGGGAGTTTTTGGGCGTGCTTGCTGGGGCAGTGGCGCTAGGATGATTGTGGTGCTGTTTTGCGGATGCGTCACGTGGATAGTTCATGACAGGGCTTGGGAAAAGGGGCGAGCTCATGGCCTCAAGTTTGTCCGTCCTGCTTTCCTTATTGCCCTTCTTCGATTGCAATCGAGACTGCCCTTGACCCGTTCGTAGATGACCATCGACAAGAGGCGCCTCGAGACTTGCTAGCCGAGTAAGGTTTTGTCAACAACTCGTTGTAGCCGGACGGCAGAAGGACGCCACCCCTCCGATGCATATCTCTGCTGATTTGGTGTGGGATTCTAGGCACTGATATGCCACTGATTTGCTGTCACACAATCGTTGTCATTACTGCGTTATTCATTGCAGCAGTGAAGAATGAGCTCAAGGTACCTGAAGATGGGAGGGCTGTACGGACAGTAACTACCGTAAGTCGCACACGGACTGTACCAGAAATAGCTATCGATTGAAGCTGTACGCTGGCGCTCCAAAGGAAAGGCCGGTGCTGTCCGTAATCTGCACTCCTATTCAGCGTTCTCGTACGGACGCAGCTACACGTGTAGGCAGGGCGTTCTTGCGGCAGGACTGTGGGTGCATGACGTCGCAATACCTACGAGGCCATGAACAACCGAGGGACAGCGGCACGCTTCACAAGATCGAATGGGATGCGTTGAGTGTCGAGGTCCAACAAATGGACAAGGTACAGTCATGGCAAAGGCTGAAGTCAAGCTAAGTTTCGTATCAGGGAAGAAGAAATGGCAAACACTCACTACTAAAGACGACCTCACAGATTGTTTTCGAGGCAGACTCGTTGCCGATGCTCACTTGATCTGCGACTTCGCTTGATTTCAACGTGATCATCGCATTACCCGCCATCGGTGTTTTGTGCCACATCTACTTCGGCAATCTTCGACAATATCGAGAGGTAGAACTCATCTACAGCGACCTTGGGAAGCGTCGGCAATTGACTGAAGTCGATGCTGTCGCACAATGACTACGGATACCAGTCATAGTGGCTCGGGAGATGGAGAGCAGCGACAACCGGCTGCAGAACGAAACGCTGCGTATGTGCCTCGCTTCAGGCGCATGGACAAGACTGGAAGACCAGTCAACATTGACGATACAATGGTCACGGTGTACTACGACAGTCCTAGATCTCGTGCAGGCAGATCCAGCGTATGGGTGTCGAAGAAGTTGCTCATAGCCGAGAGCGCATATTTCAGAGCAATGCTTGAGGGTTCATTCAAGGTCCGCAATCCCATTAGAGTCGACTTGCACTGCTCACATTCTCCAGGAGTCGATTACCGGTGTCATCCACCTCCACGAGGATAGCGTGCAAGCAGCAAATTATGCTCTTCGATCCATCGCAACAGGTGATCCAAAGTCCTATCTTCGAGCAGTAGCTCAGAATAACGATCGAACCTTTACTTCGATTGAAGCCGCCCAGGACTTGTATACTTTCACCGACAAGTACGGAATGACGTCCCTCCATGAGTTCATCGTCGACGAGATGCTACCAGGGGTTTGGGCTCGGGTATGGGTTGGTGAAGAACGCACCATGAATTCTGTGCTCCGCTGTCGACTCACCGCAGCTGATTTCAAGCGCGATCACTACGACCACTTCACCCAGTACTTCTCCGAGTTTCCCAAGGACCTATGGACACTCTGCGTTGCAGCTCTTCTGCACTATCAGCGAACGGAACCGGAGAGTGGTCTCTTGCGTCGAATCATTCATGCGATCCAGAGATGGTTTGCCATGTAGAAAAAGAGCTTGGCAAGAGATTTCTGGTCGGCGAGGACAAGGTGGAAGAGCTCGAGGAACGCACTCAGCAAATCTCAAAGGGTAGATGAGGAAGGTACCTATGGTCTAGATACAAAGAGGCTGCGTGCTGCCCTGCGGGCCTGAGACAAAAATCCGCCTCCGCTCCAAAAACATCTTGGGTAGCGCTTGCAGCTTCGAGAGGCCAACAGTATGGAGCGTCCATGGCATGAGGGGAATTCGATGGCAATACTCGCACCGAGAGTGTATCTAACATCAAGTGCGCAAAGTCTTGCCTAATTTTATCTACCTTATTCCAGCATCATTCACAACCCATTATGTTCATCTCGCATACCACACTCGCCAATATCCGCGCCAGCGATCCAAGAAAGCAGCCCGGAAATCAGAATGTCTCGGCTGACTCTCAAATTTCGCGAATATGTGAGCGAAGATCCCAACGGTGAGGAGAAGCGATCATTCGACATCTTCGAGACTTATCTTCAACCAAAATCGGATCTCTCAACCGTCGATGCTTCAGTAAAGCTCCGAGGTGTCTTTACGTCTTCGGGCAAGCGCTTTGGCGACAAGTTTCATCATGAGATCCTGGCTCACTTCATCGAAGATCTCGCTCGGCAGGTTCCGGCTGAAAATCCTTCTCAAGATCGGCTCGTCTCATTGTTCAAGGCGCTTCAAGCAGGTGATGTAAACACATACGTTCTCGGTGGTCTGAAACGTTTCAATTGACTGTCAATAGTCTGGCGCGGCCCGCTGGTCAGCCGGAGAATTCGAAGAAGGTCTCAATGCAAAATTACAGAGTACGTGTCTCCACAGCCCTTGGACATCAATGCTGACGGGAGTCTCTAGTGGATTCCAGTGTGGACGAAGATCATGATGAAGAGTCTCGAGACCCCGAATTCATCAACTGGATCGCGTTCGTCGCCCGCCTATGCGAAGCAGGTATTATCAACTGCACCGGGATCGCCATCGAAGCTCAGGCGGATGGCTTAGAGATCGCTTTCGAGGACGGCTCACTCATCTACGGCCTAGGCACTGACATGCGTATTCAACGAGCTGCTATGTGGGTCATTCACAGCCCAAAATTGCTATGGAAAGGCATTGTGCACACCCCTGAATCATCACAAGAGAAGCCAGAGGGCATGCATTACTGGCCGATCAGGAATGGCGCGTTCTATCACGGTGCGAGTACTGGGTTGGAGAGATGGAGGTTCTGGAAATCCAGGTTCGAGGAGGCTATGGTGCTAGAGGAATTGACGCCGCAGACGAAAGCGGCCGCGGCGAGGGCTGCTCTGGCGATGGAGAGACAAGAAGGCAAGGGAATGATCGTGGGCGCTCTAGTCAAGCCAGACTGTAATACAATGTAGACGGACACGGGCGCAAGGACTTGATCGGTATGTCAGCAAACAAGCTATGGGTATGAGTATTGATGGGATGTCACTGGCGTTGTGAGGGCAGTCCTGGGAACGGCTGACGACTTGGTCATCCACAACTGAAGGACTCCAGGACTGGATTCTGTCAACGACGCAACCACTTTGTCGCGTTGAAGTTGAAGCATACCTCAGATAATGATGGGAGATAGGAAGTTCTTGAAATGCGAAGATCACCACGCATTCCACGGATGCCTTCTGCTCCACTTTGATCTTGGCGGTTGCCTTCTTTCCCAGGCATTCTATAGAACCATCTATGGTCGGGCCAGTATCTGATGGACCAACACAGACCTCAAGGAATAGGCGCTAATTGAAATTCAGTTTGCTTCCAACACAGACCATATCTTTGTCTCTTTGTAGCGTAATGGGCTTGATGGCGGGTATATCTTTGGCAGTCTCTTCCACAACTACAAATATACCTCATAGGTAATCCTTACTTTGCTACCACCCAGCGGTGCTCGGCCTTCGATAGTCAGACACAGATTGAGCTGCCAAGACTTTCCATCGCTATTGCATCGTGTCTGCCGCTGACGCGTCTCGCGCAGCGAGCGAAATGGCGTCGTACTTGATGTTTCCACTGATCAATAGCAGTGACGAAGCCCCCAATGGCGATGAGTTCGTCAACATTACCGTCATCCCCGATCATGGCGATCAGAAAAGCTACAGAGTCCTCAAGTCTGCCTTGATGAGGGAAAGCGAGTGGGCTCGTGCCAAGTTCGCACGCTGGTCGGTACGTATGCCAGGAGGACGCTGTCGCAAATATCTGACGATCAGCAGAGCACCGATCCTCTCTTAGAGAGCACTTTGGAGGTAGCAGACTTTGTCTTCACGGAGATCATGGAACATCCCAACGACTGTGATTGGGTGGGTCGAGCACCACGGATTTGGACGTCCTTCGACTCGCACCACAAAGCTAGCATCAAAGCCTGCCTGAAGTCTGTGTTGGACACGCTGGACTTTGCTCAGGCCCGTGGCTTCCACAGATTAGAGGAGGCGTGCTTGGACTCGGCCGCTTTCGTCATTCGTCGGCCCACTGTTTGGAGGAGAAGAGATGATCGTCGATTGAGCCAACGCGGCTTCATGCGAGGCTTCTTCGACAACATATCTCAACCCGGCGGCTATCCTCGCCAGATCTTTGACCTGTACGGCGATGCTGTGATCCATTATCTCCAGGAAGATGGTAATACAGAATTGCTGTTGGAGCCACTCACGAATCATCCGGAGCTGGCCCAATTCGTCAGAAGCCGTCTTGCGAACGCCTACGCAAGCCAGTTCCAGTGGATTGTAAGGAAGCAGAAATGGTTGGATGGCGTGCGCAAGGCAATGGAGAACGCTGAAGACATCGTCGATGAGGTCCGGCACTATATCTACAGGCACACTGATACGGACGACTTGGATAGTGAATGAAGACTTCTCGGTGCGGACGTAGCATAAGAGCAACGACCTCGCCCATGTAACTTGTGGAAGAGACTAGGTATGCCTCTTGAATTGAAATTGCGGAAGTGAGCGCGTGTCGGACACAGTCAGATTGGCGGAAGAGTTCGATGTCCTGGGATCGACTGATCTTTGTCGGAGGAAGCAGCGATGTCGCTACGTCGACTGTGTCTTATGGACCGATCGTTCGCAGTTGGGCTGAGCAGGCCTTCGGCTGGCAAGACATTATCAGCAAAGAGACAATACGCTCAGATAGTTACTCTTAGCTGCAACCTCGCTTACAGTTCAATGCGGTCCTCTCAGCACTGGTGTCGGTCACAGCTCTCACAGACTGGTACTTGCCTCCGTCGCGCATATGGCATCATCGATGCTTCGACCTTGAAGAGGAATCTTGCCTGACAGGATCGACACTCGCCAACAGAGCAACACAAAATTCACTGGCCCTTTCAAAATCGTCCCGGGCCATTTCCTCTCCTTACCTTCAGGTGAACCCTTGAACTCGCCGCCTCATCAAATGAAGGTGTTCACAGTCTCTCATGCTCTTTGCTACCCGAAAATTTGGCAACAGTGCACGAGTGGCTTGATAGTCTCAATGGACTACTTAAGTCGCTCGTGCCCCGCCCATTTCGCGATTGCACTGCAACTTGAACATCGGCCAAGAATTTGACTGTCTTCAACCACTATCGACAGTGTGAATTCGCAAGGCTGAAAATCAATCAGCGCTTTCGCGCTTCTGGTAGAAAGGTCTCGCTGTGGCGGCCTCGTCTCCCGATGATGTTGCTCGGTAAGTTCAAGTCGCAAAGGCGCAGGAAGTAGTGTTCAAGCTGACTGATCTCACGCAGTGCGACAGACCAGTTGAGCTTGAGCGACATCGTGACACCCAAGGTAGCGTCTGGCCAGCAAGCAGTCAGTCATGGCGAAGCGTCTGAGGAGACTTCGGTGCAGGTGAACCAAGCGACGGTCGAGAAGTCGAGCAAAGATGATGAAGCGTCCAGTGCGGCCAGTGGGGAGTACGTCACCATCGTCAACAAAGACACCAACCAGTCATGGCGCATCCTCAAGTCTATAGCCGTTCGTCAAAGCGAACACTTTGATACAGCGCTTTCGCCCAAATGGCAGGTTCGTTGGCCCACATCGTTCGACTGGCGACGATTAGCTGACGCTCTCAGGAATCGCATCCTGGTGAAATCCATCTTGCTGGCGATGACAGTCAGGCTCTAGCATTGGTCATGGCCTTCTTGCCAAAGCTGACTCTCACGCACCCACCTCACCACCTCGACCATCAGATCACCTTCTACCGGCTCCTCGCTGACTCCGCCGACGAGCACTCATCCAACATGTTTGAGCTGCTATTGGAGGTCTTTGCTGTGGCCCACCTGTACACCATGAACTTCATTCTCTACGACATCGTCGATGACTTCTTGTGCAGTGCTGTCTCCCACTACATTGCGCCTGATGATGATCGCGACCACCTTGGCCCCTGGGTTCGGATTCCGGGTGCACCCCCGCTTTGGGGTCCCAAGGAGTTCATCGAGTACTACATCAAACCCGTCGTCGAGGTCATGGAGAATAACTATCCCATCGAGCTGTGCGCTGTCGTCAGAGTCGCAGTGAGACTGTTCATGACCGAATCCAGCAAGTCGGGAGAGATCACTACGTTGTTCAAAGCGCTGCAAGAGTACCCGGCCTTGGCGTGCAACATCAACGAGTATCTCTGCACGCTGTGGAAGGTTGAGCATAAGAAAGTGCTCCAGCTGGAAGACAAGCTGGAAGAGAAAGAAGCCGAGTTGGAACACACTAGAAGCTACGGCAGAGGCCCCTACGGAAACCACGGTGGTTCCAATGGTCCACTGGACCGTTGGTGGTAATCCAACATTGCCCATCAGGACGAACATGGCATGGCGTTGACCATGTTGCACGGTCGCAAGACTTTCGACATCACTGGCCTGGTCTGCCCAAGTCCGTGAGCACTCCTGAAGTCTCAGCTGGGGTGTAGTCGATTTGTGTTGAGGCGAACTGTGGTATCATGAGGGTCGGACATGGAAATCAGACACAGGCTACCGGAAGTGGGTCGCGCTCAGCGATGTTTGGTGAATCACCATGACGTTTGTTGAGAGGGCTCAAGAGCGATTACGAGTCTGCCAGAATGAGGTGCATTGTCAACGAAGGTGACACCCAAAGACGTGCGAATGTGCATCGTCGAGTATCGTCCTGATCGTCAAAGATGCTAGCCAGCGATATTCTAGACCTGGCATCCTGCGCAGATGTTTCTCGTGGCTCTGACGATAGTTTGTAAGCAGGCGGGAGGCCTCTCTTCCCTTAGAATAGCCAATCCAGACGAAATTCCAGATTCGCATTCACTGACACGTAAAGACGCCCTCCTGCGCGTGAGTGCCTTCCTGTAAGACTTTGCGCTCCTTCACTTGCAGAAGTAGCTCCACTTACAAACCAACGCTTGCTTTTTCTCCAGACATTTTCGCTGCAGTTTGCTTGCGTATCTTTCTCCATAGTCAGTCTTCCATTTCACCGGTCCAGCGATGGCGCAGAAGTTGGACGGACCAGTCGAGATGTATGTTGTGATATTCAACGAGGACAAGCATCAGTCTAACAACGTGATAGACCTCCTGTGGCGATGCCTCAAGCCCAAGCTACGCAAGACGACCATGCAACCGCTGAAAAGGATAAGGGATTTGTCACTGTGATCGACTCACAAAATGTGAGCCATCGCATCCTGAAGTCGACCCTCGTAAAAGACAGCGGCTTCTTCCGCCGCATGTTCCAGCATGATTTCCAGGTGGGACCATTTGCAAATGTGCCACACATTCCACAGGCTAATGCATTGTAGGAGTCGCAGCTCGCAGAGGTCCGTCTACACGATGACGGTAAAGAGTTTGGTGGCATGCTTGACCTTCTCTCGTTTTTCGGTGGCAGATCTGTGTATGAGGTCGTATGGGCTCAACACCGCTCTCTTGAGGAACGCCGTTACAAGTGCTACCACGAGTCGGGGGACTACCTGGACCGCGTCCTTGAATTGTACCTTGCGGCCGATAAGTACGACATGCAATCCCTCCGTCAACTATGCACCGAAAAGCTCTTCATCATGGCCTTCGGTATGGTGGGTGTATCGACATGGAGTTCGGTCCCACGCCAGACTAAACATCTCAACACTATATGCGACCACTCCGGCGAATATCCTCGAGATCTTTGGGATGCATACTGTTTTGGTGTCATGTTCTGTTTCGAGAAGCGAGGCAACGCGGACGGTCTGGTTGATGCGCTCGAGGGCAACCCGAAGCTGTCTGTATACCTTAACAAGAAGCTGGTGGAGGCACTGAGTGGCGCGGGATCGCTGAGGGACAAGCTCATCAAGGAGATGAAGGACCGAGACATTCCTTTCAGGGACAGATGTTGTGCATGAGGACTTGACTGAGGGCTAGGCAACGTCCAGGTCATGCGAAGCTCCAGCTACAGACCGTGCGACCGTACCAAGGTCTGAGGTAGTCGGCGAAGCCGTGTAGCCAGCAAAAAGCCCTTCACGATGGCCTGAAGCAGATCAGGTGCTAAGAGGTCGCCATCAAAGAAAACTCTTGGCGTTGTTGCCTTGCAAGCTTCTTCACTTGAAATTTGCGCTTTGAAACTTGTAGCTGCACTCCGATCCATTGTTTTATCGCTGCCACCCGCTCGTTGTGCATATCGTCGACAGCTTGTGAGCAGCATCCCTTCTTTTTGATCGCGCCGCTTCGGACAACCGATGAGACTGTGGACGATTTCCGCACGCAGCTATGTCTGACTCCACCGCCGTTGCGGCTTTGGCGCAAGGCCTTTCGGCCACCCGAACGACCAGTCTCGCCGACAACATTCCCTTCTCCCAGGGCCCCGATGAAGGTGAGGAGACCATCGCAGTCTACAACACAGACACGAGTATCTCGCGGCTTTACTACATATCAAAGTCAGTACTCATTGCCGAGAGCGACTATTTCAAGGCAATGTTTCGTAATCCTTGCAAGGTATGTCGAAAGGAAGACCTCTCATTTGAACGGTGCCATCTGACCGCACACAGGAAACCATGTCGAGCAAGGTCGAGCTGGAAGGCGACGGCGACACAATGAATCTGGTGCTCTACTACCTCCGTGGTCCTCGTGGTTCCAAGCTTCAGGATCGCCTAGGGGCTTGGTGGGATCGCGAACACTATGGTTTCTTCGAGGTCGAGGACCCGTGGCAAATCGGGGATGAAGACAATTGGGATGACCAGAGGCAGGATATGCGACTGCTGAACGAACTGATCGATCTCTATGTCATTGCCGACAAATACTTGATGGACGGCCTTCGCAAGATTTGCACCGAGGAGTTCTTCCCGAGATTCCTAATGATCTTGTTGAATACTCATGGAGACAAGCGGGCCAGAGCACAATACCACGAACAGGGCTTTTTGAAGAAGTTCTTTCGGGTCGTCTGCGATCGTTTAGGCGACTTCCCAGAAGACCTCTTCGACTTGTATAAGACGGTCTTGCTTCTGAACATCCGCGCCGGACAAGACGCCGAGGCTATGTTCGTGGCGGCCGCTGAGTACCCAGAGCTACGCCAATACGTCGCGAAACTCGCCAGAGCCGCTATGAAGGCCATCGAGAGAGAGTTCTGGCGTATTCAGAGCGAGCTGGAGTCGAACATGCAGGAATGCGATAATCTGCGGATTGGTCTCTGGCTTCTCGAGGATGAGGACGATGCAAACATCTGCGAAAAGTCGGAACCCTTCTCCTCAGGCGTGTTGAACCTTCGTCGGGCAATTGATCGTTGTGGCCTCCCTCCAAAGACTACAGATGATGGCAACGAGGAATAGAAGGGGTCTGATCTCCGTCAATGGCGCACTGTCGGCACGGCTGAAGGTAGCGGTGAAACACAGGACATGAGAGCCCAGTCGAGAGCATTGACTTCTGGAGAGCTGAAACACTTGAGACAAGGGCCGAAGGTCACCGATAATGAGGCGTAGGCATTGGTGAGGTAAACGTTGCCGTTCTGGAAATCCCGGCGCCAGGCAAGTTGGAGCACACAGCCCGAGCTGGAAATCCCGGCGCCAGGCAAGTTGGAGCACACAGCCCGAGCAGGGCCGGCCGAGGAGAAGAACGTCGTTGGTATGAATGATATCGACACACATCTCCACAGTCAAATGATCATCTCACATCAACCCATGTACACTAGAGTATGCATATGCCTTCCCACGAACCGTCCCCTTCAACGTCACCTCCCAGTCATGTCCCGCGGCAACACCGCCCACACAGTCCCCAATCCGCCCAACACCGTACACACGACAATTAAGACATATCCAACCACTCTTTCCCATCCCGGAATCTCCTCTCCTTCCCTCGAGAAGATCTTCAAGTAGAACGCCACCGGCATAATCACACAAATGCTAAAACACAGCGCACTGCCCATCAAGCCCATGATACTGTCAAAATCCGGCACTAGAACTGCGACTCCCAACTGAATAATGTTCGCAGAGCAGGCAATGACCGCTCGCGCAGTGTTGTGCTTCCAGGACTTCTCGCTGTGCCGACGCGCCTTGGGGTCCATCTGGCGCAGATCGATGAGGAATTTTTTATTGACTGTGTCCGTCATGGGCCGGTTCGTCAAAGGAATTTTGGTAATGGGTATGATGGCGATCAGCACCACGATGATAACATTGAGAGCGTGTGGGTATGCATTGGACTTGGCCTTGAGGATGTTCGTAGTGACCTCGTCGCGAACGCCGTCGCCGAACATGAGGTAGCCGAGCAGCGCCATAGCGAGGTCGAGACCGTAGGTGGCAATGTAGGTGTAGAGGAGAGCGCGAGGGTATTTCGTTGGGTGGCGCATGTCCTTGTAGATAGCAGGGAAGACGGAGTGGCCGCCCCAAGGGGCCATGAAGAGGCCGAGGGATAGGGGAACAGTACGCCAGTCTTCAGGAAAGGCGTAGGTGGCGGCCGTTTCGCGCAAGGAGCCCGGAGTGTAGGGCTTGATGAGACCGTCAGTGAGGACGATTAGGATGATGCCGAGGCAGCACATTATGCCGAGAATGGAGGTGACAGAAAGAATGCGGAAAGGGGCGAAGTTCAGAGGTATGAGCCCAAGGGCGAGGAGGAACTTCCAGGACGTGATGGTGATGTCGGGAAACAGGGAGTTCATGGTGTCGCCAAAGAGGATGATTAAGGCGACGTTGGCGGCGGTGAGTTCGAGGATGAAGAGAGCTTCGACTGCGTTGCGGCCAATGCTGCCGAAGGCGAGGAAAGCGATGTCTCCATACGTTGTGGCACCGGAATTAGTGTCCAGACAGCGGGCAAGGAGGCGGGCGGTATAGTTGGTAGCAAGGGCGGCCAAGATCAGCATGATCATGCCGAGGACCCAGCCGGAGAGGCGGACGGCCAGTGGAAGGGCGAGGATCCCGACTCCGATGAGGACATTGACGCTGTTGAAGATGGTCTGAGGCATGGTGGACTCGCCGCAGATGCGCTCGATGACTTCGCCGTCGGGTCGGACTTCTTGCTCGATATGTTGTTGTTCGAGCTCTGCTTTGTATTCCGAGTCGTCGTCCTCAAGGGCTCGCATGCTTGCTTCGCGTCGCTGGTCGATCAATATGGACGCACGCCGCTGTGCGGTGGCAGTCAGTCGAGAGGAGATGCTCCCGTAGCTTTGCCCAAAGCTAGAACCTGCCACACTGGCGCGTATACGTAGAGAGTCTCCTATTGACGGCTTCGTAGATGGCTGTAGTAGCCGAGTCCTTTCGTTCGTGGAGGCTTGCTCGCCGTTTGTCTCCTGAACGGCCGACTCGTGTTGACCATGGCCGCCGGCAGCTTCAAATTGTTGTCTGAGCAGAGACTTGGTCTGAGACGGACCATCCGTCTGGGGCAGTCCATCTTCCGGTCCGTCTCCCTGCTGCATAGATACAGAGCTCCTCCGCACCGGCGTGATCTCTCGAAAGCCAGCAGCTCGCTGCCAGGAGCGCGCAAAATTGTCCATGCTATTGACACCACCCATCTGTCTCACGGAATTGAATCTTGCTGTGATGGAAGATCGCCTTCTCAAGGTACCTTCGCCTTCTCCACCATCGGGGATGTTGCGAGGTGCGGAGGCGGACAACGTGGCAGGTTGGCCGTTCTCGGGGATGGAGTCGACGGAGCCAGAGCTCGAGGTCCTGCCACGGGCATAAGCGTCCCAACTGATGGGTGAGGGCTTCTTGTTCCGGCTCATGGTGGTCGGTGGTGGAGGTGATTATGTGCTGCTGTTGTGGTAAAGACCGGCTAGATGGGGACAGCTGGGTTCGCGTTCAAAGCATATTATGTATGTACAGGAATCAATCAAGGAGGCCAGCCAAAATGCGAGCAATAACTACCCAGTAAAGACAGATATCCGGACCCTCATGAAGATGAAAAAAAATTCGTGATACCCTGGTCTGGATGCAGGACGAGATCGCGCTGCTCGCGAGCAACGACGAGCATGCAAAGAATTTTTGGTGAGGAGATACTCGCTTATAAGAGGGGACTTCTGATAAGAGCGGGACGCCCAGGGACGTCTTAGGTCATCATAGCCGGGTGTGCTCACGTGCCCCCAAGATGGCACGGACGGGCCCATATATACATAGTATAGATTGATCGCAGACTTTTGTGGGAGCTCTTCCTTGACCAGCAAAGTTAACCTGGAGGCTGAGAGCAGCACCTACCATGATCAAAATCGACTGTTAACGTGGCAGCTGATCCCAGGCACGGATGAGAGCAACAGGGAAGGCACTGCCCGGAATTAATGATCCGGGGATGGCGGATAGCAGCATTGCCAGTCGTCACTCTGCATCATAGTAATGGTATTTGGGAAGTCGCAATTAACGTCTGCGTCGAGCGCGCTGGCGGTAATTCACAGGCAGTCCGAGAGTCTCTATGGACTGTACTTGACGGCTGCCATGACCACAAGCGCGCGTGCGCCCGGCCTTGACTTCGTGTGAGTCATTCTGAGTCTGGTTGACAAGAAATCAGTTTGGAAGAGTCGGAGTGATGCTTCTGTCCAACGTGGATCGCTTGGACTGGCAACTGATGCCTGTCGAGGTCACCACTATCATCACATATAAGGCCGTGGCTTCTGTCGTTGTTTGGGTCGTGTAGAGTAGTCAAAGAAAAGCAGATTGTGAAAGAGTGGCTTTCGTTTCCATTGTCCAAAGGCTGAAGGCTCGGCCCACGTTGATTGGTGACGCTTCACCCCGCCAAAAAACGAACAACGAACAAGTTGAATTTATCATGGTTCAGTGCACCCATTACCGCTCCTCTACTCCTGTCACCCCGTCTTTTTCTTTGCATCGCACGAGTTCCAGTCGAATGCACACAGCCACTGTCACGAATCTGGACCGTCACCCCGCCCAAATTACCCTCACCACCAACGACTGCGTCTGAATTACCGAACTAAGCCGCAGTCTAAAATCAACCCCCGCCGCCATGTCCGACAACAAAGATGGCCCGAGCGAGGCGGACAAGAACATCGAGATGTGGAAGATCAAGAAGCTGGTCAAGAAACTCGAATCCGCCAGAGGCAACGGCACCTCTATGATCTCCCTCATCATTCCCCCAAAGTCCCAGATTTCACAAGTGGCCAAAATGTTGGCTGAAGAGCAGGGCACAGCCTCCAATATCAAATCACGAGTCAACCGTCTGTCGGTGCTGTCCGCCATCACATCCACCATCAATCGATTGAAGCTGCATACCAAGGTGCCTAAAAATGGTCTGGTCGTCTTCTGCGGTGAAATCATCACCTCGGAGGGAAAGGAGAGAAAATTGAACATCGACTTCGAGCCGTTCAAGCCTATCAACACATCACTGTACCTGTGTGACAACAAGTTCCATACCGAAGCGCTCAGTGAGCTCCTCGAGTCAGATCAGAAGTTTGGCTTCATCATCATGGACGGAAACGGAGCGTTATTCGGCACTCTCTCCGGCAATACTCGTGAGGTCGTCCACAAGTTCTCAGTCGATCTACCCAAGAAGCACGGTCGTGGTGGTCAATCCGCTCTCCGTTTCGCTCGTCTGCGTGAGGAGAAACGCCACAACTACGTCCGCAAGGTCGCCGAGTTGGCTGTCCAGAACTTCATCACCAACGACAAGGTCAACGTCGCTGGCCTTATCCTTGCCGGCAGCGCCGATTTCAAAAACGATCTCAACCAGTCCGATATGTTTGACAACCGTTTGCAAGCTAAGGTCATCAAGGTTGTGGACGTATCCTATGGAGGAGAGAACGGCTTCAATCAAGCGATTGACCTGTCTTCGGAGACTCTGAGCAACGTCAAGTTCATTCAGGAGAAGAAGCTGATTAACCGATACTTCGAAGAGATCAGTCAGGACAGTGGTCGCATCTGCTACGGTATCGAAGACACTCTCAAAGCCCTCGAAGGTAGTGCTGCTGAGACTCTGATTGTGTACGAGGACCTAGACATCACGAGATGGACGCTGAAGGACTCTGCCGGCAGGGAAGTAATCTTGCATACGAATAAGATCCAAGAGCAGGATCGATCCAAATTCATGGATCCCGAATCCGGCCAAGAGATGGAAGTCGTCGACCAGATGCCATTCCTCGAGTGGCTTGCTGAGCACCATCGCGAGCAAGGTGCTACTCTCGAATTTGTGTCCGATCGCTCCAGCGAAGGCAATCAGTTCGTGAAGGGATTCGGTGGAATCGGCGCCATCCTCCGCTACAAACTCAACTTTGAGCAGTTAGCTGATTACAGTGATGATGATGAGTTCTATGACGATTGACAAGAGGATAGCCTCCATGAGGGCGAGGCGCAACGACAACAACCACCACCAGACATCGAGAGCAGCAAGCTGAGCACAGCCAATCGCAGCGATGATCTGAAGGCAAGCCGAGATGACGCGCCCCGTCCATCACAGCGTTCCTTTGAGGACGCTGTCTTGTCTCGCCCAGCCGAGACAGCTACAATAGCCACCTCCACGCCGAAGCCTGCTATTGGCGGCCATGCACCGGCGGCATCGAAAGTACAAGCCAAGGCTCTACCTGCGCGCCTCAAGTCACGTCTCGACCTGCAGGCAAGCGAGCAGGCGGGCAAAGCTCCAGCTAAGCAAGATATGGAATTACGCCACGGTATGTCTTTGTCCACTATACTCGAGGAAGACTCTCTAATGAACTAAGCAGGAAGGACAAGTCTCCGGAATGTGGCCATAGCGACAGTCTAAATGGCGACTCACTTCGGCGTTCGTCTCGTTCCCGAGACGAAATAAGTCCAAGACACAGTACCAATTTAGTCCACCGAAATCCGATAGCGACTCGCCGAAAGGTCAAGACGATCAAGTTTGGAAGGCTATCGAACACCGTGTGCGCACCACACCGCTCGTTTAAGCAAGTTTTCCGCCCAAAAGGACACAGGGGAGTCCAGATGCTCGCTCATTACGACTAGTCGAGCCACCGGGACACCTTCACACACACCTAGGTCCACAGTAGATGGTCTACATAGCACCCTTCGTGGTCAGACTCAGACCACAAGGTGGGCAATACGCTCATTCAAATGTCAGAGAGACTCTCAAAATGCTGTCCTGAACTTGTGATCTTGTTCTCCCAGCCCGTACAAGTACAAGTCATGTGCTGCGTTTTCCTGCCTTGCCCTCAGCGCTTCATTTCTGCGCCAAGGGTCCTCTGCCCGTCTATCTCAAGATTGCAATTCAGTCTAGCACCCTCCTCGATAGAGCTATGTTATCAAACCCCCATTCTCAAGTCCCACCTGTAAACGATTCCTCAGCACAATGAATGTCGTCTGGTTTCCATCCACATCATCCTCAATGTTCTGCGCAATGCACTTCAACCCGTACCGCGTGCCCGCCATTTCGCTGCACAGAACTGCCGGCCAGCCCTCTTCTCCGGCTGTTGGCGGTTTCGTGTTAAGGACGTATGCTGCTGCTTCTGAGGTCGAGTTGTGCGATATTCGTGCCGTATTAGTCATGGTGGCAGGGGGTTCAGAGTGTATTGGGGGGCTCGGTGTTGATGATTCGGGGTTGGGGAAGTGCGTGTCCAGGAAGCGCGTGCATTGAGTCCAGACTTGTGGATGGGTGTGCAGAGATATGATCTGCGCTGGGTGGGTTGATGATGCTGGGTGCGTGGAAGGTATGGAGTCAACAGGACAGACTGGGTGGACGTAAAGATGGTGGTGTACAGCTAGGGCGTAAGTGTACGGTGGAGCGAGTTCTATGTTTGGATAGTAGTCGCGGCGTTCGTGAGGTTCGATTGAGACTGGTGCAGGAGGGTGGTCTGGAGACAATGTATGAGTCTTTACTTCGCCATGCTGTGCATCTATGATCGTCCTAGACTCGTTGCTGTCGCCATCGTCAAGTTCTCGCAGGCCGTGTCTCGTGAGCTCGGCCAGAATTGTGCCGTTCCCTGAGCGCTTCAGGAAGTCAATGACGGGTGCAACGGGGCCGTTGGTGCTGTTGTAGACTGGGATGACGGCATATTCGTGATGCGGTGAGTGCGTGGTTGATGGCGAGGCGGATCTCTCACCGTAAATTTGCGAGGATTGGGATGGTTCGCCCCGAGTATCTACTACTGTATCCGCTGATGTGGTTGGCTTGTCAAGATTTCGAAATATAGTTGGAAAGTCAGGTAATGGAACGAGCTCGGCAGCATCTGGGTATATTGACACAGCTGCTGCGTGAGAGTATGATGACAGTGGCCCTAGGAATAGCACTCGAGATGGCATAGTTGCCTTGTCTGGGATGCCTTGTCACATCGAGACTATGCAGTGGGACTTGGACGGCCTGGTAGCTCGCACAGGCGTTCTTCCGAACATCGGCTCGAAAATTAGAGTTCAAGCAAAATGCCCAGCTAGGCGACACGAGCTTTGCGCATGCAAAGATCGTCAGCGGCTTCTGCTGCGAAGATCGGTCCTTTCTTGTCGCTGCTAAGATTATGGCGCCTGCATTGCAAGAGCCATTACTGGAAGTGCTAGCTTACTGGCTAGCTCAATCACAATCAACGTGACTTCGCTCGTGAAAGCGTGGAACAAGGGAAGGAGCGATGGATGAGCTGGACTGTTTAGGCGTAGGACTCGGTTCTTTAGCACTGGCAGCCCTGAAGGAAGCTGCTGCCCCAACGGATAGTCATTTCCGTCTACGCGATCACAGGCTCCGAATCTTCGTATCCTGGGCCAGCGGTGAGACAGATCCAGCTGTGCGCATAATTGAATTTAGCCATGTGTTCCCAAGACTGATGCGTTGTGAAGATCTGTCATCACACGTTGCACGATCCTGGGCGCCAGTCGATGGGAAACAAGCAAAGGAAGCCTCAAAGTCGTTCCGCACAAGTGGAACCGGGAGATCTGCATTCTCGAATCATGGCAATCTCTAAATTTCGCATCTCCCTAAAGGACCCTTCGACCCCTCTGTACCGACCATTACGAAGTATGTGTACCTAGGTACCTGCATAGTCTGATTTCCCGCGTCATCACACGATGGATTACCAGAGAGTCGATGCTTTCGCTGCTGGGCTGGCCACGACTTGACCGTGGCGTATCGTTCCCACGGTTTTCCCATTACGCACGACACGCGATTCCGGGTGGCGAAGTTGAGGACAGCCCTAATTGGAGGGCCAAACCATGTCGTCTGAGCGTGCACGAGAGAGAGATGCTCTCAAATACTATCAGACATGGCTCGAGAGTTCGTTCGGATACAACTACGATGACACATCCACCCCAGGCATACGGCACCACGAGGATGGCACTATTCTTCGTCCGGGAAACGACAAAGCCTTATCTCGTTCGCCCAACTCGGATGCATGCGGCTGCGGACGAAGCGTGGTCTGATCAGCTTGATCTCATCAACGCGGGAGTATGTCATAGCCGAGGCAACGAGATCTCTGTCTCTCGAGTCCGGGTTTCCTGAAGACGATGAAGGGGACGAGCTATGGTTCGGAAATGCTTCGATGCCAAGAGATCAAGGAATCTCATACCATGCCTTGAATCCACCACAGTATGTGGCTACGGATACCCGTGGCCGAACACATACTACCGATGCGCTGATCATACCCGACTTGCGCAAACACATGGACTTGAAAGATCATCCTCTTGCTGGACACGGTGCGACATTCTATGCCGGAGTACCCCTGGTCTCGAAATCTGGACACCACATCGGAGTCTATGCTCTCATTGATGATTGTCCAAGACCGGCAATCTCAAGGGTTGACCTACTCTTCATGCAGGAAATGGCGCGCGTGATACAAGCACATATTGAAATGGTCTACAACGATGCTGCTCGGCATCGTGGTGAGAAGCTTGTCATGGGACTGGGAAGTTTTATGCGAGGTCTTACATCCGTGCCCGCGTCCGAGGGAGAGGCCAATCGCGCCAATCCGCGTGAAGGCAACCCAGACCCCTCTTTCCAAGACGTCGCTCGACAGTTCAAGGGGATGGCAGTAACTGATGCCGACCCCAGCGCCCTCCGCGAAGTGCAGAACTCGCGAATGGATGACACGCCTGCTGCGACTCCTCAGCCGGGAGATAGTGGATCGCGTCAGGATCACGAGTCCTCGGGCTTAGCTGCAGGCACAAAGCCAGCCCCGGAAGCAGCGATGCCCAATCTACGTGATGATCTGACCGCGGCACCAGCACGTCCAAGTGCCGTTCAGCGCCTGTTCGGGCGAGCCGCAAACATCCTCCGGCAGTGCACACTGGCTGACGGCGTGATATTCTTCGATGCTGCCACAGTCAGCCTCAGAGACGCACGAGGATCCTCCTTCCACCACAAGTCAATCAGCAGCAGTGACAAGAACAGAAGCGATAGCTTGAGCGCATCGTCCGATAATGTGGACCACACCAGTAGTTCTGGAGAGTCAGAGGGCACCTTGACAGGTCATAAACGACAGAAAGCGGCGAAGCAGACATGTGGCGTCCTGGGGTCCTCTCTAGATGTATCAATGGCTTCGACAGCAAATGTTGGGACGATTCAAACCCTTGGAGTGACAGACCGGGTGCTACGACGTTTCATTCGTCGCTATCCGAGGGGCAAGGTCTTCTGCTTCACAGCAGAGGGGGACATTTCAGCTAGTTCGGGCGCCGGTGATTCTTCCGACTCTTCCGGAATTGCTCAGACAGAACGAACAATCGCGACAGAACTAATTCAGGCGATGCCAGGTGCCAGAAGTGTTCTCTGGATGCCGCTGTACGATCATAACAAGAACCGGTGGTGCGCCGGCACGTTTCTGTGGTCGAGGCTCGATCATGCCTTATTACCCGCCAGGATGACTTGTCTTACCTACAAACATTCGGAAACAGCATCATGATGTCTCTGATGCGCCTTGATGCGAAAGCCTCGGAAGATGCGAAGAGCACCTTCATCGCCAACATCTCCCACGAATTGCGATCTCCTCTTCACGGCATTCTTGGCAGCACAGAATTTCTACAGGAGACTGTACTAGACGGCTTCCAATCTTCCATGGCTCGTGCTGTTGAGACTTGCGCTAAGACTTTACTGGATACCGTCGAGCACGTATTGGATTACTCCAAGATTAATCAACTTTCGAGCGAGTCTTCTCGCAGGCAACGGAGACGACTTCTGAGACGTACTACTTCAGAAGACGCTGCTGCACAGAAGGTATCGGCGGCAAGTCTTGTCCGCGACGTGGACCTTGCAAATGTTGTGGAAGAGGCCATCGAAGCGGTGTTTACGGGCTTTGGCTACAAATATGACATGGATCATGCATCAGACACACCTTCGGGCCATGCCTCGGCCAAAAGCAGGAGTGCCAATGTGCGCGTGCTTCTTGATGTAGAGAGGAATGATGACTGGCACGTACAAACGGAACCAGGGGGCATAAGAAGGATCCTGATGAACATCGTCGGGAATGCGTTGAAGTACACGAGTGAGGGCAGCATAACGATCTCCATGACCGGGCACGATGAATATAACGACGAAAAAAGGTGCAAAGCGGTGTGTTTCAAGGTTCGAGACACAGGCCATGGCATGAGCAAGGCATTCCTACGAGACCACGCCTTCACCCCGTTCAGCCAGGAGTCATATCTGTCCGTCGGCACCGGCTTGGGTCTGAGTATTGTCCGCCAGATCGTGGACTCTCTCCATGGCCGCATTGAGATTGATAGCGAGAAAGGCGTCGGGACTGAGGTCACTATCCATCTCACCTTGCCGCGAATGTCACTTTCTCCGTCATCGTCGGGCCACGATGATGTCTTGAAAGATGTTCAGACTCGGACCCAGGGAAAGACGGCGTGCATGCTTATTCCCAGCTCTTACGAACCAACGGCCAAGGAGGGAGATGCAAAGCCTGTTCAGTCATCCTTGCACAAACTAGCGACCAGCTGGTTCGGTGTGAACACCACTGAAGCGGCCACTATGACGGACCAGGAAGCCGACTTCTTCATATATCCCGAGCCACCGCCAATCTCGCATCTTATCGAACACCACGGTCACTCGCGCACCGACAAAGAAGTGCCATTGATCATACTGACTACTAACGCGTTCGAAAGCGTAGAGCTGGCCTCGCAAGGCGTGAGTCGACTTTCTGAACTGGGAAGGGTCATCGAGATCATCTCGCAGCCATGTGGACCCCACAAATTTGCAAGTGCCTTGCATCGATGTTTCTCCAGGCTTGATACGCTTGACGACTCGAGGTCAGACCGGCCGGCGTTTGACGAGACAGCAAACGAACACGTTCAGGACCACAACAGTCGAGCACAGGGCTCTGACAGCGCAACATCAAACCATGCGACGGAAAGGTCAATGACGCCACCAGCAGCCGAAGTACCTACCACAAAAGCGTCCCCGAAGCGACCCCGGCTGGCGAATCGGCAAACAGAGGGCGTACCGATGAGCATCGACACGAGTATGCAGTCCACGCAATTGGACAGCACTGGGAAGCGTCACAGTCTGTCGGCAGGATCGACTCCTGCCTGGTCAGCTGACCCTACCTCGCCGATGTCGCAAAGCCGAGACGCCAAGGACAGCAATGATACGTCGCCAGTCCTTGTTGTTGACGACAATCATGTCAATCTGCAATTACTCATGGCATTCGTCAAGAAGTCCGGTCGCCCATACGCTACAGCTGCCGATGGGCTACAAGCGGTTCAAGCCTATGAGAGTGCCCTACATGCCACACCACAGACGAAACCGTTCAAGTATGTTGTAATGGACATCAGCATGCCTGTCATGGACGGCATCGAGGCCACGCGGCAGATCCGACAGCTGGAGAAGAAGCGCGGTCTTCGGCGTGGGGAGGGCACTGCGAAGATCATCGCTCTTACAGGTCTGGGAGCGGATACGACCAGAGGTGAGATGCTTAGGGCTGGAGCGGACTACTACCTTTGCAAGCCTGTACGATTCAAGGAACTCATGGCGCTTTTCGATGAGGACGCGGAAAGGTAGCATCATTGTGAGAAGGCATTGGCATAGATGGGGGTGCTCTCAAATACCAGCGTAGGTGTCACCGATAGGGCAAGCGTTGGAGTATTTGATCAGAAGTTGGATAGGCGTAATAGTATGCCATTCTCATGACAACCCTTCCGCAGGCCATTGCCAAGTGACACAGCTGCGTGGTTCTAGGATATGTTCTGTCCTAATCATACACACCAACATCAACCCTTCATCAACAACTCCTCTTTCGGATGCGACACCAAATTCAAGCTCCTTCCCTTGTAACCCGCCTTGTCCACCAAATCCGCCGGATCTTCACCCGGCACACCAGTATCAATCCGCTTCTTCCTCATATGCCCTGGTCCCGCCTTCTTATGCGCCCTCACCCACTCGAACTGCGTGCCATTACTCTCGAACGCCTCCTGTTCCGCTTCCGTCGTACCCTCCTCGATATTTCGTAACCGCTCGATCTCCGCCTGCAGCTCCTCCTCCCCGTTCTCCCTAAACCTCGTCACCTTATGCATGTCCAACACCGTCTGCGGCTCATTCCCCTCCCCTCTCGCCTCATTGAACGCCAACGCCTTCGCCGTCATCGCGAATTTAATATCCCGCGGTCCATCCACCAGACTCAATATCGCACTATCCGCCGCATCATTCCTATGGCTCTCCGTCCTCAGCACCCTCGTATACCCGCCCGGTCGGGACTTGTAGCGTTGCGCCAGCTCGCCGAAGATCTTCGGCATCCAGGTGGTTTGCTCGAAGATCATGGCCATGGCGGAGTTGCGGGAGGCGTTGGTGTTGCGTTTGCCCAGGGTTATTAGTTTGTCGACCCAGCGTTGTGTTTCTTTGGCTTTGGGCCAGGTGGTTTGCAGGACTTCGTGTTGGATCAGAGAGGTCGCCATGTTGCGGAGCATGGCGCGGCGGTGGGCGCTGTCGCGGGAGAGTTTGCGGAGGGCGGGCATTGTGAGAGAGGGTTGGGTGGTTGTTCACGGTGGAGGGGGATGGGTGCACCGAAGTGCTCTCGCCGAAGTTGGGCTGCTATGCTACTTCTGCGAGACTTCGGCGCTATGTGAATGTTTCGGGTTTGAAGGCGAGCTTGAGCAAGTGGAAAAGGTGTAGTAATACAGAGTCGGGACTGTAAAAACGAGTGCTTGTGTATTTGGATGGGCAGGTAGAGCTGCTCGATGCAGTGCCGACGAGATGTCGTCGTCGGTCCAAATAATTTCCTTCGCTAAACTTGCCCTATTCGGACGCGCGGGAAAGCTCATGCTGTTTTCGACCGGCGACGTGAGCTCGATCGCACGCCCAACAAGCCAGCAAAAATCCGACGACGACACTGGAGTAGCCTGCGGCAGTAGTCGTAAGCTTCACGAGTCAAATCTGACGACACCAGCGTCCACAATCCTTTGCGAGAGCTCCGACTTTGTCACAGCTGTATCTTCCGGATCCCTCTCGCAACATAACCTCTAAAGGCTGCGAACATATCGAGGCACGCTCGACCGAGAGCGCCTAAACGCTTCAAAGGGGCTCTCTAGCCCGCCATGGGCTTCACCACTGGCTTCGTGAGCATCTTCCCATTGTGAACAGCTCCCGACACCCACTAACATATCCCTCAAGCTCGGCGGCGTGACCCTCACCTACTCCGTCCTCTACCTCACAATCTATATCCACAAAGCGAACCGCAACATCCAACACACCATCCTCCAACAGTCCAACGGCGTCCTCAACTCTGTCGTAGAACCTCCACAGCCTGTTCCCGATCCACCACCATATGAGATCAGAAGAGCGGGCTTGACAGAACAGCTGAAGGATGGCTGGAATCGCGAGGTCGAGCGGCTAGTGAAGAATATACAGACGACGGACTGGACGCGGCAGAGGGAGATCTACGAGCAGAAGATCGCAGCCGCGTGGTCTGGGGTCAGGCAGACGGAGCAGGTGCAGGAATTGGAGCAGAAGGTCAAGGAGGGGGTTAAGAGTGCGAAGGCTACGGCGGTGGAGGCTGCGGAGACGGGGAAGGTCAAGGCGAGGGAAGCGGCGGAGAGTGCGAGGCAGAAGGCGAGGGATATCAAGAATACTCCTACGGAAGAGATGAAGGAGAAGTTGGTTGGTGCGAAGGAGGTGGTTAAGGAGAAGTTGCGTCCTGTCACGGATACGGCGAAGGAGAAGCTGGGCGTTGCGAAGGATGTGGCGAGGGAGAAGACGGGGCAGAAACGGTTGCTTGAGCTGTGATCGGCGCTCGGAGCTCGATGACCACGATACCATCGTAGGTCATGAAGTACACCGTGGCTCCAATAGGTCCATTGGTGTGCCTGGCCTACCAGCTGAACCAGATCAGACTGCTTGGTCGATGTGCTTGACGCTCGCCCCACCAAAAAGCAGCGGATGCTATCGTGACTTGGCAAGCTCATGTTTGCAACGAGATCGACGTGAGGAGAGAAGAGGGAGAGGAAAGTCGAGGGCAAGACAAATACTTATAGCCTCTGACGAAGATAGCCAAGAGCAGGCACGGAACAGTCACTCCAATTAGTCGGCTACCTCAGGAGGTAGTCACTGTCCATATGTGGGCTAGGATCCGCTGCTGCCCAGTGTACTCAATTCAATGGACACGTTGGAATGAAGCGTTGAATTTGCCAAAGAAAGTCGAACACCTGGTCGTTCAGAAATGACCGGTGCATTCGACTCCAAGGCAAGGCAGGCTTTTGGGCTGGGCATCTCCTGTCGCTGTCTTTTCAACATTGCGATCACACTCGGAAGCTGTGCATATTGCTTCGCAGGAGTGGCGGCCACAGCTGCTGTTTGCATCGTTGATAACACTGATCCCAAGGAGAGCTTCGCGCTGTGCTGAGATGCCAGTGAGGAACTTGCTAGTTACAGCCGTCCGTCAACATTGCCATGAATAAACAACATTTTTTTTCTGCTCAGACAATTCCCTTGCCGCTCAATGTGGTGATTGGGCCACGACACATCAGCATCGCCCACAGACCTCTGCTCCGAAGAGCAAAGCGCGGGAGCTGTTTTGACGATATAGCGCCTCTTCATCGCAGATTTAGTTGTGAGGAGAGGAAGATGACTTGACGTCGTTGTTTGCCGAGAGACCACTACCCAAGATTTATCAGCTAGCGCACTTCGAGCTTAGCTCCCGCTTAAAGTGGAGAAGGTTTTCAACTTCACGCCGCGAAGTGCGTGCCGGTCTTCTTGTACGACACAGCTTAATCTGGGGACAAAGTCTTCTATTGTGGTGTTGCACCAGGCGTAGGACACCTGTCTGGCACGAGTGACTGCCTTCATTTGCACCTGCCATATCTGTGACTCGGGCCGTATAGCATTACCTGCCGTGGCGGCTCTGCTGATTGCTCTGAGGTCAGCGACCCGTACATATCGGTCGTCTCTGACACCGCCCTTGGGCTTCTTTTGAAGTTGTACATACGACAAATATGTCGACAGCACGCATACTTCGTCCACTCGGGACAACACTCTCACAAAAGACCTCGACGGCACTCCGACATAGAGTCTGCTCTTCATGTCTTCAGTCAAGACGAACATTCGCCACCACACGCCCGGTTGCGGCCTTGTCGTCCGCCCAGAATGAACTACTGGGAGAGCACCTGGAGAAGGCCGACCCGCAGATGTACGAGATCGTCCAGCGGGAGATCAGGCGGCAGCAGCATTTCATCAATTTGATTCCGTCAGAGAACTTTACCTCCCAAGCGGTGCTGGATACTCTTGGCAGTGTAATGCAGAATAAGTATTCCGAAGGATACCCAGGAGCTCGCTATTATGGAGGCAACGAACACATCGATGAGGCCGAGAGGCTGTGCCAGAAGAGGGCGTTGGAGACTTTCAGGTTGAATCCAGATGAATGGGGTGTCAACGTTCAGCCGCTATCTGGGTCACCAGCAAATCTCTATGCGTACTCAGCTGTGCTCAACACACATGACCGTATCATGGGGCTTGATCTCCCGCACGGTGGTCATTTGTCCCATGGCTACCAGACTGCCACCAAGAAGATCAGCATGATTTCGAAGTATTTCGAGACCTTACCCTATCGATTGGACGAGAAGACAGGCTTGATCGATTATGACAAGCTGAACGACCTGGCACATTTGTACCGGCCAAAGCTGATCATTGCTGGAACTTCGGCATACTCTCGTCTGATCGATTATGAGCGAATGCGGGAGATCGCGAATTCCGTGAATGCTTATCTACTGTCTGATATGGCACACATTTCAGGTCTCGTTGCTGGCGATGTCATTCCCTCACCATTCCCACACTCTGATATCGTCACGACCACAACTCACAAGTCATTGCGCGGACCACGTGGCGCTATGATCTTCTTCCGCAAGGGTGTCCGATCAACAACCAAAACTGGTGAGAAGGTCATGTATGATTTGGAGAACCCAATCAATGCTTCTGTTTTCCCAGGCCATCAAGGTGGCCCGCACAATCATACAATCAGTGCGTTGGCGGTTGCTCTGGGCCAGGCACAAACCAAGGCTTTCAAGGAGTATCAGCAGCTGGTCTTGCAGAACGCCAAGTCTCTGGCTAATCGGCTCGGGAATCCCACAAGTGCTGATGGTTTGGGCTATAACGTGGTCAGTGGTGGCACTGACAATCATCTTGTGCTTGTCGATTTGAAGAGCAAGGGCGTCGATGGTGCGAGGGTGGAGAGAGTGCTTGAGCTGTGTGGTCTGGCAGCTAACAAGAACACTGTCCCTGGCGACAAGTCGGCGTTGAAGCCTGGTGGCTTGCGGTAGGTTCTTTGCCCCTTTCAATGATCGCTGTGAATACTGATCATATTCAGGATGGGCACTCCAGCAATGACAACTCGTGGCTTTCAGCCAGCAGACTTCGCGAGGGTTGCTGATATTGTAGACCGAGCCGTCAGCATAACCATACGCGTTGACAAAAAGGCTAGGGATGATGCCGAGGCGAAGAAACGAAAAGCTCCCGGCAGTGTCAAGGCGTTCCTAGAATACCTTGGCGAAGGCGAGTCAGAAACCGAGATCATGGAGCTAAGGAAGGAGGTGGAGGGTTGGGTTGGTACATTCGAGCAACCGTGGATTAAGGCGTAATGAGACGGTGTGGGCTGAGATATCCGGATCTGTCGAATACGATTTGAGGTGGCTGCAGTTCTGCTATTGGAGAGCGTTGTACCTTCTAGTCCCGGGAGTTCATCGCGACTGCCTCCTGGCATAGTTGAGGTATGTTTGCTCCTTCTTTGCTTCAATCACAAAACCCTTACAGATTCACAAGTCAAAGAATGGAGATGCTGTCTTTCCAATCCCACTGTCCATACACCTCCCTCATCTATCTGTCTCTGGTTCTCTGTGTCGTATCTTGTCTTGCTCAACCTGTCCTGTTCCCTTCCCACTTCGTGCTCTGTGCCTGTCACCATTCCCTCTCTGCCCACAATACATGCCTTTTGTGCTCTAAACGCAGTGTCCCTCACGTCCAAGCTGGCCCACGTCCTATCTAACTTATGTTTTACCTGGCCCCGAGCCCGGGCCCTCTGGCTCACGTCCCTTTTCAGTTCACGAGCCTACTATGCAATGCCATTGCATCACAACCTTCCCCATCGCCCCCGACTACCATTGCATCATCCCCATTGTTTACTGCTTGCCAAAGCATCACACTATTTCACTGCTAGTGGAGACTGGCCATTGTCTATAAGTATCCACCTCCCCCTCGCTCGAAGCCGCTGATGTCGACTTCGTCGATCCTCGACTTTTGCAACATCGAGCATTGAGTCCGGTTTGCCTTTGAGCCTTCCACCTGCCATTACTTGCGTCTGAGTCGATCCTCGACTTGGCTTCGAGCGCGGCTTGAGTTGCTTTCAGCGCGAGTTCGATCAGCTCTGAATCGTAAGTGCTGCTCTCTGTCACACTGGCCGCAAACTAATTTTTCGGACCAGTCAAAGCCGCATCGCTTCCATCTCTCTTGACTTCGGTCACAGCGCCAGCATCCTCCTGTATCCTAGAAGCTAACCAGCATGGACGGTGCCAGCCTCGACCGTCCCGCAAAGCGGCCACGCCTCGCAGGTCATGCCGACAAGTCAATGAAACGCCGTGTCTCTCTTAACCCCGTCGTTAGTGTCAGCAGGGAGGAAATGCGCTTCCGCTACCGCAACGGCAAGCAAGTGTCGTCCTTCAGAATGTCGTATGGCAGAACGGTCGAATTCGGGTCCGATTCGCTGGCTGCCAAAGCGTTCGACTTATGGTCTCTGTCTGGCGCGGACTCGACAGATTTTCCACTTACTGGTACACCGATCCAAGCCTTGCTTTATGGGAGTGAGAGGAAGCCGCGCCGCCTGGATGGTCTCCCTCTCGACCCCTATCTTTCGCCCCTCAACACAACCGAAGAGAAGCTCTTTCGGCAAATCGAACGTCATCATCGAGGTCTCCGCGTCTCCGACATCCGTCCCATGCCAGCTAGCCCGGAGAATCGCGATGCCCACTACACAGTCATGCTCGAAGTACACACCACTGTGACTCATGAGGGCGTTCAGCAGGGGCCGTTCGACTTCACGGTGTTCTACAGTGCAGACATGTTTCTGAAGGCCGCCAATATCCCCGAAGCGCGCCTCATCAGCTTGAGTTATGACCGCTCTCGTCTGCCACCGAATGGTGCTGCCGGACGTCTTAAGGTGAACATCACGTTCAGTCTGGAGGGGTCGTATGCCAAGGTCTGTGGCGAGCTCGACATCACAGATTCTCTGCCAGGCCTTGGGGATAATCTGAAGAAAGAGGATATTCGCAGCGTCAAAGCCGCGACTCTCCACGGTAAAGACATCTCCGAGACGCCTCTCGATGAACTCCTTCGAGCCGACAATGTCCGCAAGAACATGCTGCTGACCGTGGTCTCGAGACCTCCGCAAGATATTCCAGACTCAACCATAAGCCATGGGACGGGGATTACAGGATCCCGGTTCATGGATCTTCCCGGGGAGTTGCGAAATCCGATTTACGAAGCCATCCGCGCGAACGATGAAGCGTATCTGAGGGACCGCCAGGTGCGAAAGGTCAATGATGCCCTCACTGCCGATGAGCTACAGAGACCGATCTCAGAATTTCTGTGCGGAGCTCAGATGCTTCGCGTCAACCATCGCACCTACAATGAAGCCCTCGATTATCTGTACCCTTGCACAACGTTGACGATCGTCGCCGGTCACGAAGAAATCAGCAATTATCACTCTAGCGACTTTTCATCTGGCAAGCCAGCCTTCTTCAAAGGTGCTCTGGGTCGCACTCTACTCCACCTGGACAGTCTAAGTCGAAAAGCTTTCGAGTGCGTCAAGGTAATCGAGCTCACGCTTCACGACCCATTCAGTGAGCAGGTCCATCCCGCGAGAGCACTGCCACCCTTTGAAAATGCCTGTCTCGAGGGGCTCCTCGAACGTCTGGCAGCGCGAAAGACGCCTCTAGAGGAGTTCAAGCTTCAGGTCAGAAGCAGGAAGAGATTGTTTGCCCACACCGGTGGTGCAGAATCCATACCCACTGCGCGGCTACTGAAGGAGGTGAAGACCAAGAAGCTGACGATCGTCGCTTACGGTGGAAACACTCATGTTTCAAAGCCGACTGCGAGGTGGTTGGAGAAAGGTATGGTAGTGAAGGTGCCAGCGGCACGAAGTAGCATGCCTAGTACCACACGGATCGATCGGGAGGCGGATTTCGAGAAGGAACCATACTCTTCTGTATTGTAATCCATCATGACGACTGATGAGCTGGTCCACCTATGGGCACCGTATGCGGACAGGACGGTTCGTCCGGGCTTTGATACGTCTTGTGCGATGCTATGACCAGAAGGACAGATCACACGGCGCAGAAGGCCATACTTTGGGTGTTGCTACCAAAAGCCAGGCCATAGCAGCGTATGCTGCCTTAGAGCCCGCCTTGACCATCAGAGCAGCGCTGGCGGGCGGCAGAGGCCTGAATGCTGACAGCACTGCACTGTGTGGATCTGCACTT
This sequence comes from Cyphellophora attinorum, assembly GCF_001299255.1. Taxonomy (NCBI): domain Eukaryota; kingdom Fungi; phylum Ascomycota; class Eurotiomycetes; order Chaetothyriales; family Cyphellophoraceae; genus Cyphellophora; species Cyphellophora attinorum. The sequence continues at coordinate 231,751 of NW_017253250.1, read as the reverse complement.
GCCTTACTGCCTAGTCAAAGCCTTTTCAATGCACCCATAGAATGCCTGCCCATACATATGTACGATAGAAAGGGGGAGAAACTCAGACAAAAAATGTGAAACCGTATACCCAAATCTCGCTCCCTGAATCGAGCACTGATGTCGCTCCTATGCGTTCCTTTACTTTGAATTCGTATTAACGCATCCATCCGTACCATCCAAACATCGAGCCATCGTACTGTTGTCTCGTTGACTTCCGAGTCTCATTGCCACCACTTTTCCCAGTTCAGCCATACCCTCCCTCCTATCGACCCACAACACCCCAGCCCAACAACCGACCATCCCCCGCAGACATTCTTAACCGTCTCTCCGACCTCGCGAGCGAGACCCTGTCCCAGTGCCCTCCCCTACTCGCCCGCGGCGCTGCTTCCGGCCTCACGGCATCCAGCCTAATGCTCGCTGTGCTCTCCTAGACGGTGTGGAGGTGTCGGCCCTTCGCGGCCACCACCTTTCCCCGTCGCAGCCACACCGCAAACCACACAGATGGCCTCGTGAAGACTTTTTGTGAGCCCTTCCACGAATCTGCAGATCTCGTTGAAACCCGCCGAAGCGCCCAATGCCCAAATGTACCGGCCAGAAAGCACAGTGAACCACACGTGCGAATCGACGTGATGCCCATGCAAATCCAGCCTACTACGCGGAGAGCGTACGTCTCGGTGGGTTGCAGCGGTTCCTGTTTCAGTCTTTTGTTAGCGGCGTGCGCAAGAGGATTCGGGAAGTTCAAGGCAATTTCTCGTTTCGTGTACGCACCTCGATATCCCACGAGCCGATGCAGACAGCGATTGCGAAGTTTGAAAGGAGCCAAGCCAGCAGCAAGTAGGTTCTGAGCTTCCGATATGCCTCGGACTGCTCCTGCAACCCAGCATTCAGGGAGGATTGTCGGGACGAAAGCCGCGTCAGCAGCCTTCTCAGTGGTGTGGGCCGCTCTTTGAACTCCTCGCCGGGAACAGTCCAGCTTCGGCCTGAGGCGCGCTCGAGTGCTGGAGTTATTGTTACTTGCTGCGCCACATCGCTGCCTTTGGTGCCCCAGGAGACATCATGCCAGTTGCAGAACGCATGGAGCATGAGCAGATTGACGAAGCAGGGCGCGAAGAGGATGTACTGAAGCCAGGAGGTGAGTATGTGCCAGGCGGAGAGGTGGGCGAGGGAGCAGATTATTGGGCCACCGAATATGACTGCTAGCACGAGGATGGAGCTGGTTAGGTTGGACTTGGAGAATAATGCTGTGCTGCCTGGGTAGGGTTGTGCGTTGGCATAGGATTGGGCGAGGGCTTGGAGCGAGTAGATGGAGAGGGAGAGGATGTAGGCTGAGAACATGCAGAAGACGAGAGCTGAGAGCAGGTTGAGGTAGCGGAGGTCTCGTGGTCGCGAGCCGAGGGCGAGAATGATCTGGAACACCAAGAACCAGACGTAAAATCCGAGAAGGTAGTTATTGATCGTGGCGATCGTGGAGGCGTGGGCTGACGCTGTGCCCGCGACTGTGTCGGTTTGAGCTTGATTATGACCGCAGTCACGAGAAAGAGGATGGTTGGCGCAAACCACGCAATCAAGCTTGCCGCGATGTTGTAGCACATATGCACTCCCAATAATGCCAGTCGGGGCGCTGAGTGCTTGGTTCTAACCAGGCGTGGGAACTCAACAACTGAATAAATAAAAACGGCGAATGCGCCATTAAGCCAGCGTCGCCGCTGACCAAGGAGCTCCACAATGTCGGGAGGTGCGTCCGTGTCAGCACGACAGCCCCAGACGTAGCCTAGATGCCATTTGGCGCCTGCCTTTGCCAGAATCTCGAAGCCCAGAACCCTGTCCTCGGCCAGGAACATGTTCTTGTGGAAGACGGTTGAGTATCGTGCAAGCTCCGACGATGATTGACAGGAGTGATCTCCTTGGAAATAGCGTCGGAGCGGCTCGCCTCGCAGCGCCTCATACCGGTATGCAGAGAATGCTCCTGGCAGCACAGAGACGTAACCCACACAGCTCTCCAGGCTTTTGTCCATGATGTGGCTCATCTTGTACTCGAAGTTCTGAACAGCAACAAGAGGATTGAGTAGATTCTTCCACCGTGGGCCCACGTCGACGCAGAGCTCGCCACATGCACCACCGAGGTTGGGATCGTCCTGAAACGCTTTCCATATTCCAGTTAGAGCTGATGGCTGGGGTCTCGTGCCTGCGTCGAGAAGGATGCAGACGTTCGGATTGAGGATTCGGCCGAATGCGTTGAAGAGCCAGCGGTGGGAATTGATTTTCTTCGCGTTCTTTTCTTTCAGGCATAGAAGGATCTGCATGGGGGTCCGAATCTCGTCGTTCTCAACTTCGATTATCCTATCGCTGCTCAATTCCGAGGATGACAACCAACATGTACGCTCAAAGATGTGTGCTGTAGTTGCAACGCCATCGACCTGCGATCGCATGAGCTCCTCCTGGAAGATTCCAATTGATGTGAGTAGTTCCAGCACTTCCGAATCACAGTGCTCATAGCCATCCAGGAGTAGGCATATCACTGTCCTCCGCGACACAGCATCAGCAGCATCACAGCCATCTATCGATGTATGCCTTGCAGCGTGGCGCACGTTATCGAGAACGCCTTGGAGAGATTTGGCTAGGAAAGATCTGCTCTCGTTGTAGTATGTTACGCCAATTAGCAGCTCTAGGGGCTGGTGGGGACTCGCTGTTTGGAGTGTGTACCCATTCTCAAGGACGAACTCGTCCGGTGGGCAAGTTGCAGGAGTATAGTAAAGGGACGCGGGCTCAGTATCCTGGTTGATGTCGAAATGCTTTGTGGTGGGTGTGGGCTTTGGTAGACCTGTACCATGACTGGAGTCCGTCGCACTCCATGGTCTGCGTCGGAGTTCGATACCTGCGGATTGGGATGTGGCCTGAACCGTATGGTGCGAATCGGGAATAGAGATAGCGAGCTTGTTGGTTTTGGTGTCAGGAACGGAGCGCAGTCTTTCGCTACGCATGTTGTATACTTGAATCCAGAGTACAAGTTATTGCCAGCAGCCAGTGTGAGAAGTGAGCAAGGCGGCGGATGGCTCGAATGATCGCCATCAGGGTTGTCGATGGAATCGGCATAAATATATGGACCGTGACCGTGGAGGCTCACTTCCTTGTGCCCGTGAGCGTGCCTCTCAATAGCCACATCTGCGCTGGTCCACATCGTGAGGGTTGCTGGGTAACTTTCGCCAACTATGCATTGTATCGCGGCGCTCAAGCTGAGCAACTGGTCGTGACCACTCATGGGCAGGATCAGGGACAACTAAGGTTTGGCAATAGGACAAAGTACAGAAACCAAGATGAACAAGGCGATACTCCCTGGATATACTCGCCATTCTTCTGGCCGGCGGCGGCCCTCGGGGTCGCGCGCGCTGCGCATGTATCTCATGTTGATTACGCGACCTGGAGATCGCATTAATGTCATTGCGTTACTGACAGCATGATCGCCTCTGGGTCCGAGATCGAGAGACCCTCTTGACAGTAGAGACCCAGCTTCACCAGCTCCAGGGCCCGGAAGCTCATCAGCTACACGTGCGAGGAGGCCACCTGGTAGACAGAGCATGCAACTAGTTGAGGTGTGTTCAGCTGCTATTATTGTGCTGAGTCATGGATTTTCGGAACGTGGAATGCGACGAGTCATGCAGCGTTACTCAGACCTTTCTTCCTGAGCATAGATATCGCTGCTATATGTAGCTGCTTGACATCGATGCTACCGTATCTGCACCTGTAATGTGGGATCCGACACCGAAATGCTCTGCTGCTAATGTGACTCTCTCTTCCTGCGCCTGCCATTTTGGCCATAGTGAGGTACGGTCCCTGCCTCCTTCTCTCCCAACTTGTCATTCGCTTCACCTCATTCAGAAGCAAAGTGAAGTCTGCCTCTCAAGCTTCATATAAATGATATTGCCGAAATCTGCCCATCATTCACCTCTGAGGTTCGCATGGCGAGTACACGACTTTGGCGGCATGGTGCAACGGCGAGCACATCGAGCGATATTGGTGGCGGCTCTCGATAGCCGTCTCAATAACCCTAGGAGCATGATTGTTCCTCGCGTAATACGGAACCCTCCGAATGGATTGAGAATCCTGGTTCGAGTACGGGTGCTGTCCAATGAACCTTGCCTTTTTGTCTTTTTGATGAAGCTCTAAGAGGGCAGACACAATGTTCAAGGGTAGCAGTAATCAGCGAGTGATTCTCGAAGGGATGCCTTCGAGGGCAATGCTCACTACAGCTGATAATCGACATGGAACTTTGCAGTGGATGTGAATGCTATTGTTCTTGTCTCTAGTTGTCTACTGACCCACTCGTAGCCTGTCAAATTCATGTCCATCATACATTCTGCCCAGCAGATATGTCTATCTTACTAGAAACTCAATTAGATGTAACCTTACCGTCCATCACGACCATTCTACACTTCCCAACTCTAACGATCTTTGGAAAACCAACCATCAAACGAGCTCAGATCGATGCCCTTTGTTGCGTAGTCTGAAGATCGCTCTCGACCCACATCGCCACGCGAACGACGAAGCGATGGCGTCCCATACCCGCTATCACGAAAGCTGGACATAGGTGATGGCGGAGTTAGGCTTAGACGTGTGCTGAACGAACGGCTCAAATCCGAGACCGGAGAGGAGCTGTACCGCGCTCGAGAGGTTGAGCTGCCGCCGACACGGGTGGTAGCTGACCTACCTAGAGACGTGCCATGATCATGACGGTCGCTTCGGCAAGGCGCTCGTGAGTCGGCGCAGTCAGAAACGAACGACGGCCGCCGCGAAGAGCGGCTCTCTGGTATGCTGGAATACGGATTACGCAGATCCATACGGGAGTTAGTATCTCCCCATCCCAAGCCCGAGGGCTCATGCTTCGCTGATAGAGCGCCGCTGCGCGACAATCCCGGTCTGGTGGAGCTTGATGAGGAGGCCTTTGTACTTCCATACGACACTTTGGGTAGCTGGTAGTCAGAGTCGTAGGCTGATCGAGAGCTTCGGCGTCCTGATGCACGGTTAGAGCTGGGTGGAGGAGCATACCTTGAGCTTGGTAGCAGGTAGTTGCTGTCGTGGCGAGATGAAGAGTCTCGGCGTGATGATCCTTGACCAGATCTGGATGACCGGTGGTTGAGATTAAACAGATCTAAGCCGAATGGCCCGTATTCGTTGCGCGACATGTTTGCTGGTTTGGAAAGCAAGAACTCCTAGCACTCGCTCACCGTCAAACATTTATGCGCCAGGATGAAGGATCAAGAGCTGCACAAAGATGATGGACAGTGACAGGATGCTTCGATCGGGACAATAGCATTGGGGGGCAACAATGCAGCTCTGAGCCTTGCACAGTGACGACCTGTTCCTTTGATTGGTACGGCCGCATTGTGAACAAACAAGGACAACTCACATGCACGGACGATGGCAGGCAGATGGTGACACCCAGACACTTCGCTGACGGAGCCCATGGTATGGAGGGTTCTCGGCACGTAGTCGGCGACATTCGAGGGTATGGACCGCGGGTCCCGTAGCACAGATCTGGCTTGAATCCTCGCGGAATATGCAATTGTACATGCTAGGCAGTAACAGACTCAGTACCACGCAGATATCAGTGAAGGTCTCCTGCTAAGTCGGTGAAGCAATCACTCGGTTTGCTTCGGACCTCGACAATGACAAAGAGGTATAAGTACTCATCTTGCCTTCGACCTCATCACCTCCCCTTCTTGACAATACTGCCATCGATCGGGTGATCATTGCATGTTGTCATACCTCGATAGTACCTGGTGCTGCCTGGTGGGACGAGCAGCTTCATGCTTTGATCGTCTGTGTCGCTGAGACCGCGTTGAAGAAGACTTTCATTCGGTCTGGACTGTGTGTTGTCATGCCACAAAGTTGAAGTGCTGTTTGAGTCAGAGCGAAGATGTTTTGATCGCCGCCACGCTGGAAGTCGAGTTCAACTCAAGGTTAAACTTGTCAGAAGGGCTCTGGTAGCGCATGCCTGCTGCGATTAGTGTTATCAATGGGACCCTCCTCATTTATATTCTCGTACAGAGTCGGTCCCGCTTTGTACGAACCAGGCTCACTCAGAGGTATCGATGACATGTCGAGCAGAACAACGCATGATAAGCTCGACGCGCCCCAACAGCGCAGCTGCAGTCGATGGTTCACAACGCGAAGCATCTGCTTGTTCCGTGAGGGTAGATGAGATACAGATCAGACCGGATGACAAAGCTCAGTTGAGACCGGCTGACTGTGCTTTGAGTCATGTGATATCGTGGAAGGTACGCGATTCGCGTCAACTTCCATCGCTTCGACTAATGCACGTCATCTGCTCGATCTCCACCGATCTTGATCTAACCCGCAAGACAACACGTGCGATTGACACACTACGCAGCCATAAATACCGAGCGGTTTACCTCCATTACTCTGATCGCGTCGCTAACGACAGACCATGTCTTTCTCATGATGGCGCCCAAACACCCTGCTGTCCCGAAGGCGCCCTTGCCCACCAAAGTCTTCTTCGATCCATACAACTCCTCGTCTACCGGCCACCAGCGAGCCGAAAACCGCCTGTCGGGCTCCACGTCGTGGCGCGACAGTCGTTCGTACAAACTTGCACACCAACTCAAGGACAGTAGCGGCAGAGGTGGGCAAACGCATCTCTCTGATCTAGTAGGTGCTGGTAGCGAGAATTTTGGCAAAGATGGTCGTAAAGAGAATGGCGACTGGGAGAAGGGAGCTCCGGGCCTCAGAGAAAGTGGCTGGCAAGATATAAGAGGCTTGATGGGTGGTTCGAAGAGAAAGGCTGTCGGAAATCTGGATCGAAACCGAGACACGAGTTTGAAGAGAGGCATAAGCGATCAGACTGATCTTATAGGTCAGCAGCAGCCCACGGCAAGTCTGAAACGGCATATAAGCGACCATGATACAGACGAGGGGCTTTCGTTCACTTCTTCGAGCGATTCAGACACACTGCCATTCTCTTCAGCACAGCCCGAGCCAAAAACCACACCCACGTCTAAACCCTCGATACCTAGTCATGGCCTCCACCATATCTCGTCGCAAGCATACTCTATCAACGATGATACACGAATACAACCAGACTCGTTCTCAGGAACAAATGACGACACCACTTCGCCACCGTCAAAGCCAGCGCCTCAAATCTTCGCTGGCCTGACAGTCTATCTCAACGGCAGTACAGCACCACTAGTGTCAGACCACCGCCTGAAGCAACTCGTCGCTCAGCACGGAGGTAACATGTCGATCATGCTAGGAAGACGCACAACGACGCACGTCGTGATCGGTGAAGACTGTGGCGGCGGACTAGCACATGGTAAGATTCAGAAAGAGGTCACCACAGTTGGTGGGAAGGGTATCAAATACGTTACGGCTCAGTGGGTGCTTGACAGCGTTGAGAAAGGCGTGAGGCTGAGCGAGGCAAGATATGCGCCAAAGAACCTCAAAGGCAGGATCGCTGGTGCTGGCCAAGGCAGTGTAATGGGGTTCTTGGGTGGTGCATAAAGCACGATACGACCTACACTCGGACGAATTCGACGACTCCGACCGGGCCTTTTGCGATATCTTGGACGCTAATTTACGACCCAGTACGCTGTCCAATGCTTGGCATAGGTCCAAGGTTCATGCACGAAGCTGATAAGTCTACGACTCAAGCTTGAGCAGGCGGACAACGAGTGAGTAATCAAGATCTCACGTGGGGAATAATGCACGTACGACATCCAACTCAGGCGTAGATCTGTACAAAGTTGGGATCCGCGGAACCCCTTGGCGTGGCGGTGCGAGCATTGGCAAAGGTTATGGGCGGCTATAAGGCAACCCGCCCATAACTTTAAGCCAGCCCTACGACTATACCGGTTGAACCTACAGCGGCGGCTGCCACAACTCACGGCATGATCACGGATCCCTCTGCTTCTTAATGCTTCATTTCGGCTTCCTCAAAATGGATAACAGATGATATATTGAACGGCACAAAGAAGCAGTGTTCTAAATAGTAAGATCCTGCTTACGACATCTACGGTCGCAGCCGTTCTGTGCTTGGACTTTCTCAAATGAAGCTTTCGGCGAGTCGGATCATGTTGCTCGAGCCCTCTGCATTCTAACAAGCCCGCAGTGCATCCGGTGTAAGACCAAGAAATTGAAATGTGATCGGAGAGACCCTTGCGACCGCTGCATACAGGCCAATGCGCCATGCGCTACCGCCGAACGAAAGGCCCGTGTGTCGCGGAAAGCAAATGAGGCTCACGTTATTGCGACGCTCAACCAACGAATAGATCTGCTTGAACGTGCTCTGCAGAACGGAGAGCCAGCATTCAATGCACAATCTCAAAGCACCAGTCCAGCAGCGGGCGCGAAGACGCCACCTTTAGTCCGGACTACTACGACATCGACCACGTCAGCTGTCAAAAGCAGCGTGGAGGAAGTAAAAAGTGCATTTGATGCGGGTGAGTCTGATTGCTTCATCGACTTTGAGGGGCAGCGTGACTGATGCTGCACTATCAGACTGGCTCGACCGTGAACTACATGATGCGAAGACCTTCTCACTCAATCGCTTGACGGGGGCCGATGGCGAATCGCCTGCTCAGGATCCCTCTGTGACTCAAGCGGTCCTCGATCTCGATAACTCATTGACGAATCTGGCCGACATTGGCGATGTGATCAACAACGAAGATCCGAGCGCACTGATGTCTAATGATGAGGCCAAAGAATATGTCAAAGGTAATAGTCCTAACGACTGAATGCCGGTTGCTATCCTGAAGTCCCCCTCGACTGCTTTCGATCTCGAAAAACATTGTAATAAAGAAGGAACGACTCTGACGTGAATGCAGTTGCCCTTGAGGTGATGCGAGGAGAGTTCTTTACGAGCATGCTCGACGAAGCCTACCTCATGTCCCTGTCAAACATCATCACAACTCCACATATCAAGATCGATCCTGCCGCGCGGTTGATCTACTACAACTTAGCGTTCCAAGGCTGTGTTATTGGCGACTGTCAAAGTCCACTGGCCGCAAGAGCTCTCTACCTACAGTGCCTCCAGGCAGTCTCAGTCTGGCAGGAATCCGCTATGGGATCAATGATGGATCTTATTGGCTGCTGCATCATGCAGTGGACATGTGTCCTCAGCTTCGACTACCGACTGGCTTATCGCTTCCATACCCAAAGTTGCAAGTTCGCCAAGCAAATGGGGCTGCAACACTTGGACGTGCTGTCGTCCAAGGGCACCAAGGAAGCTGAATTGCAGCATCACCAGCGAATGGGCTTCTGGCATCTGGTTCTCTGTGATTTGTTCTTCCGGCTTTGCTACGGCCGGGAGTCCTCCATCAGCGCAGATGCTTCGCCTAATTTCATACACTTTCCTGAAATGCTGGATCTCGCTAATGCGCGGCCGTACGCTGGAGTAATGGTACCCCACATGATCTGGGGCAGGGTGACAGTATTAGCGAAGGGGTTTTACGACCAGTACGACCGGATCAGAGATGATCCAAAGAAAATCTTGGGACATGCATTTCAGGCCCAGGTGGACTCTATCTGTGATGAGATCGAGGGCATGATCAATGACTGGGATCTTGTACGTATCCGTCGTCAACTTGCTTCCGCATACTGAACTCCAGCTGCAGGTAACACTCATGGAGATCCAAAACGACGACACGATCAAAGCCTGGGCATACGCCGAAACGGTGATTGGCACATTCACCATGCTCCTCCATATGGACAAGCTACGGACCGACAATACCAAAGTCCACGTAACGCCACGATCCCTCCGCATCTCCCGTGTGCTGGTCGATGCCGTGCTAAAGTTCAACGACATCACCCAGCGAAGCACAGTCCATGGCGCGCTGTATATGTACAGCATAGCTTTCTATCCCTTTCGCGGGTTCTTCTCGCTGTACTACCATATCTTGACCAGCGACAACCCTGATGACTACAAGGATGATATTGTTCGGCTTGAGAGGATCTGTGCTGTTATGCGGAAAGCCGCGACCGTGCGGTTCGAGTACGTTCCTATCGCGAAAGCCGTGGTCGGGCTCAACAACGTGGCCAGACAGATCCAAATCGCACAGACCTCGCAGTCGCCTGCACGACAGTGGAACACATTGGGCAATCGACCGTCACTGACACCACAGTCGTCAACAGAGCAGTACATGATGGTGGACGGCAATGTAGGCGCTTTGCAGGACCCAAGTGGAGTGTACGGGCCGATACCGAACAATGGCATGGGTTTCGGCATGAGTCAAGCTAATAATATGGACTGGGTGCCGGTCTTGGGGGATTTCAATAACTTTGGCATGACAGGTGACTTTCAACAGATGGCGGCAATGCCGGATTTCCAGCCCGTGGAGTATCTGCAGGCGGTGGAAGATCATTTTCAGGGGAATAATTGGTGCTCAGGCGCGTGGGATGGGAGGAGTGTGCCGATGGGTTGAGCTGGGAGTGGCCGGTAATGTATCTCGTGCCTATAATTTGAACGTTGTTCAAGCCACTTTGAGATTGCTGCTGTCAGCATCCGCCTTCAAGCGGCTACACAGCCGACCACAGCCATTACTGAATCATGCAACGAGCAGTGAATACCTTTCGGGAGTGAGTCAGTAGAATGGTTCCTCCGTGTCTAGCCTTGATCTCCACTTTGGCTGACGACTATATGTAGTTGGGTTGCCACTCGAACTTGTCTTTCCCCCTTCTCCCGAATGCCAATACACTTCGATCTGGTCCACTTGCCATACTAGAATAGCATCCGATGCTATGTGCTGGGGCGACTCTCTTCAAAGACATCATTGAGGAATTATAGAGTCAAGTGTGCGACCGTGTGATGTGCTTATGGCTGGCTTGTGCCAACCTACAACAATGGTCAAGTGCCTTGAAAGGGCGCACCAGTATGCCAGCTTATATGGAAGTGCGTAGGTTCTTAGAACTCAAGAGCTCGAATGACGCGAAGGCGCAGTCCATGCAAGCCGACGAGAGCGTTATTGTGGGCTGGATGGCAGCAGTGGCTCAGGTATCATGGCTACTCGCTGATCCGAGTCACCCGTCTCAGGACCTTCGCTAACCATCGACCAGAAAGTAAGAAAGCAGAGCAAGGATGCAGAGATCAGGACGGAAGAAGAAGGGGAAGTCATTTGGAGAGAAGGAAAACTTCATGTGCTGAGGGTTTTCGTACTGAGTAGATGTTTTGGTTTGTCCACCTGACACCTTCAAGTAGGGCGTGATCGCTCTAGCGTTTAAGGCGTAGAGTCCGGCAGGCACATCATTGACACACCCCGATCCCAATGTTTCTCTGGTGCTGCTTCACAGACAGGGAAGACTCCTTGCCAAGATACTTGTGTCGTCTTTGTCCAGATCGTTGAATGTGGCGAAGAAGGCTTCCAGGCAGTCGTACAGTACCCAAGGTTGCGCCTTCTCGATCATGCAGTAGTAGTAGCCTCGAAACTACATATCTGCTCACCATCATTAGAGACAAACCACTTCAACACCATGCCAACTTACCATACCATTCATCTCAAGCACCGCGTCTCTCCGCAGCAGAACGCAGACCCCACTGAGGAACGCGACTAGCAAGAACCTTCGCAACATCCTTCTTGACTTTGGCCATGGCTGGCGAAGCGACCCAAGTACGATCCAACTCCGCACGCATCTCCGGTGTCCAGAGCGGCGTCTTGTCTTTCTCGGCTTTCTGGCTCTGAGATTTGATGAAATTGCGGAACCAGATTCGGGAATCGATCGTGCGAGTGGACTTCTGGGGGAAGCTTCGGCCGTGGTGGGAGTGGTGTCTTCGTTGTCGCTGTGGGTGGCTTCGTCTTCTTTGGTTTCGAAGTCGAGGTCGGGGAAGTCTGGGGTGATTGGCGTGGTCTGACGGGACGAGCTTGCAGACGCGCTGTTGGACGAGGAGACAGTCTCGAGGGTCGAAGTGGTCTGGGACTTTGACGGCTCCGACTCTGGCGCAGTCTGAGAGTCGGACATGACGATGTCTTTGCTGGTGGGCTTGGTAGGAGAGGTGGTGCTGAGGACGGCCATCTTGAATGGTCGTATTGCCAGCCGACGATGTTGATAGAGGAAGCGAGAAGAAATTTTGAGATACCACGTAGTCCCTTGCGAGCACCTCGAGTCGGCCTTCACAATGTTAGCCAAGACGCAAAAGTGATATCGACATCGCCCCAGCAACATCACTTGCCACCCAACCCACCACCGCCTGGTCTTGGCAGAGACATTTTTGGCAAGTGGTCTTCATATATTCGTGCGTCCATATTCTAGTCCAACAATCGACCAGAAATTGGAAGATTGGGGCAATATAAGCCACCGCCTGAGTCTCAGCTGGGTAGCAGGGTTGGGTACCGCATCAAATGGCTTCGTAGCTCCTGGGCCACCCTGCTATATTAGGCGCCCACTTTTTGCATTTTCGACCATGTTGATGTGTGATGCTGTAATTCGGTTCTTTTGCGTTCGTGATTGTCGTTAGTGCGTGCAAAACAACTTACAAAATGAGGTTCCTGGAGTCGAAAATCAACGAAGTTCTCGACAGGACGCACTTCGGAATGGCTACTGGTCCTTCACAGCGAGAGTATTTCATACTACAGTCATGATGATCTCTGCCATCAATCTGACTTGCTGGAACTCACATCGATAGCATAGTAGAGCCTACTCCGGTGCACCCAGGGAGTCAGTCAGCAACGGTGTGGCTCTCTCTGAAATCCTGTTTCGAGTCCGCATTGTGACTAACTCCCACTTCTGCCTACGCCGCTCGGGACATTCAGAAGTACATGATCATCGCACTATGACTCCGAGCCGGGTGAAACTCGTGGAACGCATGCGCAGAGAGAAGGCCCGGCTGATTCAGTATTCAAGAAGCGGACCCTCGCTGAATGATTCGGGTCTCACTGGCTCAAAGTAGCAGCTACAAACTTTGAGACATCAGGAACCCTTCAAGTGAAAGAAATATGTTCAAGGCAAGATGCAAGGCATGATGTGATGATTGTAAGAGAACGAGTGTCGTCCAAGCAGGAATATCTTGATATCTTGGCAAAGTGGAGAAACTGTTGCAAGGCTTCGAGTGCGGTGAAATATTTTGAACGAGCAGGACTCCGACTCACACTTTCGCAAACACCATTGTCCCGCGTTTCTGTACCTCGATTGCTATTCACTACAGCTCAAGATGTCTTTCGGAAAGCTGTACGGCTTTTCTGACAATGCGCGCTCCGTCGGTATGTCCCAGAACCTCTTCCTGCCGCAATAGTGAATGCGACAGCCTGCCCCTCACCAATGACACAGTCCTTGAAAGATCATGCTAACCGTGCTCAGTGCTTTTGGCCTTGGCCAAGGAGAAGTGAGTCTCTTGCATGCCTCTAGATCTTCAGCCGGCGCCGAGCGCCGCCATGCGACGTGCTCGTTGACAGAGACACCGCCAGTGATCGAATACTGACGGCAACCACAGCAAACTCGACATCGAGCTTGTAGACACCCGCACACCTACCAAGTGAGTCACAACACCCCAAGCACATGTTAGAGTCATGTTACTCACACACGAGCCAGCTCCGCAGACTACATCAAACTCCACGCCCTCGACCGTGTCCCAACATACCAGAGCGCCGATGGCTGGGTTCTGACTGAGAGCATTGCTATTGCGATCTATTGTGAGTACAGGCGCTCTACACGAATCCCTTGAAAAGATGAGAAACCATCACATCAGTTATCCCTGACAGAACAACCAATGTTGACTACCACACCTCTGATCACCCCATTTGAATTCCGATATAGCGACGTACTTTAGCGGAATACGTGCTAATGTTTCAAAGTTGCATCACAGAACGAGTCGACACGTCTGCTCGGAAAGACCAAGAAAGACTATGCCAAGATCGTCCAGTTCATGTCCTTCAGCAACTCGCACCTCCTGCCTGCCATTGGCTCGTGGTTCCGCCCTCTCATCGGCAGAGACCCTTACAACAAGAAGAATGTCGAAGATGCCAAGCTGCTGCCCTCAAGTGCTTAGCCGTCCTCGAGAGCCACTTCCTCGTCAACAGCTTCTTCGTCGGCGAACGCCTCACCCTAGCCGATCTCTATGTCGCCTCCCAGATCTCGCGCGGTTTCCAATACGTCCTTGACAAGGAGTGGCGCTCTGAGAACCCCAACACCACCCGTTGGTATGAGACCATTGTCAACCAGCCGATCTGGAAGGCCGTTGTCGAGAAGCCAGTATTCGTTGAGGAGGCCGTCAAGTACACCCCACCAAAGAAGGAGCCCAAGCCGGCGGCTGCTGCTGCTGCACCAAAGGCCGAGAAGCCAAAGGCCGCTCCCAAGCCGGCTGCTGATGACGAGGATGACGAGCCAAAGCCAGAGGCGCCTAAGGCCAAGCACCCCATCGAAGCTCTCGGCAAGCCAACATTGATCCTCGATGACTGGAAGCGCAAATACTCCAACGAGGAGACTCGAGAGGTTGCCCTGCCTTGGTTCTGGGAGAACTACAAGCCCGATGAGTACTCGCTCTGGAAGGTCAACTACAAGTACAACGAGGATCTCACTCTCACCTTCATGAGCGCCAACTTGGTCGGTGGTTTCTTCGCCCGTCTCGAGGCTTCCCGCAAGTACCTCTTCGGTGCTCTGTCAGTCTACGGCAAGGCCAACGACAGTGTCATCCAGGGTGCTTTCCTCGTCCGCGGTCAGGAGGCTATCCCTGCGTTCGACGTCGCTCCGGATTGGGAGTCATATGAGTTCGTCAAGCTTGATCCATCCAAGGCTGAGGACAAGAAGCTCGTCGAGGACGAGTGGTCTTGGGATAAGCCCATCACTGTTGATGGCAAGGGTATGTTTTACCAGAGCCCTCCCGACATGACTGAGTTTACTAACATTATTATACAGAGTACGAATGGGCCGACGGCAAGGTCTTCAAGTAGAGGCTGAGCGACCACAAGATTGCGAGAGCCCCGGCCTTTCACGACGCATGGACTCCCGACATCGAAGGGCTCCTCAGTCGGCCCAATCTGTGTGCATCGATTTCACGACTTTTTAGACGACGGCATGATGTGGAAGAACAGGAGCAGCACGAGTCATGCACGGAACGATGTGTCATGTGTGAGGTGCGGCTGCCAAAGTCACCAAAGCGCTCGGCTGTTGTGCAGTGAGCCAGCTAGCGAGCATGTCTTATCACTGCGAAGCATTTTGCGTTGATAGATCGTTCGAGGCTTCCCTTCAGATCACAGAAAAGCGAATTTTGATGCCCTCGATAGATGGAATCGAATCGCTCACACGCAGTTCTCTCCTTCCTCGCATAGTCCTCCCCCGCCGCGTTCTTCTCCCAGCAATTTCCCAGAAAATCGTATCGCTCACACCCAATTCTCTCTTTCCTCGCATAGTCCACCCCTGCCCTATTCTCTCCCAGCAACCTCACAGAGAATCGTGCAACACAGATCAAAGTGGCATCCATCAAAAATTGTGTGGCATTAAGCAAATACGGACTCTCATCGTACAACTCGGTGGACTCAGAAGGTCAATCAGTCTCTCTGATGTCTATCCCTGCTTAGTCACTCTAGTATCTATGTCTGTTTAGCCTTGGTCACATCCGCTGATGTCTTCTCGTCTAGACTCAACCACTTGAAATCCTCCTCTGTGACCGGACTGACCTCTCGTGCTGTCGACATGTTGCGATTGCCACTGTCGCGGGCGTCCATGAAACTGTAGCGCTTCCCTGGCGGCGCCGTCGCAGGCTTGCTGACACTGCCGGCCAGTGCCTTGAGCTTCTCCACGGCACCGAGCTCGACTTCGGGCGATGGAGTTGGGAGCTTGACGCCTTGCCATTCGTCGGGCTCGTACTCTTCCTCTTCTTCCTCGTGGGTTTTCGTTGTTGGCTCAGTGGCGCCGTCGTCAGCCTCGGGCTTGGCGACAATACCACTGCTGTTACCGTCCATGCTGACAGGCGTGGCGTACTCCTCATCCGCAGCACGACTCCAGATAGCCTTCTCCGCTTCGTCCAAGGACTCCCGAGCAGAGGCCTCCTCAGCATCGAGTCCGAGACCCTTCTTCTTCTTCTTGTTCGCTGCCTCTTGCCACTCCCTAATACAACAAGCCACATTAACCTGCCACTTCAAGCTCTCCAACTTCTCCTCCACACTTCTCATCGCGACTGTCTCCCGCAGCTTGAATGCCGCTTTCTCCTTCTTGCTCGCATTCGGCTCTGGCTCCAGAAACTCCGTCACCTGAAGCAGATTATGCGGATGGGACTTGGCTTTGATCACGCTGTCGTCGATCAACACCGTACTGGACATATCCCACCTCACACCCAGATCGGCGCGGCTTGCACAATGGCTTTGTCCTTCCAGATCACGTTCAGATCCTTGTAGACCTGGACTTTGTTGATGAACTGCTCGTGCGTTAGGTCGAGGTCCTCTCGAGAGCGGATCGTAATCAGTTGGCTGTACTGCTCTGGCGTGAGGAGTGTCTTAGCCATGCGCTCGGCAGACTTGAGGGTGGCGGAGGTGAAGAGCATGACGTGGTGGTTGGCGAAGAGGTACTGCACGAGACGGTCGACGCCGGGGCGTTTGACGACTTCGCGGCGCATGTAGCCGGTCCGGTAGACGAGGGTGCCGTTGAGGTCGAGGAGGACTAGGAGCTTTTGGGGTTGGAGGAGTTGTTGGGACGGAAGGGCGGCGGTGTGGAGGTAAGTTTGGGAGGGCTCTGGGATCTTAACAGGGGCGATGGCTTCGTTGATGGGGGTCGGACCGCGACGAGGCGTTGGTTGACGCGCAGATCGTTGTTTGACTGGTCGGATAGGGAGTTGTCGAGGGACATCGTCGGTTTCGATGGACTGGATGATTTGGTCTTGTGCATGGTGCTCATGGGTCGAGCTCTGAGGTTGTAGCGGCTTGACTTGTTAACTCTGTAATCTGAGTGTGGCATGTAGCCATTCACTAACCTCTGTACAGGTCGAAATGCCGTGGCTTGCGGAGCCAACTGGGGTGGTTGCGGCAGCGTTTGGGCAGCTGTCCAGAGACTTTGCTGAGACCATTGTGGGTTGAAGGATGGCAGAAACAACTGCTGCTGATATGGTGGAAGCGGTTGGAAGTTTGCATCAAATTCGGGGACCTGCTGCTGGTAGTGCGGCAACTGCTGGTAGTTTGACTGGTATTGATTGTCGCCATTGTACTGATTGGTAGTGTCAGACTTGTATGCTCTCCAAGCATCGACAATATTATATATCGCGCGCTTACTCACACTAGCTTGATTCTGAGCACTGCGCCGAGACTGGGCAAGTGATTGAACAATGGATTGAGCAGAGCGTGGCTGCTGCGGGACATGGAGCGATTGCGCCTGCGTATGTCGAGTGTCTGGCGTCCATTCCGCAGGGTATACGGGCGTGTAGAATGCGCCGCCTTTCTTGCGGCCCATGGCGTCGAGACTAGGGTTGTAAGGGTATGGCGAAATGTATGGTGGAGGCACAGACAGAGCGGAATATCCTGCGTTCGTCCACTGATGAGGTGCGTTAGTAATGCTCTGCAGAGACATGGTCGCGAGGGAGAGTCACTTTTTGGAGACGCCGGAGAATCTTGTCAGCCGGTCTCGCTGTTGCCAGGGTGAGTCTACAATGAGCGTCGACTTATGTTGAGATCATGTCGAAGTAACGAAGGCGACAGTGCGGAAAAGTTGAAGTTGTTGTTAAGAAGGAATGTTCCCCAAAAGGAAGGTTTGCCAAAACTCCCTATTAGATCTCTTATCGATTAGCTACTCGACCAAAAAGTTGCGAAACGCAAGTCGATCTCTACACATGACTTTTATTCACAACATGACTGCTCAGCTGACCTCGAGAGGGCCAATACAATTACGGCACGACATCTCCGATGCCGAGGATGATGTTGAGTGGCCATCAGAAGAGGATTCAGAAGATGAAGCGTCTGCCAACGGGGCATCTGCAAGTCCAAGTGACGATGGGTCTGAGGAGCAGCATGATTCTGCCAATGACAGCGACAATGCAGACGACACAGAGGACACAGAGCCACCAGAAGAGAAAGAAGTCTTGAAAGACATTGACTTCGGCACCCTCGCCGAAGCTCAAGAACGCTTCGCACCACAATCTCGCAAGAGGAAACTGCCCACAGGCTTCGATGCCGACCACGACGCCGACACCAACACAGCCGCCCGACCACCCGCCGCCAAAGACAGAGACCGCTATGGACCCCCAGCCAAAGTCTTCTCGACAATCAAACACGCCCCCGCAATCCACTCCTCCCGCCAACAAGTCTCCCGCACGCGTTCCATCTTCTCCCCTCCGCCCGCCACCACGAAATCCCGCGACCCACGCTTCGACCCTACTGTCATGTCTGCCACCCTCAACAAATCCTCGGTCTCAAAAGCCAACAGGAACTACTCCTTCTTGACCTCTTACCAGGCCGACGAAGTCCTCTCCCTAAAACAACAGATCAAGAAAGCCGCCGCCTCGGGCGATGTTGAGCAGCAGGATAGTTTGAAGAGGCAGCTGATGTCCCTCGAGGCCAAGTTACGGAACAGCGAGAGGGTAGCGCGGGAGGAGAAGGTTGTGGCTGAGCATAATGCAAAGGAGAAGGCGGCGATCAGGGAGGGGAAGAAAGCGAAGCCGTTCTACCTGAAACCCGGGGAGATCAGGAAGCAAGCGGAGGAGGTGCGAAAGGAAGCCATGGGCAAGAAAGCAAGAGATAAAGCCGAGAAGAGGCGGCAGAAGCGGGAGAAGGGGCGGGATTCGAGGGGGATGCCGCGGGTGAGGAGGGAGTAAGCATCGATCCATGGATGAGGAGGTTGCTATCGAGGTACAAGGCAGAACTGTCTTCGCTTCAGCAAAGTTCGATATTGGCAAGGTCTTTACTCCCGACGTCGAGGTTCCTTTCCACTCGCCCCGCCAGGCAGTAGCAGCTACTACCATGGCATGACAACACGCCGTGTAATCACATTCTCGAGCGTTGGCCGCGAGTATGAAAGAGTTGCAACCGAGGTCGAGGGCAAGACGGCATCTTATACCTTTCTGACAAAGTCAAGACCCGCGGCAAACCGAAACGAGCACTTCACTGCCTCGAGCATCATTCAATTGCGTCCAACGGCGGCCCGTGTCGTCTCGATAAGCCGGTTGACCGCGCTCTCTGCGGGGCTACCCCGAATTGGAGAACTGAACGAACATTGGGGTAAACATCAAGTATGTGGGAGGGGAATGACGGCGAGACGACTTTCTTCCCAACGTCGTTGCGGAAAGGACATTGTCGACGCGCGCTACTACTAACACGAACGCATCAAAGATCACACACAGAGGACTTCGAAATCTAGACAGACCTTGGCACTAAGTCGAATTGAGAACGGCAGCACTGTAGCGGGCAAACGGCACTATACAATCCACGTTAGCGCCAGTGCTGGGTGCTAGCAGCAGCATAAACTTCAGCCGAACGCTGCTCAGGCGCGCAAGGACACCATCATCTATCTCTCGAAGCACTATATCGTTCCCTGTAACACGATATAGGCATCGTCCAGCAGTGCTCGTAGACCCGAGACAGCAGAGGCAGCGGGTCCGCAACCACCACCAATACAATCGTGCTTCTCCCACGTTACCCACCGAAACGATTTCCAGCTCAACATTCGCCAGAATGGCCGAAGCACAACCTCCGCCCGTTGCTCTCCCCCAAACCCAGCGCGCCCAGATCTTGCACGAATTCAACCAACCATACACCTACACGCCAGACCATACCCTCCCTATATCGACACCATCTGACCTGAAGGGGCATGAGATCCTGGTCCGCGTCGCCGCTGCATCCTACTGCCACACCGACCATGTCTTCGCCTCCGGCGCCATGCAACCTCAGCTCCCACGTATCGGCAGCCATGAGTTCGCCGGTACAATCCACAGTTTCGGCCCCGCGTTATCCTCCCCTGAAGCTCAAAATGAGCTTGGGCTTTCGGTGGGGCAGCTGGTTGGTGTGCCGGGTCGAGCTAAGGGGCCATGCGGCAGCTGTGAGGAGTGCCGCTCTGGTAAATCAGCGGGTGATGCGCAGGGGTATGGGGTGTGGTGTTCGAAAGCCGGGAACTTAGGTCTGAGTGTGGATGGCGGATGGCAGGAGTGGTGCGTTGTGGATGGGCGGCAGGTTGCGCCTGTGCCGACGACTTCGGAAGGCGAGTCAAAGATGGCGGCTGTGGATGTTGCGCCGTTGATGTGCGCGGGCGTAACGGTGTGGTCTGCATTAAAGCGGGCGGGTCTGAAGATGGACGCTCTGTCTCCCAACTCGGATCACAGCGGTAGACTAGACAACGCGGGCCTTGCGATCGCTATTCTTGGCGCAGGAGGCGGCCTTGGCCACCTGGGCGTCCAGTTCGCCAGCCGACTCGGTGCGACCGTCATCGCCGCAGACGTCGGCCCATCCGCTCTGGCACTCTGCCGCGAAATCGCAAGCGAATGCGCTGGCTATTCCAACGCCGGCAGGGTACACGTCGTCGACTCAGCCGCCACATCCGCCGCACAACTCAAAAGCCAACAGCCAGAGCTCTTCAACGCCGCTCAAGATGCCTTGGAAGATGAAATCGGCGCCCACGCCAGTATCATCCTTCCAGAAGCACAGGCCGCCTTCAACTGGGGAATGGCGGTTCTCAAGAACCACGCAAGATGTGTCGTTGTGAGTTTTCCGAAGGATGGGTGGAAGTTTCAACACGAGACACTGTCTTCCGGGATATTGAGATTGTGGGCGTTCTCACTGGTCGAAACAAAGATCTGAGGGATATGCTGGCTTTTGCGGCCGAACACGAGGTGAAGGCGCGGATCAAGACATTTGGACTGGAGGGGCTGAACGATTTGGTGACAGAGTATGAGGGTGGGAAAGTAAGTGGGAAGTTGGTCGTTGATATGAGGTTATGAAGCAACAGTCGGATTTGAGGAAGGTGCGGTGTGAAAATTTTGGCTTAGGACGGCGACAGCAGTGACTTCCGCCTCAAACGATGCATACACTGCTTCCGCAAGAGCGAACAATGCATCTACTGCTTCTGCAAGACCATCCGGCTACAGTACATTGGGGCATCCAATTTCGCCCTCTGAGGTCCTTGACCCGACGTCTCCATCAGGAGCTCACCCTGCACAAGTGCCTTCGACCCTACCAACGGGATCTCTGTACTTCGGCGCCATACTATGTGCAGATACGAGATCTCCTCCGGGCGACATCGAAAGTGGAAGGACTTGGTCTGATTTGAGATCTAGGTAACCAAAAATCACTACGCCGAGTTTCAGCAAACATCAAAAATTTCCCCTTGTGGACAAAACCTCGGAGGTCAGCCCGATGATAAACGATTATCTGCTTTCAGCCACAATACTAATGGGTTGTGGTAGGGCTTAGAGCTGGTGTTGTAGCACCCATCACTGGCGAGATGCATGGCGCCGCCGCCACCGCCTGCTCTAACTATGTGGGCGGACACTCAGATGACCCCTCAGCCACAAAGGATGCTCGACAGCAGCATGATGCCGCCCCGCGCACATAACCGCAGTTCCCACGGTGCAAACTGCGCATTAGATGCTTCACGCTCCACCTTGCGTCTTGACCGGTAGCATGGTCCACACCATGATCCTGCAATACTAAGTTGCCTCACAGCTCGAATTCCTGCCAAGTCATGGAGCGGTAACAATAATAGAATGGCTTACCGTCGAGTGTTACTATATGCGGACACAGCGAAGCCGGCAACTTGACCTACAGCCTCAACACCCTACACTATATAGCGCAGTTCTGAGCCGCACTTCTGACGTTCCGTCCATCATCAGTCACGACTTTCCTACAGCATCAGTATTTCATTTCGTTTCCTTCCATCAAAACCACATCATCCACACAAAGTACATTCGCACCACTACAATCGTTACAATGCAATTCCTATCACTCTTAACCCTCACCCCAATCCTCATATCCTCCGTCTATGCAGGATCCATCAGCATGGGCCGCGACCAGAACAGCCAAAACTTCGCCTGGGTTGGCGGCCAAGACCCTTGCACCAAAGCCGTCTTCATCGGCGACGGATGCAACGAGGTCAGGCAATTCAAAGACAATCCCAACCTCTTGTTCGAGGTCAGAGGGTGTGGCATCCTCGACCCAATCACCAATAGCGAGAGGACCAGGGAGATCTGGACTTTCGGGGCTGATCAAACCGCTGATCAGGCTACTCTGCTGTCCAGCTGTAATGTTGTTGCTCCGCCGAGGCTGGGGTGTGGATTCTTCTCCGACAAGAATTTCATTCAGAACTTCGGTTGCGATTTCTAGATGCAGTGATCAGCCTGGCGTCGGAAACAAGATAAGGGGACAGCCTTTGGGACGAAGCAGACCTGTTTCTAGGAGTAGGAGGAACCGGGACATAACACTCGTTTCTGTACTGTCATTGCTTAGTCAATAAATCCTATTTCGACTGAACCACCAGTAACGGGAATACAATTTGGAAGACTTCTGAGTGCCCTTGTGAACTCATCGCACAACCTCGTCCTGCGTGGTAGTAATTGTTGTTACCTTAGCTTGACAAGTAGACCTTCTCGATAAGTCTTCCCTACCAGTCTCGCCACCTTCGGAGGTTGGTTGAAAAGAGAAGTCATCGAGGTGCGAGTAGTGTACTTATATCTCTTCACCAAAAGTGGAATCCGTCAGATGCCGGGACGATGACTTCACTGACTCGGTCGAAGACCTGTCACTGTTCGTCACACGCTTTCGGACGAGTCACTGCATAACATTATCGAAACCACGATCATGCCAAGAAAAGTGAATGCTTCCTGGGAGTCAATGAAATGATCAACTCGGTCTGCCCCGGCTCTCGTTCTGCTGGAAAGACTTAAGTATTCATCTTGTCCTCAACTTTCTTCTCTTCTCCGTTTGCCCACACAGACATCATGGAGCAGATGATTGATCGTCATACCTTGGCAGTACATACTCCTGCCTGGTGGGATGAGCCACTTCATGGTATTACTTCATCTTCTTCGACACAGCGATGCCACCATGATGGACCTGTCACTTAACGAACGCCTTCCTCCGGCCACCTTGCTCTGAAGGCTGAGGTAAGTCCAGTTGGGCATCGCTCGCGCTGCAAAACTTGGTCTTATGAATCGCTGTGAGACATGGAAAGCTGTGCTCAGGCTGGCGCGCTCTAGTCGCTGTCTACCCCGAAACCTGTTGTTGCGACTCGCTATCTGCTCCTCCGGTGTTGACCAAAGGTCGACTTCATACAGGCTCACGCAGACGCTTCTTGTCGTCAGAGCTGACAAGCATACTGCATCACATGCGCGTCGTGCACCGCGCCTCAGGGACTCTGCTAGCCATTGCAGTACTCTTTGGCCCATCGCAACCGTGTTGTTCATCTACATGGCCACGAAGGGTGAGATTACGAGAGTCGAACCTCGAGTTTGGACCGCCGCCGTCAACAAGAATGTGGGGGCCAGGCTCATGTTACACAGAGTGGGCTTCTGCCCCTCCTGTCGCTCGAACAATCTCAGACTGGACGCATGTTGCTGTCCGCTCTTCAACCCGCTTCGTGCCTCAGGAACAGTATTTCGTTATTGCAAAGTTGCCCGAGCATTCATTCGCTGAACATTCCTTTCCTTCCTTTCATTTCCTCACATCACCGATCCACCACCTCTACCGTGACCACCATGCGGGGCTTGAGACCACCCCTGAGTCTTCCTACTCCGGCCACCGACAGTGACAGCAAGGGCGATACCGCCGCCAACAACGGCAATCAAGCTTCCGACGTGTCGACCGCTTGGCAATACACGACCCCGGTCCTGGGGGCCGTGGTCGTAGCTGTCTTTGGCTACGTCTACGCATACCAGACCGACAAAGTCAAGAAAAGGTGTTTCGGCTCGGCTAGCCTCGTTGCAGCAATCGCGAGCAGCGCTCTTTTCGACGAGAGATGCTTTGTACAGCTGCGCTGGACGATCATCACTGTCGCGATGTTGCTCAACATCGGATGGGTGAGCCTATTGGTTGAGCACTTCTTCGAGAGTCCGACGAAGGTGTTGGCATATGCCCTTGGTGGGAGCCTCACCACTGCCCTGCTGATGTTGTGTGGTACCGTGATGTTGTCGAGTACCGAAGTCGGCAAGGTCAGCTTCCTGAACTTCATCGTTGCGGGTTTCTTCGTTTCCGCTGCCGGCACTGCAATCTATTCTGCGGTGCAGAAGCAAATCTCCTCCCGTGAGATCAGCACGAATGATCACGTGTAAGAGCGAGATGTTCTGGATCGGACGACCGCTATCGATTACGACCGCCTTGCATCGTAAGCAGCAACGGCGCTTTCATCAGCGGATTCTACAACAACGGACGGCACAATAGCATGTTGCGGACTGGTTTTTCCCAATGACTACGACCAACGGCACTTTTTGTCAAGGCCTATGGATTTTACTTCGACGGAGACTGGTTCTTCGGTGTACAAAAGCACGATAATACCCCAATACCCTTAAATGGCCATGATCAGTGGCATTGCTGGTTGAGTAGAAAGACATTCACGTCAACGAAAGCCGGGTGATTGTTTTCCGGCATCGAAAAGTTGTGTTCTCTGGCAATCAACGTTAATCTTATACTTTTAATGACTGGGAATGGCGTTAGCAATAGAGGTTTGGTAATAAATTGGCGGACATCGACAGCGTGTATCATCACCACGGACCACGAGGCTACCTAATTTTAAATGTGTACAGTGTCGACACAAGAGCGGCAATTGGTATAGGATGAGATTCTGCGTATAGGCTAGATTCAATTCTGACAGTGTATTATCACTCCCAACCTCGAGCTCAGACCTGTTCGATAACAGTAGTTTCCCTGTGTCGCGTAGCTTAATGGACTCAGCTATAGATTGCCTTCTGTTGCTGAATGGTGTCCACCTCTCCCGCCCTGCAGTACTCGAATGTAGTACGAACCGGGGTTGCTAGAGACCTTTAAGGCTTTCCCCTTTCGTGTTGCCTACTCTACCAAGTCACCATTGATGGAACGATTATCCCGATCACTGTAAAGTCGTGTCACGTAGATCATCGACTCATGTGCTTGCAATCAGCGCAGATACCCACCTATCGGGTCGAAAGAACCACAAGTCAAGCAAAGTGACCTCTCGACCTCCGCTTCTGTCGATATGCTGCTCTCCCTGACCATCTTTAATGGCCATCTGCAGCAGAGAGTGCCCTTCTTGTCTCTCACAATCAAGCCACCTGTTCTGTAGACACATCAATCACATGACAACACAGTCCCCTTCCTTAGCGTTGCTCCTCCTAATATCCCTCTTGTCCCTCTTCTTCGCTTTAGCACCAGCTTTCAGCTCCTCCAGCCGCTCTTTCGCTTTCGGGAATCCTTGCGCTGTTATCACTCCAGGTCAGCATGGATACACCACGAACTCTCGCCGACCACACAACAACAGCACCTCCAGAAGAAAGAAGTACTCACCAGCCGCCCGATAATACCACCTCTTCGCCTCCTCCGGATCAACTGTACACCCGATCCCGGTCTCAGCAAAATACCCCATCGCGAACTCCGCCTTCGCCAACCCGCTCATCGCCGCCTTCCGCGCCCAAAGATACGCCTCCTGGTCGTTCTGCTGCACTAAGTCCCCCGCGCCCGTCAAATACCACCCACTCAGGGCCAGCTCCGCCTGGTGCTCCCTCTGACTCGCCGCTCGAGAATACCACGCTATACTCTGCCGTTGATCGATGGGGCAACCCAGCGCGGCGTACTCGTAGGCTGAGCCAAGCCGAAATTGCGAGTATTTGTACCCCAACTCAGCGGCTTGGAGGAAGAGTTGGTACGCGTAGCCTTCGTCCCGAAGGATATGGTCTTCCGGTCGCGCGCTCTCGTACAACAACCCCAGCTCGTGTAATGCATGCGGGTTCTCCTTGTCTGCTTTCTCAGCCGCACGCTTGAGCCATGACACCGCCTCCCTCGGATTCCTTGGCTGGCCCAACAACCCCTTAAGCAGAATCATCCCCATCTTGTACATCGCAGGCGTGTCTCCCAACGTAGCAGCGCGCTTATACCACTGGATAGCCTTCATCGGGTCCCTTCTCGTCCCGCCACCTTCCTCATGCCCTAGCTCGCAGCACACGGCTACGCGATAAGCGGACTGGGCATGATTGAGCTTCGCTGCACTCTGATACAGCTGGAACGCTTCTTTCGCGTCAACGGGCAGACCAAGCGAGCCTTGGCCAAAGCAGTCGGCTAGGTAGAACATGGCGTCCACGGATCCAGCATTGACCATTTTCTTGACGACTTTGTGCGCATCGTTGATGTAGCGCTCGCGGTTGCGGAGGGTGGTTTTGGGGTCGGCACGGCCGTTCTCGGAGGAGAGGACTTTGGCGGCTTCGACAAGGCGTTTGGCGAAGCGGAGTCCGAGGGCGAAGTCGGTGGGGCGGTCTTTGAATTGTTCGCGGAGTTGGTTGAGTTCGGCGATTGTGATGGGAGGGTCTTCTGCAGTTGATTGGTTAGAGGAGCGTCGCGTGTCTGCTGGTGGAGGAGGTGCTGCTACTGGCAGAGGTGCTTGCTGAGGCCGCATCTGTGGAGGCTGTTGCTGTTGAGGCGGTGGCTGCTGCTGTGGCGGTCTCATCATCGGCGCTTGCTGTTGGAACGATGCCTGCGACTGCTGAGAAGACTGGTTCATCAGTCCTGGTCTGAAAGGAGGTGGTCGATCCATTCCGCCCGCGCCATTAGGTGGCATATCTGGACCACTCGTGCGATCTGCATGCTGCCGGACGGGTGGAGGATGAGCAGACATTCCATTGGATTTGTAACTTCGAGGACCTCCCTGCGGGAGCCCTGCAGGAGGCTGACTCTGTTGTTGTGAAGAAATTTGTGCGTACTGATCGTAGCCTGTCTGTTGATACGACGGCTCCTCGTAGCCCTGATTGAAGTCTGGACCTCCTGCAAATCCATCATAGCCGTGCTCTCGGACAACGTCTCTCGGCTGCGGCGGATGAGTGCGATCAGGGCTCGTCCAGTAGCCCGAGTCCTGTAACTCCTGCGGGAAAGAGGCCTGCGTTGGCGTCGGCGCGCCGTCTGCTCTACTGGCACCCCGTGGCGGAAATTTCTGATCATCCGCTCTACTCGCGCCACGTGGTGGAAATTGCTGATTAGGAGTTGCCCGCCCTTGCCCATTCGCGATTCCTCGAGGAGCAATTCTCGGATCATAATTTCCTGGTCGGGTAATCGGCACTGCCGGCGAGAGTGGTGGGTTGTTGTAGTCAATGTCGCCAACCGGCGTGACAGTTCTCGCTCCCTGTGCACTAGGAGGCGGCGATGCAAGACTTCTCGCATCCTGAGCGCTTGGAGGTGGTGAGGTGAGGGCATTGCCTACCGTCGGCGGCGCCGAGTTACTATGCGGCAAGCCGAAGGCGAATTCTGCCAGAGGTGAAGTTGTGTCATTTTGAGGCGGTCCTGCGCGAGCTGGATTCGAGTCGACAGCTAGAGCTTGGTAGGACTTCTTTGCGTAGATCGGCTCTTCCACGGGTCTCGGGCCAGTGAGCGTTTCTGCCATCATGGGCGGTATTGCATCGAAATTCGGCATACCTGGTGATCTGGGACCCTGATCGAATGTCCTGGCCTTTGCAAGAGGTGGACCTCGCTCGGGCTCGTACTGATGGTCGCTAGGTTGTCGCACGGGTGGCCTTCGATCTGTCACTATCTCGTATTGTGCTCGATCTTGGTGGTTGTGGTACTGTTGATCCATCGCTGGTCCTGGGCCGTTATGCGACATGTCTGGCTGTGTCACAGATCGCTGTGGGGGACCTGCTCGTGGGTCTGACGCAGCCTGGCCAGGCATTGGAGGTCGCTGTCCTTGTCTTTGTCTAGAGCCAGGCCCTTCAAGTCCAAGGGCCTGCCGCGAAGATCCATTGCTCGAATTTACCGGTGGCATGGGCGGCCGCTGAGGTGCGGTGCCAACCAGGTCGGCCTTGGAACGACCGTAGCCATCATTGCCATTGATCGGAGGGCCATTCGGAGGCGGTGACATGTGCTGTCTCTGATCATGCGACGTGCTCGGTCTGGGCGGATTGGGCGCAGTGCCCACCAGGTCCGCCTTTGAGCGACCAAATCGACCGTCACCGTTCATCGGAGGGCCGTTCAACGGCGGCGACATTTGTTGCCGCTGTCCATGCTGCCCGTGCGAAGTGTTCGGTCTAGGCGGATCCTGCCATCGATGATCCTGCGATGCTTGCGGACGGGGATCTTGAGGGCCACCTCTCTGTCTCGGCGGCGAGTTCCATTCCTTTGGTCGCTGTTGTGAGGCGTCGAGACTGCCATGTCGTCTATGCTTGTCCTGTGATTGAGGACTCAGGTCGGGCTTCCCGCCGTCCTTTTTCTTCCCTGGAAATGCACCGAATGGATTGTCCCAGGCTAGTGTCTTCGGCGACTCAGGTTCCTTCTTAAGGATACGGTCTCGAGGCTTCTGCTGGTGCGGCGGAGCATTCGTATCAGGCGGCCGTTGTTGTCTCGGGCGCTGTTGGTGTCCTTGCTGCGGATGTGGAGGCTGTCGATCTTGTGCATGCTGATGATATCGTTCATCATAATTGTACTGCCGCTGGGGCGGTGGATGTCCTCGCTGGTCATACTGCGGATAATCATTATATTGATATTGTTCCTCATACTGCTCTTGATATTGCCCTTGTTGATCATAGCCATAGTCGTTCTGGTAGCCATTCTGGTCATAGTATTGATCGTACTGCGGCTGCCGCTGAGGTGGCATGCGCTGGTGTGGGTCCTGCTGATACCTCTGATCCGGGCGCTGATCGTAATGTCTCACTGGTGGAGGCCCGTGCTGTTGCTGGTATTGGGGCTGCCGTGGGGGAGGGTAGCCTCGAGTAGCCATGTTAAGGTATGGCTACTTCACACGGAGGACCAACGTCTGAAGTGCAGACTTGAGAGCGTCGACGCAGATTCCCAGACTGGGAAATGCGAGCGACAGCGACTGCAAATGCGGCCTTTACGCAAACAGAAGCGCAGTCTCGATCGTAGGCTTGACAGCGGGCGCGGTTGACAGCCTGGGAACAAAGGAATGTGGATGACGCTCCCTTTGAGGTCTAGGGCATCTTCTTTCACACTGCGCTTTCTTTGCTTTCGTACACCACGCTCACTCCTCTCATGAACCTGCGGTAGACTCTGCACGGAAAGAGAGGAAGAATGGGACCTTCCAGAACAGAACTCGAACTGCGGGTCAGGATCGCAGTCAGAGATCACCCTTGGTAGGGGTTGGCAGTTGCGTTCTTCCGATTCCGAGGAAATCTGAAACGCTCGACTCGATGATTTCGTCACAGATCTTGTTTGCAGTCCAAAGTACTGACGGAAAGCCTGGGCGTGACTTGCCCGTCTTTATTGTGCTGGAAGAGAAGGAAAGGGTTCACTGCCTCGAAAGCCCAACTGTAGTTACCCACATGATGAACTTATCGTCGCGGCAAGCAGCCGGGCAAGCGAAGCGAACGCGCGTGTGTGTTCGCAGGGGTGCATGCACGCGACAGGATAAGCGACTTAGAGATATCCAAGTTTTGCTTGTGCTCCAGAGTGTATTCTATCTAAGTAGCTGCCTGATGCAGTGCGTTCATGACTCTGCGGTGTCGACAGGTAGTGCGACCCTTGTAAGCCATCTGGCAGAGTAATCTCGCCAACTTCTGCGCAGGAGATATCGTGAAAGATTATTGATATGAGCGGAACAAGATTTCCATGAACCCCTCTGCCGCAGGGGAGCGACGGCGAACTTCGCCCATATACAGGACCTGAGACACTCTGTTCCTCCTGTGCTGCAGTGGAAGGGACATTGCATCCTCCTGCCCTTCAGTGTTGTCCGCAGTAGACAGCCCTACCTCGAAATCCATCAATGCATGATAGAGCGCATCATCACCATAATTCGCTGGTCTCGCAAACCCACTCGAAGCCGCGATGCAAGGCACAGCCGTCTTATTCGCTGAAGCCTCTTTCACCACCAAGACTCCAGAGCCTCCAATACTCAGGAGTCGGGACCGCAACAACACGGCGCATCATTTTGCTGTTTGGTCCAACTAACCCACGAAGCCAGAGTCATACAATGCCTGTCGAGCTGAGGAAGATATTCGCAAAGTAGAACCATAGTTGGTCATGATCCTGGTAAGAACCACGCCGAGTACCCGCGATTGCGGCACCACTGTGGCTTGTACAGAAAATTGCACAGCCATCAATCGTGGCGCCAATTTCTGCCAGACGTGTATCCTTGTTTTCAACATCAACATCATGCGGGTCAGCAGCTTCGCTAATGCACTTGTTACGATGCATGCTGTGATCAGAGCTCCAAAGTATTCAATGTCCAAGGTACAGCTATTCCCGCCCAGGGCAATAAGAAGGCATGTTGCAAGATGGTAAGAAGCGGAACCTCCTTCCGATCCCTTCATCAGTGCACCTCGTGCCTACCCCGTATGCCAATCCGACAAGGTCTAAGACCGATCATGATGTTGTGGGCAGGATCGTGTGCCATCACAGCTGACAGGCAGTGCTACGAACGCGATAAGTCGAAACCTCGTCAATGGATAACCTACGGAAGATGCATCAACAGCAGACTTTCTGCAACATCGTTATGGCAGCTGTGCCATCGATACTTATGGTCACTATAATGGCCCGCCACAGCAGCCGCTGCCTAGCGCGGGACTGCTGCAGCCGTTGCAACAACTCCTACTGACCAACCTATATAGCGATCACCTCTGCTCCGACTTGGTTGACCAGATCATCTCGAAGCTACAATCATGGAAGCGTATCAACTGGGTAGGTCCGTCGGAATATCGTCTGATCAATCAAATGTGCATCTCAAACCACATCGAGGTATCATGGCGACAGAAGCAAATGACACGACAGCCAGATCAAGCCTGACACTGTCAAGCACATCCCTACCAATCCATCCGTTCCTGCCAAGCCCAGTCAATTCATCAAGCAATCATCTTTCCGGACGGAGACCTATGACCGGCAGTGAGATTCCTGCACCGGCGCCATAGCTCACTCCGATATGTCTTCGATAATGGTCCTCCAGGGTTGTCTCGCTGCCGGCGTTTCGTACGACACGCCATCAACTCACGCGGCACACAGTCAGTCATTTCCAAGCGATTTCCCATGGTGTGAGAAGGTCATTTGACCTTGATCCGTGCCGTCCTTGCTTCTGGCCACCAATCCAGGTCCAATCCAGCCAGTGTTCCCCGGCTTTAGACTTTCCTGGGGCTGTGGAGAGCGACCGCTCTAACGCCGCAGATGAAGTTGGGGTAAACGGGTAAACGGGCTCGGCGTCGATATATGTCCAGCTACTGTGAGTATATAGCAAACAGAGACCATGTCGCAACAACTACACAAGACCATCATCCCGACGCGAGCCTCTACAGCCACTTCATCGACGACTTCACGGCAGTATGGGTGTCGCGCAAAACCTCAAGCTCTGGAAGAACAATGTCACCTTCATCGACAGCAATGGCGAAGAAGTCACCAAAGAAATCCCACGAGTGGTCCCTCCAGCACCATGGAAGGTGATTGCCCTGATGGACAAGAAAGCGTGGATGTACTTCTTGCTTGGTCTGTAGGTAGCTTCTGCCTGGTCTGCTGCAGACACAAAAGGGTCGCCGGCTAACGCTGCTCTCATTAGTGGAGCATGGACAGCTGATGGCTACGATTTCAATGCTGTCAACCTCGTCGCTACAAACCTGTCCGTGGTCTTCGACAGGCCCTTGACTGATATCACGCTTTCAATCACGCTCACACTGCTCTTTCGATCCATCGGAGCCTTCATCTTTGGCATGCTGGCAGACTCCTACGGTCGCAAGTGGCCACTCGCGATCGATCTCTTCATTCTCGCCGTACTGCAGATCGGCACAGCATACGCAGGGAGCTTTCAGGCCTTCATTGGCGTACGGGCAATCTTTGGCATCGCATGGGTGGTGTTTGGGGTTTGTCAGCCGCCATCTCGTTGGAGAACATGCCAGTCGACTGTCGCGGGCTCTTCTCCGGCATCTTACAACAAGGCTATGCTCTTGGGTATCTAATCGCGGCAGTGATCAACCTGACTGCCGTCCGGTACTCCGGAGAGGGCTGGAAGGCTATCTTCCATGTTGGTGCTGGGTTCACAGGCTTGATGGCGATCCTGGTGTGCATAATGCCGGAATCCAAGATATACAAAGACGAGGAAGATATCAAGGGCTGGAACGAGCGTGCTCGAGCGGTCGCTAAAGACCTCAAGAAAGCTGCCAGGCAGTACTGGGGCCGGTTCCTCTACTGCGTCATACTCTCCATGGGCTTCAACTGGATGAGCCATGGCAGTCAAGGTACAGGCTCTCTTTGGACACATCCTGGTCTTGGCTAATGATGACTTTCTACAGATGTTTACCCATCCTACCTCCAGGTCCAGAAAGGCTTCACGCCCAGCGCAAAGAGCACTGCAACGATCATCGGCCAATGCGGTGCTATCACTGGCGGAGCAATCTGCGGCTACTACTCCCAGTTCATCGGTCGACGACTGACGGTGGTCATTGCATGCATTTTCGGCGCGTGCATGATACCACTTTGGGTAATCCCAAACAGCTGGGGTGCCATTGCTGGGGGCACATTCCTCATACAAGCTGCCGTGAACGGCGCTTGGGGCGTGATGCCAATCTTGTTGAACGAATACGCTCCGCCACAGTTTCGGGGAGTCTTCCCTGGAACCGTCTACCAACTCGGTAAGCTGAAATACACAAGTCAAACTCATGTTTCGGAGCTGACGGAATGCACAGGAAACATGCTTAGTGCGCCGGCGGCGCAGATCCAGACCGTGGCTGCGAGCGGATGGATCAAGCCTGCGAAGAATGGTCTGAAGCCCAACTACAGTCAGGTCATGGCTATAGTGATGAGCATTGTCTTCGTTTCTGTCGCCATCTTCACCGCTTGCGGCCAAGAGCGTTTGGGCAGCCATTTCGAGCTGGTCAAGCGGGCAGGTGCCGAGGGAGATGTCATCAATGACAAGGCCGTGGCTACCATCGACAACGATCGAACTCATGCCAATGACCTGGAGCTACAGAAGGGCGCATGTGTCCACAAAGAGGATGTTTGAGACTAGTTCCTAATATGGCCTGCACGATCACGTCTCGGGATGCAGATCCCAAAACATCATTCGAGTTTGATACTATAGCTTGGTCTGACAGTCTGCAATACATAGCCATCTTACCCAATGTAGGAAGGCAGCCTTCCAGATCAAGCAATTCCAGCTTTTATCTGCGGTTCTTGTCAGTGTCTCGCGAGCCTGCAGCAAAACGTCGGAGATTGATACATTAATCTCATACTGGATTAAATGGGAAAAGGGCATCTATAATTCGGAGTATAAATCACCGGGGCTACTCAGGCTCCTCCCTGTTCAACTGCGAGGACGGTGTCTTGACAAGATAACGGAAGCGGTTGACACGTTGCAGGGCTTTTAGGGTCGCACCTCGCAGCGGCGTCAAAGCTGTCCAGGTCCTTGCATCGACTGCCGTCGCGCCCCACACGGGCTTTTGCCGCACGTCACTACAAATTGCAGCCCTCAATACAACGACGATAAGCGCGTGCTGCAAGCCGCACTAAGGGGCCCGGATAATGCCGCTCGAACACTGCTCCAGAGCCTACTTTCCGATCCAACGTGACCCGCCGGTCTCTAGCGTCGAAAACGCCAAACGCCTACGCTGACGTACTCCATCAAAAAGCTTAGTATGGAGCAGGGCAGTGCAACACCATTGCCAGCCGGTTCACGGACCACCTCAAGGCCAGATGGGACGACATCCATTCAGTATGTAAGGCCTGGTCATACCATGTGACTTTGCTCCATCATCACAACCGATCACCACAACACAGCATGATGCAAGACGAGAAACACATGTACGGCCTTGGCCCTGACATGCCGCCGATGCCACCAATGTTTCACCCCGAGGCCGAATCGACCTGGGTCGACGTTCGCAATTTCCACCTGCCACCGCAAGCTCCAGCGGGCTACATGTCGCAACCGCCGCCGTATGATCCGATGGGATTGGCCGGTTGGACGGCCAACCGTGGCAGTCGTCCCAAGGATCGTTGGCGTGTCCAGGTCGAGGATGCCTTTGATTTGGAACCGTGGGGTCCCTTGAAGATGGTCAAATGGTGTTTGCACGACGAAACGACGGTCGGATACGAGTTGAACATGCGTCCGCTGGGCGGCTTCCGCAAGAAGTTTGGATGGTATCAAGGATCGGCAAACTATCCACCTGGCAAGCAACCTGCAGTAACCTATACACCAGGATCGGGCACGATCAAGAGTGCCGATGGTGGATTGGAGATCAAGTGCAACTACCAAGTGGATCGATCACGCAACCAACAGTTCATGCCATTCCGCCTTGGCAACCTCAACTTCCGTTGGGCGTCGGATCGGGTCCAGAGTACGGTCGATGGTCGTTTGTGGGACGAAACCCAAAACACCCTGTTGGACCAATTGGATCAACCTCTGGCCACGGTGCGATGGCTCTATCCTGATGGTCGTTTTGATGGCAGCATGCAACCGACCATGGCCTGCCAAGCGTTTTGAGCGACGAATTGTTGCTGATGACATTCAGCGTCTACCTGTACCACCAGTGGGATACCATGAACAAGGAGGTACGCAACACCTCTTACCGACAACGTGTGCCCACCTATCAAGCCGTCGAAGCACGCTTCAGTCGCGGTCGAATGATCACCTACTGCTACCTCAACATGGCCGAATTGGAAAAGGCACGCGACAAGTTGCAAAAGAATCTGGCACGAGAGGCTAGCCGAGTCAGTAGCGGTGGAGGTTCGACAGGTACAACCGCCGTTGCTCCCCTTGCCACCACCTGTTAATCGTACCGCGCATTCGTATTGGAAATATCCATGTCCATGCAATTAGTGTATACAAGAAAGGGTGCTCGATGTACAGGGCAGAGTGGAAGCATCTCTCGATAGCATGTCTAGTTGGTCGTAGCGGGGGTCGTCGTATGGGACGAACGTCGTTGGGCGGCGGTGAGCGCATCTCCATGCAAACCTTGCAATGTACCGCGGCTCTCCCTCATGCGCAGGGCAGCACGCAACGAAGCAGGTGTATGGGGTCGTGGCGGTAGGGCGGGCAAGGAGTGAGGCTTGCGTACGCGAATCTGTGTCATGATCAGGGCAGCAGCGGTGAAGAGCAGGAAGCCCAAGACAAAGATGCTTTGGGGTGCCCATGAAACGGTGCGACTGCATTTCGATTGTTTGCTACCGACAAGGAAGATCGACAGGATTTGAAGGTCATCCTGATGTGGAATGTTGCTTGCCCGATTCTGACTTCTGTCTGAAAAACCTGCGTGTGTCTCGCAAACCTGCAGAAGAGCTCGGGATCGTGCATTCTCATGGTCATTTAGGGATGGACCATAATATCAAGCATCGTTATAACTATCAAGCCACTTCGCTGTTCTCCTGGCGCCCTCAAGAACATAGTCCTGGTCACTTCCACACATGACGAACCGCCCGATTCCGTCCGCCATCTTCACAAACTTGTCAATTAGATCCTGCCTAGCATACAAGCCGCCAATTCCAACAGCTTTGTTCGATTTCCTACACACATCAATGACTCTCTGGTACGCCTGTGTGATTCTCGTATCATCATGCTGTCCCGGAATCTCGTACTGCGCCGTCAAGTCATTCGTCCCAATAAGCAACACATCGACGCCCGGGACAGCAGCAATCTGCTCCAGATTGTCCAGAGCAGCCAACGTTTCGATCATGATGATGGTCAGCACTTGCCCGTTGACTGCTCGATTCGCATCAATCGTAGCATGGGCCCCATACCCTAACGCCGCCAACCCGCCTATAGCCGAGCGATTCCCATCTGGAAAGAACTTGGCTGCCTTAGCACAGGCTGTCGCATCTGCTGCGGTCTCAGCATGTGGCATGATGATGCCCTGAGCGCCGCCGTCCAGCGCCCTCGCCACATAAGAGCTGGCGAGTGATGGTACGCGGACGACGGGTGTGATGCCGTGAGCGAGCGCTGCAAGGGTGAACTGTGCACACTGGTCGAGGTCGATGCTGCTGTGCTCGAGGTCGATGAGGACGCCATCCATCTTGGCTGCCGCAGCGTAGCCAACGATTTCGATGCCGCGAGAATAGCGGATCGACATGGCGCTGACGACAGCCCCGGCAGCTAGTTGGGCCTTCATATGGTTGGGCTTGGCATCCTGGAGGGCGGCCTCCAGGGAGCCGGTTGAGTGTGTGCTTGTTCCGTTCTGGTGGTTCTGCCCGTTCATGTTGAAATGTCGACGAGGTGTCCACACTCTGGTCAAAGGCAGTCTGATGGACTATGATCCAGCATAAGAGACAGTGCTGGTATCGACGGTGGTCTTGGCACATCAGTATGGTGAACACCCCGTTTCCGCACTATCGCCGCATCTCACATTCGGCATTCAAGCCGCCCGCTTGATCCAATTTGGACGACGATTGGCTTCGAGTAGCTCAAGCATGGCACTACTGATTCGTACGAGCCTCTGCCGTGCTTGTTGTTGCTCTCACCAACATAACACACAGAAGAACGAGCAACATGTCGCCGCCAAACCTCTCCAACGCCAACCTGTGGCGCACCGACTGCTACATCAACGGCGAATGGGCCAGGGCATCAACAGGCAACGCCTTCACCGTCATCAACCCCTCGACTGAACGCACGATCGCCACTCTTCCGGACTGCACAGCCCAAGACGTCAGTATTGCCTCCAACCACGCCGCACGCGCGTTCAAAAACTGGAAAACAACCAATCCCAAAACTCGCGGCACCATACTCCGCAAATGGGCTGACCTCCTCATCGCCAATGCCGCAGATATCGGCACGATCCTCACGATGGAGAACGGCAAGCCATATGCCGAAGCCAAGGGCGAAGTCGCCTTCGCGGCATCCTACCTGCACTTCTACGCGGGCGAAGCGGAGCGGCAGTACGGAGAAGTCGTTCCATCGTTAACGAATGCGGACAATCGTGTCTTCGCACTGCAGCAGCCGATCGGTGTGGTGGCATGTCTGACGCCCTGGAACTTCCCAGCGGCGATGGTGACGAGGAAGGCTGGGGCCGCAATCGCGGCAGGCTGTTCTGTTGTGCTGAAGCCGGCAGGGGAGACGTCGCTGACGGCGCTTGCGATTGCACATTTGGGTGCTGAGGCGGGCTTGCCGGCCGGCGTGCTCAATGTCGTAACCTGTGGTCCGCAGAGGCTCGCGGAGGTCGGAGAGGCGCTGTGTCGGGAGCCCACGATCAAGAAGCTGTCGTTCACTGGCTCAACTGCTGTTGGGAAGTTGTTAATGAAGCAGTGTGCGGACAGTCTCAAGAAGCTGAGTCTCGAGCTCGGCGGGAACGCGCCGTTCATTGTGTTTGACGACTGTGACCTTGAGACGGCGCTTGACGCCGTCATGGCGGCCAAGGTAAGGAACTCAGGTCAGACGTGTGTTTGTGCGAATCGGATCTACGTGCAGCGCGGAGTGTATGAGGCTTTTTCGAAGGGGCTGGTGGGTAGATTCCAGAAGCTCAAATTTGGTGATGGATTTGGAGACGGCGTAGTTGTTGGACCGCTGACAACGGGGAGAGGGTTGGAGAAAGTGCAGGCCCATGTTCGGGACGCGATCCAGAAGGGAGCTGATGTACTGTTTGGGAAACCGACGGAAAAGTCAGAATCGAGTGGTGATGGCGGCAGTGGCTTCTTCGTCCAACCAGCTGTGCTGTCAGGCATGAAGCCGGACATGCTGTCACACGGCGAGGAGATCTTTGGGCCTGTCGCACCCCTGTATGCCTTTGACACAGAAGAAGAGGTTCTGGAGATGGCCAATGCATCTGAGGTGGGGCTGGGTAGCTATGTGTGCACGCAGGACCATGCAAGGATGTGGCGGATGGGCGAGGGTCTCGAAGTTGGTATGGTCGCCATCAATACCGGTGTCATTGCTGGCGGAGAGATACCCTTCAGTGGGGTGAAGCACAGCGGCTTTGGTGTCGAGGGCGGAAAGTGGGGCCTGCAGGAGTTTCAGATTACCAAGACCATGGTGATGGCTGTACCTGACAGACGCGCGAGTAAAGCAAGAATATAAGGATGGTTGCCTGGGTCGACGTCGATCCAGGGTGTAGCAGGTTAAGGAAGATGCCGGTGAAGATGCATTTCGCGTAGCCAATTCAATGGTGGACAACTTACGCTTCGTCGCTTCTTGTAGTTTTTTCACATCAGCTTCATAACGATTGCCTCTATGACCATCTGCTGTTGTTTCCTGTTGCGAGTCAATGCGAGCAGGGTATGCTCCACGAGATCCGTCATTCGGATTCACGTTGAGCTTGACTGTGCCGGGCAACTGGACCGGCAGGCGAGGAAAACAGTGGATGAAGCACCGGCCACCTGTGCCTTTGTTCGGTGAGGGCTGAGAAGGGTCGAGCCTTGTGCATTCCTGCCGCGCTGTCTAGGTAAGTGCCGCCTGGCGCTCTTAAGGTGAATAAGTCTTCCATAGCATAATACTGTCTTCAATTGCCCAGATGACCGAAACTCGCATGTCATTGTATATTCTTGTCGTTGACTCCTTAGCCTTAACCCGATGAAGTCTTTTTTCAAGAGCGGGATCGTCGACCAAGCGTTGGAAAAGGCAGTTGTCGTTAAAACCGCGTCAGGAAAGTCTTTGTCATCCGGCGCGACGGGCGGTTCAGTCAGCCCGGTCACGCGCCAAGACGGTTGAGAGCAACTCCTCCGAGCTCCAGCTTCCTTCAAGTCCTTCGCGCCCACCTCGATCACTTCACCCACGACGGCCGATCATCGAGAAGAGCATTATGGGACCTGCCTTATTGACATACTTACTAGCTCGAGGCAGCAGACATGCTGATAGTACGACTTCAGTCTGCTGAATTCCTCCTTCATGATTTACAATCAAGCCTTGACGGTTTCTATTGGTTTGCCACATCACTGCTCAAGTGGCATGAGATTCTGCATGAATCCCTTGCAAGTCTGAGCATGCCGCTTAAGAACCTCACTTCGAAGACTTATACTCAGACGCCGAGCGTCGCCCTCCCGTGTGACTGGCATGTCGGCCGTGGGAGACAGCCGTTCGGCCGTTTAGCCGAGCACTAACCCCAGGATTTCTTCCCGGACAGCCGTTCCGTCTTGCTGTTACCATGTGTTACTGCATATCTGTGTGGAGAACAACATCCCGCTTCTGCCACAGCTGCAACGCACACAGTCGCTGTAGCTTGATCGTTGTGCCATACAGATCTGGCTTGCCAACATGATCCATGACTGGTAAAACTAACGTGCAGCAGATTGAAGCGACTAGGACGATGCGGGCACGGTCGCTACAAGCTTGCATACCGTGCCATCGCTCGAAGCGGAAATGCAATAGGCGAGTACCGTGCTCCGAATGCCTTAAGCGCCAGCGGACGACCGAGTGTGCCTACGAAGCACTGAGCTCAGAAGCTTTATCAACCCTGAACGACTCAGATGCCTCTGCCGAGGATGAGGGCCGGGTCTTACGAGCACGTGTCGCGGAATTGGAAGCAGCTCTGTCGTCCCTGCGAAAACAGCAGAAGGCAGATTCCGCTCGTGGTCAGAAACGACGACGTACGTCGGAAAGCACGCTACCTGATGAAGACGTGTATTATGGACGGTCGTTTTACATGGGCGGCACTAGCGCGCCTACTCTGCTGCAACGGATGATCTCGTTGGCACCCAACAACTCCTCCGATCTGCTGTTTGCTTTCTTTGGTGGCACAGACGGTCAGACTGTCACCAGTGATCGGGATCTCTTTGGTCAAATGTTCCCAGCCCATTATGGCGTTCCAGAAATGGTCGGTCTACTACACGCCATGGGAAAGGAGCAGCTCGAGCAGCACCTCGATTCGTATTTTGAGATTGTCGACCCTTTGCACCATTATCTTCCCACCCCGTGGATAGTGCAAAGTTCGAGCGCTGCATTACTGCGGATTCACTCCCGCCTCCCCAAGAGGTGGCATTGATCTTTGCGATCCTTGCGCTGGGTGATCTGGTCGGTCCAGACGAATCTTCGTGGCAGTTCATCAGTGCATCGCTGCACTTGCTCCGAATCTCGAAGTTCTTGACGATGCCGTCACTCGACACTGTGGCCACGTTCTCCTATATTGCTGTGTATCTGCAGCATGAGGGCCGTCTGAACGAGTACTGGCCACTTATGGGCATGGTAATCCGAATAGCGCAATCTATGGGGTTACATCGAGATCCGCGATGGATCAGCAACCTCTCAAGGGAAGAGGCGGAGGTTCGGCGTCGCATCTTCCACACCATCGCAGCTCAGGAGACGGCTTTGTCGATCATGTTCGGGCGCCCAACAGGGCTCGGCTACTTTGACACTGACCTGCCGGAAGACATCAGCGACGATCATCTGTTCGGAGGCGATGTCAATCATTCTGTTGCGTATCCTCATGAGATTTCCTACAACCGCTGTACATTTCAGCTGATGGAGATCATTCGAACCGTGGTTCAAGATTCTACTAGCGATATTCACAAGTTCGACTTGGCTAGAGCCAGATCGGGACAGAAACGAATTCTGGACTGGTTTGAAACGCTACCTGCACTCCTGCAGCATGACGGATCTGTGATGCACGCTCATGGGCTGGTCGGGGTTGAGGAGAGAGCTCGATGCGTTCAATCACTCGTGCTACACATGATTGTGAATCACAGCATCCTCGTTATCTTTCGCAAGCCGCTATTGGAGACGTCTTCGCCCGAGGCTGCCGAACCGTGCTTTCGGGCTGCCATTGCGATCTCTGCGAGCTGGAAAGTGTTGCAAGACTCGTTCCCAAAAATGGCAAGCATTACGTTTATGCATTGGTTTCGGGCCTTTCACGCTGCACTCATCTGTCTTGTTGCGATCAGAGCGCCAAATACCACTCCGACTATCAGAGACGAGGCTACGAGCGCATGGCACTCTTGCAAAAGAATCTTCTTGAGACTCGGCCAGCAGAACGAAAGCATGAAATGCTGCTCGCGAGCACTGCAGCGCCTCGACCCACTCCTCAAGACTGGCGTCAGCACACGACGCCGGAAATCGACTGCATCGACTCAGAAGGTAGCCGTCGATTCTTCATCACAGCTTAGGGTCGGAAGAGCACCTGATCCTAACGCTGGAATGAACTCAGACGCCGGCGGCACATATTCTGCGCTAGCACCAGCCGATTTTGAAGCTGTTGCTGGCCTCAGCGCAGAGATCCTCGATACTCAGATTCCAGTATTTGATCAGCAGAGCACTCCTAGCACGCAAAATGGCATGGACTACGGACAAGTGTTTCAATCAGTCATAACAGAGCCGACCTTAGCCAATACTGGACTGGCGCCCGATGAGCACCTTTACGGTGTTATGCACGCCGACATCTTTGATATGGACGCCAACAACTGGCCATCGTGGCTCATCAATGATCAGGACTCAACAGAATTCTTCAACATATGATTACAATGAACCGGTTTTGTCAGAATTAAGTGCCGGCCGGAACTAGCGATGTTTGCGATAGCCAACTTCTGCTACAGATCGAATATCTGCTGCTGGGTCTGAGTCTCAGGAGTTCGCTCTGCAGCAATATCCCTGCTACCACCAACAAGCAGATCAACATCGCTGCGCCCTAGTTCGTGCTTCACTCCGAAGGCAGCGTTTCCATAGTCGAAGACAGTGGTTCGACGCATGTCCCGGCGGTTTTCCTGGTCCTTGAAAGCCGTTGCGCGATGCATCGTACACCGATTGTCCCACTGGACGATGTCGCCAACGTTCTTCCACTTGACGCCAATCTGATACTTCTCTTGCTGAGCATGGTCCAACAACGCCTTGATCAACGCGGTGGAGTCTCTTTCAGACATGCCCACGATCTTCCTGATATGGCTTGCTACGTAGAGCGTATCGCTTACGCCATCCGGTGCAAGTTGCACGACTTTGTGGTATGCTGGAGGTATGGCGGTCCTCTCTTCCTCTGTGGGCTTCTCGAACTCGCCAGGCGCCGCTAGTTTCCTGGAATGCCATATCCAGTGTTCGGCGACGGCATTCTTCGCGACGTCCTTCAAGTCTTGGGGAAGCTCTAAATACGCTGTCCGCATGTCGGCATACTTAGTCTGACCACCAGCAGGAGGTAGCTCGACTGCCCGCAGCGCGCTATAGGATGATCGATGCTGGCGGAAAGAGGAATCGGTGTGCCACAGACCGTTCGCCTTTGTGTGCCACCAGGCTCTGGAATGCTGAGGGATGATCTTGTCGTCTGGTCCTAGGTTCCCGGCATCGTATAGATGAACTGAAGAAGCTCGACGTGGCTTGTTGAGTGCGTGTGCCGTCTCGAGTGCGCCGAAGTTCCTGGAATACGTTACGTGGCCATCGTCGTTCAGGTTGGTCTGTCGGAAAGCAAGCACGCCCCATTTGTTCTGCAGCTCGATGATTGTTCTCACGACCTCTGGGCTAAGAGGGCGGCTCCAGTCGATGCCGGAAACTTCAGCGCCGAATCTCTCACTCAGTGGGGTTGCTCGAACTGTTGTCGTTGTCGTTGCGGTTGCCAGGCCCCGTCTCAGAGGAGGAATGCACAGATCGCGAGATGCTTGAAGCAACCTACTGGTCTTCTGCATGGCTGATATTTGAGGAACGAACTCTTCGGAAGCCGCAGAGCATAAGCATGAAAGCGATGAATTGTATACTGATTCCCAGTCATTGGTTGGAAGGAACCGTTCGCATTTGTATCCACCGTTCCCGACGCGCGCTGCCACTCAAAGTCCGCCAGAGCTACACATGCTTGTTGTCGTTTGACCGCGGCTCGGATTGAGTGGCAGAGCGCCAGTGCCGATCATCTGGGTCTGCGGCGTTAAGGCGGCCCCCTCCACAAACCTACCAGGTCTTGGCATATGGGGAGTATTAGTACCAGAACCCTGGGTTGGGCACGAGAGTAGGCTTATCTTCACATCATTCAGCTAAGCGGTGCATTGGTATCATAAGTCACCTTTTGCACAGTCTCACCCTGATCAGCAGCATGTCGCCAACAGACCGGCTTGCTCAAGCCGCAGGGCACTTGAGCAAGTCGGGACGCTTAGATGGCAAAGTAGTCCTTGTGACTGGCGGTGGAGCTGGCATAGGCGAAGCCATCTGCAAGAAGTTCGCTCAAGAAGGAGCCACGATTCTGGTCACAGACTTCAACGAGGGCGCCGCGAAAACCGTGGCGGACGCCCTGGCTTCTCAAGGCCATCGAGCAGAAGCATTGCACCACGACGTCACCAGCCGGCCAGATTGGGACAGAATTGCGGCACACATCTCCAAAGCATACGGCGGGCAGGTCGATGTACTAGTCAACAACGCCGGTACAGCCTACCCAAACCAGTCATCTCTCACGGTCGCCGAACGCGAGTTCGACAAAGTCTACACGGTCAACGTCAAGTCAATATTCCACTCCGTCCAAGCCATCTTTCCACTAATGATCGCGCGCGGGGCCGGCTCAGTAGTCAACATCTCGTCCATCGCCGCAATCCGCCCACGCGGAGGCTTGACATGGTACAACTCCTCGAAAGCCGCCGTCTCAAACGCCTCCAAGGCTCTCGCGCACGAGTTTGGTGGGAAGGGGATCCGATGCAATTGCGTTTGTCCAGTGCTGGTGCCCACACAGTTGGCGTCGAATTTCATTCCCGGATTCGATGGGTCCGAGGAGCAACACAAGAAGGCGGCGCAGGTGCTGCAGATCCCGCTGGGGCGCGTGACGACGAAGGAGGACGTTGCGAATGTCGCGCTGTGGCTTGCGAGTGATGAAGCGAGTTTTGTTACGGGTGTGGACCATCATATTGATGGGGGACGGGCTATTTGATGGCCGAGTCAGATTGGGTTACAGAAGGTAGTCGATGTAGCAAAAGATGTCCATGACCTTCAAGAAAGCCCTTCACAAGGGAATATATTCGTACGACGGGCTGACGGGCGCTCATGAAGTTTCATAAACCGGATGACGAGGGCTTTCGACTTCGTATCGCCCTCGCTTGCGGCCTACGCCCCAGTCCTCTTCAAGGACACGAGCAACAGAGCTGGTCCACCAGCGACCGCACCTCACAAACCACAGATAAGCCACAACAGCTGGAATCGCAACGTCGAGATGATTTTGTCATCCGGTCTCTCGAAGAACCATGACAAGCCGGATGACAACGCAAACATTCGTGGAAGGTGCGA
Source organism: Cyphellophora attinorum (assembly GCF_001299255.1). NCBI lineage: Eukaryota > Fungi > Ascomycota > Eurotiomycetes > Chaetothyriales > Cyphellophoraceae > Cyphellophora > Cyphellophora attinorum. Next base: position 187,639 of record NW_017253250.1, on the reverse strand, counting down.
GGCGACGCACCTGCCAGTCGTGACGTCGTTAGGGAACACTGTTGAGAAGGAGCGATCGCTGTGATGCGCCTGCCACTCGTAACATCGTCAGCGACCATGAATGTGAAGGTGCGCTCGTGTGATGCGCCTGCCGATCGTGGTGTTGTCAAGGAATGCTGGTGGGAAGGAGCGCTCGCTATGATGTACCTGCCACCTGTGCTCAGATCCCCTTGGCAATGCCTCGAACGGCAGGTGCTTCACCAATGCGCCTTCCTCGCCCGTCCGAAGCGTCAACCGGCTCAGCCAAGCCTTACGTGAGACCGGATAACGGTCTGAGTCTCACCGGTGCTACGCTCTCTACTCGCGCTTGTAAGCTGCGCCGGAGCAGCAGGGACGCCACGAAGGCGACCGTCATCAAGATATCGTGACGATGCCACGAACAGAAGGCGTCACGCGAACTCCACCGGCACGTCTTGTCAACCGGCGAAGTCAACTTCTACACGAGACCGGATGACAAGCCCACTAGTCCATGTCAACCGGCGCAGCTAATTTCTACATGAGACCGGATGACCACTATCACCACCACCACCACCCGGTCGATCTTTACCAGCTGCTGGCCCCTCTTCAGCGCACACACACGACCTGCTATGCTCACACGTTGCCATTCCCGCGGAAGCTCGTCAACACGGACCCTCAGAGGCGCTCGACCGATGGTCACTATCTGTGATCAATCACCCTCCCTCCATCTCTGCCAAGACACTCACCACAACTTTCAACCTTCATCACACCTCCTACAGATCCGTCCTACACTGGCCCCTATGTCAGAATGAGTTTCAGTCTGAGCTCTATCCGATCATAGTCATCTCGAAGCTACAGTCTCAAGACGCGTGAGATCAATTTTGTTGTCTACGAAAGCTGATTTTGAGGATCGCGTCTCCCCATGGGGTCCTTGCCGCCCCGAGCATGAGTATCCGTGGACACAATATGGTTGGACTTCCTTGACGATCCCCAGGGGATCTGAAAGGGGAAGGCTGAAAGTGAGAAGTCGACATTTGGGTGAGCGAAAGGGTATGGCTACTGGGGCAATCTTGGCGCTGGCACAGCTATTTAATTATGCGAACGGCCCGGTTGACGATCTCGGCAGCAGCTTTGACATGAGGGTGCTGATGACAGGAGGGTGTGCGTGATATTCTCGGAGCAAACGAGTGCAGCTATCATTGCTAATCGCAGCACCATGTCGATGCACTCGAGATGTACATTACACGGCTGGTCTCATCTCGTCTGAGTCCTCCCGTTCCATCGGCACACTTCTTCTCGGCCCGCGCTCTTGTAACGTCGAGGCGCATTCACGCTTCGATGCTGCCTGCTGTTACAACATGATCCTCGGGTTGTCGACATTGGTGTCGTTCCACGCAACTCCACAGCGTTCGATCGAATACACGCAGATCTCACAGATCACAGCTCGTCATCCTCGTCGTCGCCATCAGCGCCATCAGACTCTTCGCCGCCATTGTCCTCCTCAGCGGTGTGGTACTCTTCTTCTTCTTGATCGTCCTCATGGCCTTCATCTTGTCGTTCGGTGTGATCAGCAACCCTCTCGTTGTCAGCATCACCTTCATCTGATTCGTTGCGGCGAACAGGTTCATGCTCGACAGCGCTCAGTACAATCGGCGAGTCGAACGGCTCATCCTGCCGCACTGTCAACATACCCTTCGTGACCAAAGTCAGGACGTGCAGCAGAGCCTGAGCGGCTACCACAGGTGAATTCTCCTTGGGCGGAAGAAGATCATCCATAGTGACCTCGTCTCGTGACTCCCTCACTTGAACTTCTATGCCTTCCTCATCGACACGAGTGCCTTGTAGATTGAGCTCAACGAAGCCCAAGAAGTTGAGCGACTCATCTTCGAGAGTCTTGCGCATCCACTGACTCGTCTGAGCGGTCTGGGTGTCGACATTGGCAGCAGGGCCATACTGTTCGAACTCGTCGTTACCGATGGCGAGGTCGTACTCATCGCCACCTGGAAGAATGCCTTCCTCGTCGAGCAGATCAGACAGACGATTCCCGTGGATGTCCCTAAGATCCTCGAGGTCCATGGGTGGCATTGCGCCCCTCCCCATCGAAGGGCTGGCAGAAAGTCGACGGTTGCGGAACTTAGCCAAAACCGAAGCTTGACGACTGCGAGGAAGATCAACGCTGCTGCCAGGTCCACGAAAGCTGCCGACACCACCGACACTAGAGCTGATGCCAGGGCCACCGCTGCCACCGAAGGGTCGAGCGGATCCGTGACGAGAAGCGCTTGCAGATCGGTTCCACGGCAGAATTGAGTCGGGGTCAGGCAAGCTGGATCCTGCGCGACGTCCAACTTCGCTCTCCTGCAGATTGTGGTCAGCAAGACAGAAGCAACAAGCGAGGAACGCTCTTACCAGGTTCTGCTCATCCCCTTGAACCATAATGCCTTCATCATCAAGACCAAGCATGACTTGATCATCGTCGAGACGCCTCGCAACCTCGTCAGCGTCTTCTTCGGACCGGGCCCGGACTCTGCGCCCGTCTGCAGCACCAGGAGACTGACTCCTTGCGCGCTTGGATCCCGTGGGGCTTCGCTGGGTTTGCGGACCCATCAGTGCATCGAGTAATGTTTGACCACTGAAGATTGCAAGTGGGTGAGGCTCTCTGTCGACGCCGAAATTCGCCTGGACTCCGCCGACACCTTGTCCTAAGACCCAAAATGCAGCATTTCTCTTGCCTTGGAGGGTAGACCTATGCTGTTCCTTGGCTTTCGCCAGCTCTTTCATGTTGTCGAGGTAGTCATTACTCCAGTCCCCTAGGTCCTTGTTCTGAAGCTCTGTGCGGTGGTCGGCCTTGACTTGCTTTTGTGGTCGGACGCGTTGTTGAGGAGCAGCAGCCGATGATGTGCCAGCTGTAGACGCTTGAACAGGAGAAGTAGGTGGTGGCAGATCCGCGGGTTGAACGTTGTCTGTTCGAGGAACTGCAGGGAAGGGCTCAGCAGTTGGCAGTCGCATCTCATCATCGTCGCCAAACATAATCATGTCGTCATCTTGAACGCGTCGTGCAATCTTCAACCAGTCAATAACGCGTCTCGGACCTATCAGAAACTTACTTCATCGGCATCGATCCCAAGCCCATGGTCTGAACCTCCTTGTGCAGCAAAGTCAGGCTCACCGACGGCTACGCCGCTGCCGCCAGGCGTATGGACATCTTCTGACCGAGTCTTGGTCGCGGCCACCAAGCTTCCATCTTCGGCAATCTCGAATTCAGGCTCAGCGATGATACCTTCTTCTTCATACGGCTGCAAAGCGGCGGACCTGGCAACACTGCGAGTACCAGCACTGGACTCAACTCCAAGCCCGAAGCCCGTGCCACCGAAATCACCAGGAGTGTCGAGAGATGGGATGTCGAGACCAAGATCGCCATCTTCTTCCAGGTGGACACTGCTCTGACTGGAAGGTCGAGAGAATGGTGAGAGAACGCTCGAACCACGAGAGCTGACCTCAGTAGAGGGAAAGTCGAAGGCAGAGAGGTCGAACATCAGGTCCAGTTCGGGGATGAATCCTGAATCTTCTGCAAGATTGAGCTGTTCCGGTCTGCAGACTGATGAGCATTGCGCCCAGCATCTCCGAGGAAGGGAATCGTGTACCTCGTGCGACTGACTTCCGGGTCAATCTCGAGATCCTGCATGACCTGAGCGATGCCTCGCATCTTGTCGCGAAAGCTTTGTGTGTCGGTGAGCACATAATTGCACTGTTGTGAGTGGACTCTCGAGATGCCATAGCTAGCATAATCAGAAGTGTCACAGCATGAGTCAAAGACACTTACAGGAGACTAGCTTGTAAACGCAGCGCAAGTGGTGTCTCAGGGTCGGTGATTGTGTTGCATGCTCTTGGGATGTCGACGTCGAGGATGGCCTTTCGAGTCACCTTCTTCAGGTTCGATTTCGCGCCTAGTGTTGCGACAAGCATGATAGACCATCAGCAGAGACCCAACACCGACAGAAACACACATACCATATTGTTGCAACGCCGTACTGGCGGCTGGTCAGAAGCTCGTGGCTGTAGAACATGGCGACACGAGGAAGCCCTCGCTACGAAAGTAAAAATGAACAACTTGCAGACAGTACGGCGGAAGTGACAACAACGTTGCAGCAGAAGGGAAAGTGCGACTTGTCGCATCAAGTCGAGGTGGTAGGATGAGCAGTGTTCGTGGTGCAGGTGTGGGCGGATTATGAAAGTCGCGCCTGCTACAACAAAATAGGACAAAGTTGGTTCAGCGTGACCAGCAACTCACTGCGGCGTCGACATCGAGATTCTTCAATCCTAGCACAGGCTGAGGCCCGCCAATTTTGCTGCTAGACATTGGGATTTTGTACCATTGACAAGATCCTACCGGTGCTCTGAGACGCAAATGGTCTAGATTATGGATTTATGCCCCTCTCTACGTTATGCTGGCCGTGGCCAGTGTTGTGCAAAACTTTTGTGTCGCCGTTCCAGAACCCAGTCCGACCTTCATCCAGTTCAATCAAGTGGTATTCCCTCATACTCGCCATAACCCAGAGCCAAATTCATGTTCTCTGTGCACAATTAGTAAAATTGAACGTTGTGGGACGAGACGGGACTTACGTAGACACTGAGTCGCCGCACCCTTAAGCAGATTGTCAATCGTAGCGCACACAACCACACGCTTTCCACTCGAGTGAACAGCAAATCCGCCCATCTCAACTCCATGTCGACCAGAGATCTGCTTCACCAGAGGTGCTTCGCCGATGACCTTGAGAAGTTTTTCGCCAGCATATCGATCCTGATACACGTTTCTGATATCCCGTGATGACATCTCCTTGGCTAGAGGGATGTTGATGGTATGGTGGATGCCCTGGAACCATACAGCAACGTGAGGGATGAACGCGATTGGCGTGCCAAGCTGTGCTGTGATTTCCCGCTCGTGGATATGGTCTGTCAAACTGTACGGAATCAGATTGTCCGTCAAGTTGGAGACATCGTTCTTTGGACTGGGCTTAGTGCCAGCGCCAGAGTAACCAGACACGCCGAAGACGGTTGGCTGACCTCCGAGGTGCTCTAGAAGAGGCGCAATACCAAGCTGAGCAGCAGTCGCATAGCATCCAGGGTTTGAGATACGCTTGGCTCGGGCGATGGCAGAGCGATCGACCAACTCTGGAAGACCGTATGTCCAACCTGAGTCGAAGCGGTAATCAGCGCTCAGGTCGATGACGACCTGATCCTTGCCAGTCTGATCGATGGCATCAACGAAAGGCTTGCAAACGCCATTGGGCAGTGCCATCACCCAGCAGTCCACATCGCCGTTTTCTGCCTTCTGACGGACCTCTTCTACGGAGAGATTCTCGTAGGTGATGTCACGCTTGTTGTAGCCTTGCAGCTTCTGCCCAGCAAGTTCGCGTGAAGAGACATGCCGCAGGTCTAGGTTTGGGTGTCGGTTGATGAGGTCAATGAGAGCTTTGCCAGTGTAGCCGCGGGCGCCAATGATGGCCACTCTCGATGGCTTGTCGTTGGAGCTGTTCTTCGACCCAAGTGGAGGATTGGGGTTGGTAGTTGTTGCATATGTCCTCCGTGATTGAGTCGAAGGTTGGGTCACTTGAGGACGTCTGGGTGTTCGAGTGGATGTTGAGTAGGCACGAGCCTGGGAGAGACCCGCTGAGCGAGCAGCTGATGACGCAAGGTTGGCCGCAGCCCGTGCAGCTTTCTGCAACTTGGACTCGAGATTGATGCCGCCAAACATCTCACGCCCGTGTTTGTTAAACTCGACCATCAGTTCCTGCACCTCATTCGTAGTCTCAAGTCCGTACCAGAACAAAACCTCCCCATCTTTCGAAAAGCTGCCATCTGCCTTGTCGAAGAACCAGGTGAGATTCTCGTCGTCCTCTTTGACTGTCCACATCAGCTTAGGGAAATCTTTGCGGATGCTGGCAAAGATGTTGTCGGCCACGTTGGTGAGCCATCCTTGTCGAGTGATTGTCAAGGTTGCGAGGTGTGCGAGCTGAGTGCCCTCTGCTGGCGGCATGACAATGGCAAGTGCTTCCATAGGTTCGTCGTAGTAGGCTTTGAATGGCTTGCCTTGCAAGTCGGTGACGTACCGATCCACCACCGCGCGAGCGTCTAGACCCTCTCGTTCACGTATCAGAACCTCCTTCAACTGGTTCACGTCGCGAAGTCGCTGATCGAGGAGTTGACGTGAACTTTGTTGCCGCGCCGTATCAGTGTCCCAGCACCAGAGTCTGTGAACAATTCCTTTTGCAGATCCGCGGGGTGGATGATAGCCACACTTGATGTGCGAGGGAGGTCCATGAGCAAGTCCTTCATTTCCTTGATCTTGAGGCGTGTTCCGTGTCTGACCCACCATTGTGACATCAAGTCATCGTACTCCTCATCAAGATTGATAGCGGAGATCTTCTCCTTAGTGTCGCCATTGAACAGACCGCCCTTCTCAGATAGATAGACAATCTTCAGCGGCTGAATAGCACGCGCCAGCTCACCGGCTGCGACATCTGCATTGACGTTAAGAATCTGTCCAGATGACGACTCGGCCATAGATGTCAAGATAGGTAGACAGCCGGCCTGGATCGCTGCCTCAATAGGCTTCTTGTCCACACTTGTGATCTTGCCCACCAGGTTCCATTTATCCTTGTCGAGGTAGTCGGCGGTGAAGACGCCTGAATTGATAGGCCGCGCTCGGATGCCGAGTCTCTCAAGTTCCTCCACAAGCCGTAGATTCTCCTCCAGAAATAGAGCGCGAGCAATGCCCAGTGTCTTTGGGTCTGTTATTCTGATACCTTCCTCGAATTGTGGTTCAACGCCTGAATCTTCCAATATCTTGTTCAGCTGCGGACCTGCACCGTGGACGACAATAGGGTACAGTCCAACATGATTGAGGAATGCGAGCGCCGAAGACAGGGTCTGTAGGTGCTCCGTCAAGATAGCACCGCCCACTTTGATGACAGCGAATTGCTGCGATGAGACTGAGGTGAAGTGTGACAGGTATTGCTGCACTTCTCGCTTTGACCCAATGTTACTGAGCAGCTGGACCACTGTCGACCTCGTAGATAGTTGTTGAGGTTCGTGGGAGGCATATTGCCGCCGCTGCGACCGTGAAGCTATTGTGAGCGCAGGCCGCACAAGGCGGGCTCTGCTTGATTGTGTGCTGCCGACCAGTCGAGAGGACCGCGATGCTGCACGCACCGCAGCCGCGCTTACAGCTGACATGGCTTCACGTTGTCATGCGGCAGATATGTTCGAGGTCAGTAGAAAGATCTGACGCGCGGGAGGGCTTTGATAGCGGGCAGTCGTATTGGAGAGGTCGAACACTTTTCTCCGCAGTCGGCGGGCGGCGGTGAGGGCACACGACAACACTGCTTTTAGATACTTTATGACTGTGTCAAGCAGTAAATTCACTTGTCTGGGACGGAGAGGATTCTACGGGTTTTGTCGAGGGCATGAAAATTGCTATCAGCAAAATATTGCGAATTTTCGTTCATTTCTGTTCATGCGCGTGAGGAAAATTTTTGGTAGCGCCCATTTCCGTCATGCATGCTGCTGCAGGTCGATGGTCCGCTCCGCAAAGTGCATTTCTAGACATCTTCTTGCTGCGAGTGCTGCGGTCGCATGTCTTCTTAGATGTGGTCATGGTAATGGCATCGCCGTTCGCTGATGTTCTCAGCGATCGAAAGGCGCCGGGCATGCCCATCTTCCCGACTCGATGCTCACGAGAAATAGTTTACTTGACCAGGGAGGAATAGATCTTCAGGATCAGAGAGACCGCAAGCAAGCAAGCTCGGAACAAGTGTCATTGTCGTACCTAGCTCATAGCGCCCAGACACGCTGACATGCGCCTCGTGAACGCCATCCATTGATACATGTGTGCTCAAAACCGCGGTGGCGCGAGAACGGCACCTTCGGTCTGTTGCTTCGACAATTCCTCATCATCGATCGTGTCGCTTCCAATTCAATTCGCTGTGGTAGGTGTTCGCAAATGTACATAAGCCAAATCGCCATCGTTCTGAGATGGGCGTATCGAATCGGTCCACATAATTACTTCGTAGTCGCAACAACTGTATTGAGGTCAGTAACTCTTCTCGTACAATTCGGTGTTTAGACATACCGGCTGGCACAATAATGACAACCAAGAGGATGATAATGCCGACAATAAGACACATGCGCATCTTCATGTCCTTCCACCACATCTGCTTGCGGACTCTGTTGGCACCACGGCGGAAGCTTGAGCTGAGACTGCCAAGTTGTCGGTCTTATCTTGCAACGAATCGAGTCGCTCGCCTCTCTGAGATACTTTGTTGATGTTTTCTCTCATTACGCCGACGGTGTCATCGATTTGCTATCGTCGCAAGTCAGTATATATCCAGACAGGGCAGTGCGTTGAGATGGTAGTCCAGCCGTCGGCGCGATACCGCGACTCCAGAGCGCTGGACAGGTACTCGACTCGAGAGGCCGCTGCCGGCTCGGTCAAGTCCTGAGCATGCCGTTGCGCCCCTATCTATCTCGCTGCCTAGGGACTGCGCGAACTCCCAAAAAGGGTCTGACTTACAGCTTGAAGAGCCGCCGTCCGCTGATTGCCCGGATTCTGACCGCCAGCAGCGCCTCCCTGGCCTCCAGCGGGATATACGGATCGTAAGGCTGCTCGTTGGACATGACTGCGGTGGTTGGGAAGACGGATGATTCGGACTCAGGAGGGATTGCGCGGACAGTTCTTTCGTGTGTGCGTTCGGAGCGCTTGGGAAGATGGCAGACGAATTGAGGTGTGAATGGCGAGGATGGGCGAGGTTTGTGGATGATAGAGATGGGATTGTGAAGAGTTCTTTGTGAAGCTGACAGAGAGTCACTCTTGTCTCCAGGTAGAGTTGCCTCAGCCACCGTCTTAGAGCCGCGCTAAGTTGGTCACGTGATGCTGGGTAACTTCAGCGAAGAGCAGTTCAGTTCTTTACAGGGATGCAAATGCCTCAGATGGTGTAAGAAACTGCTCGGTCTGCATCAGCATACGTCCGACCGATGCTGCCGTCCCTCTGTCCATTTATTCGCTCGTCGCTCCGTGGCTGGCGCAAGTATGTTGATACATTGCAGCCTGAGTATTTCCGGCCGTTAACGAGACGCTGACGCAACCCGCCATCATTCTTCGCGGCCGAGCGCGGCAGTGCTCTGAAACTGCTAGGCGATTGGTTCAGCACCTCTCCGCCGCCGAACACATCGCTTTTCTTGCTCTGAGACTGCAGTTGTCGCAGGACTGGTCGACGTCGTGGTGTTAGGAGCAACATTTCGTAATGATGACTGGGAGTGCCATCGGCGACTGCATGGTGGCATAGACCTTCGGACGATCGTTTTATGCTGTTCTTGCCGTTGAGTGCTAGATAAGGCCCCAAAAAGGTAAATATGCTGACCTGGACTTACAACGACACGACTCTCTCACCATCTAAGGTCGTGTCCGTCAAGCTCAAATCTAACCACTGCTATTGACTGTATCGAGACAGCATTGACGTCTCTACCGTGGGACTGCCGCCACCGGACAAGTGTAGAGAGGCCTCTGGCAAGAGAGGGCCATATTTGTCACGAATGATAAAGGTTGGCATCAGACCAGGCCGGTGACTGGGAACGACTGGTTCTGCGTCTGAAGATATTTGAGCTGCTGACAGTTCCGACCTTCAAGCTACAACAACTACACCACGATACCGCATCTTGCCATCCTTCAGCTTCTCTATAGCACCGTTCACACCTTCATCCGTGAAGTCAAACTTCTCGATCTGGGGCTTGACACCATGCTTCGCCGAAAACTCGAGCATCGTCCGCAAACTCCAGAATCTGGCTCCAGCACTTCCGATAATCTTCAGACCAGTTGAGATCAGCGGCATCATGGGTACCTGTAGGGGCTCCATCGATATGGTAAGTGGAAAGATCTTGGCGCCTGTCTTGAAGATCGGTGCAAACCTGAGTGGAAACCACGTCAGCATACAGACACACATACACAGTCTCCCAGGCAGACTCACAGATTCAGGTCTGGCAGCACGCTCGTGGTAATGAGCAGATGATCGATGGGCTTGACACCCTCGAACTTGCTCACGCCTTGCGTGGCATAGAACTCCGCTGCACCAAAGTTCAACGCCTCGGCCTTCTTCGATTCTGTTCCGGAGAACACAACCATCTCATACCCCATCTTACTCCCGTACTGGATCGCCAGATGCCCTAAAACGCCGTAAGGTCAGCACACCTAAATCACACTTTCGACGCGCCGAAGACCAACTCACCTAGACCGCCCACGCCAACAACGCCCACGCGGTCACCAGGGTGCATCCCCTCGCTCAGTACAGCGGTCCCCAAACAGTCGCCCCTCCACACATCAACGGCCCCGCATCCTCACTACTCACCCCCTCCGGCACCCTGAACAAACAGCTAACATCCCAACACCCCTCCTCCCCCAAACCGCCTTGCTTCATATCACTCCCCTCCGCCCCAAAACACACAGCCTCTTTGCACCGGAACACCTCTCCCGCGAGACACTCATCACAATGCAAGCACACCTTTTGCATCCACCCCAGCCCGACGCGGTCGCCGATCTTCAGGTCTGAGATGGCGGAGGCATGCGCGCCGAGTTGGGTGACTGTGCCGACAACTTCGTGGCCGAGCCCCATTGGGGCACCGGCATAGTGCAGGTCGGTGCCGCAGACGCCGCTGTGGGTGATTTTGACGAGGGCTTCGCGGGGGCCAGGGGCGCGGTGGCTCGCGGTCTTGATGGAGGGAGAAGAATTTGGGGAGCCGGTGAAGACTTTGAAGGTCTTCTCGTTGGTGGTGGACGTCATAGTGGGCGGTGATGATGGCGGGATGCTAGTCTTGATGGAGAATGTGTTAGGGACGTTGGTAAGTGCGACATTCAAGCGCCAGCGGATGGCTGCTCTCTTTATGTGCCCTGGCGCAGTCGGCTGCAACGCATACACTCCTCAGTCCTCATTCGTCGGGTCGGGGAGCTTTGCCCAGCTGAAAGTGAAAGCGACGCGCTTCATTACTTCAGCAGCCACCAAGAGCCCTCCCTCCAACAAGAGAGCTATCCGTGCGGGCTGTTATCTTGCTTCCTCCATGCCGCTGCGCGCGAACATACCAGTGACTGTCCTGCGCTACGTCACACAAGCAAAACTTTCCCAATGCCGTAATCGAGCAGCCAGTTACCGAGCGCCGGATTCAGGCACGGGCCTAATCATCAAGTACATACCCTAGTTAGCACCAACGTCTGCCGTCTGCGTATTGTACTAGCATGTGAATTAACCATAGCATACCTACCTATACGAGAGACCCATACTGCATACGCCGCATCTGCTGCCTGAGCGTTGTGCTCCGCATCTATACACATGTGGCTAAGATATTTCGAAGTGCTCGCTTCACGATCCGCTTCCCGCTCTGATTGCTTGCAAATCAAGATCGGGTCGTGTATTCTGGTTGGCTGGAGTCAACACGGATGATACATATGTCCTACGTACGTACCTAGGTACAGTAGGAATAGCGAGAGCGTTGCTAGTGGACGTGTACGGCTATCGAGACAGCAGGTAGCGCCCTGGGCTCATGTCCACCTCCAGGGCTGCCGTGGGCCTTGCTGCATTGCTTGCAAATCAAGACCAAGCTGTGCCACAGCGCTAGTCTTTGGCTCGGTTGAGCTGAAGGGAATGTATGCACGAGAGAGGTAGCAGTAAGGTCCAGGATGGCTCGAGGTCGATGGATGGTAGATTGAGGGGTCTTTGGATGTGTAAGCATACGTGGGGAGGTGGCTTAGATAACACAGCATCGATATGGCGAAAGGTGATACCATTTTGGGAAAGAGGCAGGATCAAGGATTTACTTTTGTGGGCGCGCGCACGTTGTGGTCGACGAGTGCTAGAAGGAATCACATATCAGTACACCCAGACCACGGTGCGGTAGCGATCCGAACACAAGGCGGCGGGCGTGCACCTGCAGCGGTAAACCACAGAAGAGCATGCTAGATGCGTGTTGTCTAGAATCCCGCATGTGTAGAAAATGGTTCGGTAGACGTTGGTTGCAAGTTGCTCGTCTCGCCAGGCGGCAGACACTACCAAGGCATGACAATGCGTCCTTGAGGAAGATCGTGAGCGTGAGGGAAGCGAAGAGGACGAAGGTTGTGGGCAGCTCGACTACTTATATCATTCTCACAAAGTGGAGATCCGCGGCAAACCGCAAGGATCACTTCATTGATTCAGCCAGAAGACATTCACTGTTTTTCGGTGTCTGAAAATCGATTGCATATGCCTCCAGTATGCGCTAACTCACTCTTCGAGGACGTGCCAGTGAGTCTGTGCCCATCTTCTAGGCATGACCAGGAGCTGATCTGGGGCCGAGTTTGGCTTCAGGCTCAAATTTGCCTTATCTGACTCTCCGCCTCGGCCTCGGAGTGCCAAGGCTAATGTGCTTGGGGCTTGATGACGGCGACATGCTTGTTGAGTACTCGTCTCGGACATCAACGAATCGTCTGCTTCGTCATTGCCGTCTCCTCGTCGGTCGACACGGCGCCACTGTAGCTGAGCAGCCAGCTGCTCCTATAGCTCCTCTTGATGGACCAACCGCGATGCATTGAAAGACTCACTTTCGATAGCTAAATCCCAAGTATCTGGTAGCAGACCATCATCCCTGCACAAAGTTGCCCCCAACCATGGAATACAACTTCATCACCGCATCAGACGGCTGCCGCCTAGCCTATGCCTCTACCTCTCGAACAAATTCCCACCAACCCAACACCTGTATCCTGCTAATGCACGGCTTCAGCGGCTCAAGTGCGTACTTCAAGCACAACACTACTGCTCTAGCCTCACAGTTCTGGGTTGTTGCACCGGACATGCGTGGCCACGGCCGCTCCGACCTCACGCCCGGCGGGTACCACGTCGCCCGCCTCGCCGCCGACCTGCGCGAACTCATCCTACATCTTCGCGGCCAGCAAAGCAGCAATGACATCAGGTTCTTCCCCGTAGGCTGCTCGATCGGCGCGGCTGTGCTGTGGACGTATGCCGAGCTCTTCGGCGACAAAGACTTCGCTGGCTTGATCTTCGTGGATCAGGCGCCATTGCAGAATCGCAGTCCTCGCGGTGATTGGAACGAAACGAAAGCGCACACAGGTTGTTATGATCTGCAAACAATTCTTGCCGCACAGCATGCCTGGGCGACTGACCGAGTGAACGCGCAAAAGGGGCTGATCGAGGGATGCTTAGGCTACTACCATCCCGACTATCCAGGATCAAAGCCCTCACAGGACAGGCAGAAAGCAGACTTCGAGTTCTTCAACGCGATCTCATCGCAATGCCCGAGCGGGGAGTGGCTCGGTCTGCTCATCGCAGACCACACGGCGTACGACCACCGCGAAGCACTTGAATTGGTACGCGTCCCCACGTTGGTAATAATGGGTCGTTACTCGGGCTGCTTCCCTCTGGAGGGCATGCGCGAATCGGTCAGACGGATCAACGGCGGCAGCCAGGCCAGAGGAGGGCAGCCGCTGGCTAAGGAGAGCGTCTACGAGTGCGGACACTGGCTATTCTACGAGGACGCCGAGCGATTCAACAAAGAAGTGCTGGAGTTCGTGGCTAGTCTAGGAGCGTGAACGGCGGTTTCGCGCACACTGGCAACTCGTTGCACGATTTTGTCGAAGATACATGATCGACTGCTCCTGATATTTAGCGATGTTTCTCTCGTCTGACTCGCCCCGCTAGACAGCAGCAAATGCTACCATGGCATGACAAGTCAAGAGTTTCTTTTGGTCCATCGTGGAGGAAAGGAAGAAAAGTATGCTGTCGCGGGCGTGGCCACTATTTATACAACCTCTACAAAGTCAAGGTCCGATGCAAAGCGAGACTTTGACTGCACTGACGCGGCAAGACTCGGCAAAGAGGCATGCACGCTACTTTGCGTGCATTGGAGTCAGTCGCTGCCCGGCAGCGTTCATGATTGTCCTCGAGAGAGGCAGTGTATCGCGGTGTTCGATGCGGGGGACGATGGAGATGAGAACGAGAAAGAAGACCGAGAACGAGGTCATATGCTGTTCCACAATGCATAGTGCTCCTAGAAATCCTGTCTGCTGTTGATACGAACTTCCTGCGATGCACGTTTCGCTATGGTGATACTCTGCCCTGAAGTGCCTCTCAAAACCACAACAGGCGCTCCCTCAATCCCATCCCACCACGCAAAACCCGGTTTCCGAAAGAAGTTCTCCATGCTGCGAGCAACTCGTCCGTCGATCCGTGTCGTTATTACTCTCATCTCGCATCAGTCGTCCGGACGTATGTTGCTTTCTCAAATTTTGGTACAGTAAGACAAGTCACGCTGCCTCAAACATGCTCATGGAAGTGAACTGTTGTCATGATTGTCGACAAATGTCAACACAGCTATGACATTCAGAACATAGTGCCGAAGGTGCCATCGGTAGCAATGGCCTTCCTCGGGCTCTCAGGCTTGCCTTCGCCATCGACGTTCGGCTTGCGGTGTCTGTATACTGTTAGTCTATGTCCGAACCTTGACTTGCAGGAGGAAGAAGCATACCTGAAGGTGAATCCCACGAACAAATTCTTGTTCATCTTCTCGTCCCTCTCGGCCATATCCTCCAATGCACGCTGCTTGTCGTGCACCTCCTTGTACTTGGCCATGTCTGCCTCGTTGCTGAAGTCATCGAAGTAGCCGGCATCAGTGTCGCTGTCGAGCTCTGGCACGAATGGAGCCTTTTGTTCGCGAAGACCGGCCCAGTCTACCTCTGCAAAGTACTCGTGCTTGTGGATCTCGCCAATGTTCTTGAAGCGATTCTCCTTGCCAGCCACCAGACGAGTAATCAGGTCCCAAGTCCGCTTACTCAAAAAATAGTTAGGATCGTCGTAAACCGGCTTGCGGAGTACGCGTTGCCAACGCTTGAGGTTCTGCCAGGTCTCGTCGACCGTGGCGCCAGCGAATGGAGGGTAGCCGGCCAGAGCCTCGAACAACATGCAGCCGAGAGACCAGTAGTCGACTGTGGAGTCGTACTGCTCGCCTTTCAGCACTTCGGGAGCCATGTAGTCGGGAGAACCAACGATCGACTTGGCGTAGTTCATGTCCTTGCGGCGGAGTGATCGATACCCTTCTCGTCTCTGCTCGGCTGTGCGCTCTTCTGGAGGCGGTAGACCGAATGGTACCGGAGTATTTCCGACTTCCTCGAGCTTGACTCGCATGCTCTCAATTTTGATAGGACTTAGCATACCGGCTGCGAGACCGAAGTCGGTGAGTTTGACGTGGCCAGTGGCGTCGATGAGGAAATTCTCTGGCTTTAGATCGCGGTGAATGTAGCCCAGAGTGTGCAGTGCATCGACACATTCGAACATCTCGGCAATATAGAAGCGAGCATGGCGATTGTGTAGGACACCAGTGTTGTTCAGTAGCGTTCTGAAATCGCCTCCAGGGACGTATTCCATGGCCAAGTAGATCTGCTCATCGTCCTGGAACGAGTACAAGAGCTTGACCAACCATTCGGACTTAGCGGCGGTGAGGATGTCTCGTTCGGTCAAAATGTGTCGGATCTCGTCGAGCTTAAACAGCAGCTTCTTTCTCATCACCTTAAGCGCACAGACTTCCCTAGTGTCTTTCTTTTGCGCCAAGTAGACTTGACCATAGCCACCTTGCCCGACCTGTGTCAGGATCTGAAAGTCGCCGTGTCGAAGGCGAGTTCGTCGCTTTCGTAGACCTGCTCGCTCCTTGCCGAGATGCTTGCTGAACGCTGCTTCCCGTTCTTGAGGAGTAGTGGAGTCGGCAGGATATGCTTCTCTGAAGAGATCATCACGGACTTGTCGATTGTGGACGTATGTGAGGAGATCGTAGTAGTGATCGAGGAAATCTGCAGAGTATCAGCAACCATTACTGCCCGTGGACACTCGGTACTTACACAGCTGGGTGACGTTGGCCAACCGCTTCATCTTGGGGTTCTGCAGCTTCTGTAACTCTTCCGGAGTCAAGCCTCGTGTAGGAATGTTGCGCCTGGAATCAACAGTCTCATACTGGCCTCTCCTCGACATCGCCGCGTGACTCTGTACAGCTTTCCCATCTCCGGCTGGTGTGTTCTCCTTGTTTGACTGCCTCGTCGGACTCTCAGACCGGCCGAATGGGTCATTGTAGTCTTGTCGGAGCATACTGTCATCCGCTAGAGCGAGCTTGTTTGGTGAGATTGGTCCTTTGGTGGGTGACGATGGCGCAAGCTTGAGAGCATTGTCGAACACATTGGGCAGATCAGTACTGCCAGGAGGCAGCTGCTTCTTGCTTGGACTACCAACCGGAGTCTGTGAAGGACTAACGAAGGCATTGCTGTTGGGTGTGCTGGGTCGATCGTATGCTTCATTGCCGGACCGCGTGTGAAGCAAAGGCGGTGGCATTGGCATGGCCATATTCTGCGCCTGCTGCGAGCGAGGCGAGAGCGGTGTGACCGCCATTGCAGCGGTACCGAAGGTAGGGCGTGGTGAGCCTCAGAGATGTTGCAGCAACAGCTAGAAAGCAGAGAAGCCAAGCGAAGCTGACACCTTGCGAGCCTGGAGGGACGCGAAAAGATCAACGACGCTCAACTTCTATGATGTAAAGCGCAGCAAGCGGTGGTCTAGTGTGATGTCTCAGACTTGCTTCAATTGGGAATGGAAACACTTCGTCACCCGGCAACGGCGTTCGATACATGACTCAGTCACGATGGTATCAGGTACCGCAATGACTAGCCCTGCAATCGATAAGGATTTTGGAGATCTCCCCCGCCCTACGACTCACGGCATTTTTCCGGCTCAAAACTTTTTTGACTCAGTAAATAGATACTCAAGTAGGACTGCACATGTCCTCGTAACGCTCCTTACCTACACAAGATCGCAATGACCGGAGGCAAGTACGATGGCCAGAAGGCCCTACTGCTCGGTGCGGGCTTCGTGACCAAACCAACAATCGAGATCCTGGCAAATGCCGGCATTGAGGTGACTATCGGTACGTCCCAATCGTCTCCCCTCCATGCCCTACATCGGCAAGATCATGGGCAGAGAACGGCATACAAAAGCTCACACACGTCGGGAGCCAGTCTGACTTGAGGGACGGTACTGACTTCTCATAGCCTGCAGAACCCTCGAGTCGGCAAAGAAGCTCTCCTCCACCATCAAGAATACCCGCCCGGTCTCGCTCGATGTCAATGACGAGAAGGCCCTCGACGCCGAAGTGGCCCGCTCAGATCTGGTCATCTCACTCATTCCATACACCTTCCACGCCACTGTCATCAAGTCTGCCATTCGCAACAAGAAGAATGTTGTCACAACTTCCTACGTGTCGCCTGCTATGGAAGAGCTGGAGCAGCAGTGTCAAGATGCTGGCATTACAGTCATGAACGAGATCGGCCTCGACCCTGGCATCGACCATCTGTATGCAGTCAAGACTATCGAGGAAGTCCACAAGGAGGGCGGCAAAATCACTGGCTTCTACTCCTACTGCGGCGGTCTTCCTGCCCCAGAAGCCTCCGACAACCCACTCGGCTACAAGTTCTCTTGGTCCTCGAGAGGTGTCCTCCTTGCCTTGAGAAACGCAGCCAAGTACTACCAAGACGGTAAGGAGGTCTCGATCGCTGGTCCGGATCTCATGGCCACCGCCGTGCCCTATCACATCTACCCTGGCTTCGCCTTCGTCGCGTATCCCAACCGTGACAGCACACCTTATCGAGAGCGCTACTCGATCCCTGAAGCACAGACTGTTGTCCGCGGTACTCTGCGCTATGCTGGCTTCCCACAATTCGTCAAGGTCCTCGTCGATGTTGGCTTCCTGTCTGACGAGAAGCGTGACTTCTTGGACAAGCCTATTTCATGGGCCGAGGCAACTCAGAAGATCATTGGCGTCTCTTCCGGCTCTGAGAGCGACTTACAATGGGGCATCTCTTCAAAGACCACATTCGCCGACACCGCCGAGAAGAATCGTATTCTCAGTGGCATGAAGTGGCTGGGCTTGTTCTCGCCAGACACCAAGATCACACCTCGTGGCAATCCTCTCGACACTCTCTGCGCCACCCTGGAGCAGAAGATGCAGTATGAAGAGAACGAGCGAGATATGGTGATGCTGCAACACAAATTCGAGATCGAGCACAAGGACGGCAACAAGGAGACGCGTACGTCAACGTTGGTTGAGTACGGCGACCCGAAGGGTTACTCTGCCATGGCCAAGCTAGTCGGTGTTCCTTGCGCTGTTGCATGTCTGATGGTGCTAGATGGACGGATCAGCAAGAAGGGTGTCCTCGCGCCTGTGACCTGGGATGTTGCTGAGCCTCTGCTGGTGGAGCTCAAGGAGAAGTATGGCATCGAGCTGCTAGAGAAGACCGTGGTTTAGACTTCCAGGGTGGGAGAATGAGCGGCGTGAGTTGCTAGGAGAAGCGTGTCCCCAATAATCAGCATTCAACCTTGGAATAGAAGAGAGTATCTTAAACTGACGAATCCAGCTACTGCGACTGAGCAGTAGTATACTCGCCTTCCAAAATGCGCGCGTCTGTCAGAACCCCGACACAACCATATGGAATCGTCAGCCCTTCCAAAGCACAAACGCGAACAGACCTTTTCAGGCCGCGTAAAACGTCCTAGAAATTTAGGCCCCCAATCAAGCATTTACGCTTGGCTCGGCGCCGCCAGCCACCCAGGCCACCGGAGGCAGAGCCTGAGGTTCACGGGGAGCTGCCAACTCGAACTTCGACGTGCTCCATATATCCCTTGCTTGAGTCACGGCAGTGAGCTCTCTTCTTGGCCAATGGTCTGGCTACTGCGAGAGTGTTGAATCCTGCTGGAGTGGTGGCAGGCTCGATTGCAGCGTCGAGTTTGCCTGTTGGCTGACATCCAAGCCACGAGCTGCATGGCGAACCGCTGTCAATTCCAGATTTGGTTGCCTGCCCCGGCGGTTCTGGTTCAGATTCGTACTTTCGCTCATCTAGAGATTGCAGCAGTACGCCTTGAATGCCAATCTTTGGGCGTCATGCAGCCTGGCGGTTGCACTGCAATCAGGTGCGGTTGACAAAGGTAAGTGCGCTGATTGTTCTTGTCAGCATGCGAACAATTTGCGCCGTATTTAGTCGACGGGTCACCAATATGGTGACGAGCTTGTCGCGGGAAACATGATGGGGGCAACCTTCCAAATCGACGCTCTGTCCTTGGAAGAGACTCAGATCTCGTCACTGGTCGAAACTGTCAAGCGGAAGGCGCCTTGTGAACCAGCCTTGCCTGTCAGCCACGCGTCGGTTGACCGCTTGTCACACCTTGGAGCGGTGCGCCAGTGGCTCGACACGATCCAGGCCAGCCTTGTCTCAGATTCAGTCACGATAAGTGCCATCTCTTCTTTCATATGCTTTCGACTTGCTGTTTGCGAAAATGGTCAGATCTGCATATGGGAGACGTCACCAACCGCATCTCCTCAACCCTCTGGATCGATCGTTGGGATCGCCCACCAACTATCCGCTGACGAGTACGAATGGCTTTTGCGACGGGAGCATCAGCGCGCGTCACCAGTCCCGAGGACGAGCGACTGCTAGAGACAAGCTCAGCACGACGGCCCCGACGGAAGCCTTTGCCGGATGGCGCGCATGTGGACGCGGAGACTAACAACGACGAACCCCTTCATAAGGCTGAGCCTTTCCCTAGCGAAGACCACTCTCCTAACGCTGAACCTTTACCTAGCGATGAACAGCCTCTCAACACTGAACCGTCTCCTCACGATGAACAATCTCCTCGCGTGGGACGGTCTTCGCACAATGAACCGTCTCCCATCGATCAACGCTCTCCCAGCGAGAGAGCCTCTTCCAATGACGAACAGGATACACCGACTGTATCGGACTCGATTCCATCATCCCACGACGTCGCAAAGCACCGTCATAACTTGCTGCGCCTCTGGTACCCCGAGCTACTGACTCTCGCGCTCTCTCTGGCCGCGTTTGCTGGCATCATAGCAGTGGTGGTGCCTTACGTAGGCAAAGGTCTACCCGACTGGCCACGCGCGATATCAGTCAACGCAATCATCTCTATCTTGACGGTAACGCTTCGGGCTGGGGTAGTGTATGTCAGTGCTCAAGCGCTCAGTCAGCATAAATGGACCTGGTTCTCGCAAAGCAGGCCATTGAGTCATATGACTATAATTGATGGAGCGAGTCGTGGCCCATGGGGCTGCGTGTTGCTGCTCGCCTCACCATCTTCCTGGAGCGTGTCTGCAGCTCTCGCCGCGGCCATCATAATTCTCAGTATAGCAACGGGCCCCATGGTGCAACAGCTTGTTAGGTATGAGGCTTGTCAGCTTCCGTCAAGCAATTCTAAGGCTTTCATCCCACGCCAAGCGTTGTACTGGTATATGAACAGCGACGACGCAACTCGATCGCCGCCTTCATCAGTGCAATCAGCGATATTCGATGGTGTATTTGCTTCTGATCCGAGCCAAACATTGGCCTCCTGTCTGTCAGGAACCTGTTCATTTCCCGAGGTCTTTCATACTGTCGGGGTCTACTCGTCATGCACTGATGTCACTGCGCAATTGACAATCGCACGACCGACTGAGGACTTGGGTGACGTTAGAGGAATCAACTACACGCTGCCGTCTTGGAATGATGCCCATGGTAGCAAACTGGACAATCTGACCCTTTCGACAACAATATATTCCAAACAAGATCCTACATACGCTCAACATTTGTTATCTCAGGTCCCGTCGTATGAGCACTGTGGCAAGACACTGGCTCCATTCCGATTTATCTTTGAACTTGACTCCACTATGATGAAAGTCAACTGTACACAACAGGAGGCGGATGATGCTGGGACATCTTGGCAATGTAGAGGCTATGCTGCTGTGGAATGCAACATCAAGCCCCATGTCAGTTCGATCAACGCTACAGTCATCAACGGAACGACGACAGAGACAGTGGTGAACAGTACTGAGACTTGGGCCGTTGGATCAGTTCGTGGATCAGGTGATTATGCTATGCTGCATATACCTGTCTGGATAGCCGCAGCCGACGCGTTCTGCAAGATCACGGATACGCTCTCCCCACAGACACCGACTGGATGGCTTACGACCTCAGCATTGAGCCAAAAGACGGCGACTGGTACAACTTGACGGACGCAGGTAACACAAGACACGTCCCATATGCTAACAACGAAACACTTGCCGATGCTGCACTCCAATCTATCGACCCGATGTGTCTTTTTCAAATGAGCCAACACTCTCATTGCAGCATGCATACATGGCTGGGAACGCTACTAGATGGCAGTATCACGCAACATAGTCGGTTGATTGGCCCTGCAGCATTACTGAAACTACTCAACAGCCCCAAGATTTCGTTGCCATTTGTGCAGCAGGTCTTTAGTAACATTGCTGCAAGTATTTCTTCTGAAATGCGTGCTACCGGAAGCCCAGAGCTACCATCTACCCTTACGGACGGCAAGCCCCCCAAAAACGTTTCCGACGCCAACTCTCCAGCGGCAGGCGTACTCATGGAGCCCGCCACATGCGTCCATGTCCAGTGGCTGTGGCTCATCTTTCCAGCGGCTCTCATTGCACTCACTGCCACCCTACTCGTCATGACCATGTTCAATTCCTCGCTCAAGGTCAATCGACTTGGCTACGAAGTCGTAAGTACCACAGAAAAACCGTCAGCATATCTCCCAACAAGAGGCCATCCGTGGGGTGTCTGGAATTCGTCGATACTACCTTTGATGTATCATGGACTGGACGACGACAATCTCCGGCGCGAATGTCCCTCGGCCGTGTTGCCATTGGAAGTGATGGAAGAGACCGCAAAGTCCACGAAGGCACAATTTGAACACACCGACAAAGGCTGGAAGCTGGTCAAGACGGACTGATGCCATAGACCTACTGGCATCCGTTGGAGTGTGTTTGACTGTGTTTGTTCCAAAATTGATGGTTTCGCGTCTGTCAACAAAGGAGGCAGGCACGCGACGTTCGAGACGCCACCTCGCTCCGAGAGAGCGGAGTCGAGGATCGGAGCGCCAAGCCGCTAAACATCATGTAATTTCGACGCGATCTTACCTACTAGTAGGTAGTCCTGGCTTCCTTCTTGCACATCCCCCACAATAACATCCTCTACTCCGTCTTGTTCAGGTATGTTGAGCGCAACGGTCCGTCCATTCGAGTCGCTGTTGAGTAAATATCGCGGATGTGACGACAGCCTCAGTACAATCGTGTACGATCATTGAAGTCAGCTGGCTCGCAGCACCTGGGTAGCCAGTGCGAAGCCCAGAGACGAGGCACTTCCGATACACATCTCCATCGACGCACATGCCATGTATTCGCTTCCAGCTTCCAAGGCGCCTTGCTATCGTCAATATATTGCGTATAGGCTCGGCTATCTGTTACGGCAACTACGTCCGTGCTCTTATCGCCTTGCTCGCTGGCCTCAAACGCGCCGCTGCTCACGCTATACACAATACTTACCTTTCTCGACTTGCTACTGGCCCGGTCCCTGCCGATGATCGCCGTTGAGCAAAGCCTTGACCTTGACATTCGAAGTGGCTATCAACTTCGACGATGCCGGAATAGGCAGGTCACTGACTGTGATTGAGACCCGCCCATGGGGTATATTGAAGTTTCTTGATTCTCGTGCATGAGGTGGTATACATCACGGTCGTTGAGAACCTTTCGAGAACTGATTCCGAGACTAAAGGTACATCTTGCGCCAAGTCACTGCACAATTGCCTGACGATGAAGTGCCGACAACGACTCACCGCAGCACATCCACTGACCGGTGTGACCATGGGAACAGAAGCAATGCCGAGTTCGATGGACTCTTGAGTACTATAAAGAGTGCCTCTCCTCCGGTGTAGCACAATAAAGCACCCAGCTTCCCGTCTCGATCAGCTTCTTCGCGTTGTTGACTTCGGTCAACGTCCATTCTTTGCAGTTACCCATACATTCGTTCCCTTACCCGTTCATTCGTTTACTTGACAAATTTCTCAGGAGCGCTACTTCAACAGCAACTTCCCCGTTCCATTAGCCATCGACAACTTATAGGACTCAATCAGTGGGAAGCACAATCTTCAGCATGAAGTGGACAGCAGCAACGGCCATCGCCGGCCTCTTGGCGGCTTCAAATGTGTTCGCAGCACCAATTGCGCAGGCAGAAGAAGATCTACCAGTGGTGCAACCCGTAATGCCAAGTCAGGGATACATCGTCACCCTCAAGCCTGGCGTCCAGATGAACGAGAGTGTCGCTTGGGCCAGCAGTCTGCAGCGACGTGGCCTCGCTCGACGTCAGGAGTCAGGTGGAGATCTTAAGACTTTCAACTTGTTCGACTTCCAGGGCTATGCTGGTACATTTGACGAAGCAGAAGTTGCGGAAATTGGAGCAAGAGATGATGTATGTCCGTCTGGCCCTACCAGATCTGACGCTTACCATGACAGGTTGCCACGATCGAGCCGGACCTGCCTTGCTACATGAGCGCATTAGTCACGCAGAACAACGCAGAATGGGGCCTGGGCCGCATAAGCCATCGCACAGCGCCGTCCACTCAGTACGTCTATGATGACAGCGCGGGTCGCGGGACGTACGCATATGTCATCGACTCTGGAATCAACATTCAGCATGTCGAATTTGGCGGGCGTGCATCACTGGGCCAAAACTTTGTTGGTGGTAGCCATGTCGACAGCGGTGGCCATGGCACTCATGTTTCCGGGACCATTGGAGGTACCACATATGGGGTTGCTAAGCAGACCAATCTCATCTCAGTCAAGGTCTTTGGCACGGGGTCAAGCCCGACGTCGACCATCATGCAAGGCTTCGAATGGGCTGTCAACGACATCACGAGCAAGGGCCGTACAGGCGTCTCGGTGATCAACATGAGTCTTGGCACTGGTATGTCCAACATAACCCTGACCCAAGACAAGCTAACGTTGTCCAGAGCGTGGCGTTGTGACAGCATTCAACAGCATGGTCAATGCAGCGTTTGCGAACGGCGTGGTCTCCGTTGTCGCTGCCGGCAATGGCGTCAACAGCGTCGCGGTAAGCCCCGCGCCTGCCCTTCTTCGTTGCCCGCGCTGATGATGACATACAGATCAACGCCAACGAAGTCTCCCCCGCCTCAGCGACAGACGCCATAACCGTCGGCGCCATCGACTCCTCCAACAACCGTCCTGTGTGGTCCAACTACGGCACTATTGTGGACGTGCATGCTCCTGGCGTGAGCGTGCGCTCCGCTTGGATCGGGTCTACTACCGCTACGAACGTCATTTCTGGTACCTCGATGGCTACGCCTCATGTTGCTGGGCTGGTGGTGTACCTCAAGGCTCTGGAAGGACTTGCGAGTGCTAGTGCTACTGTGAGTAGGGTTGTGGCGCTGGCGACTACAGGGCAGATTGCGAATCCTAATGGAAGTCCTAACCGAATTGTTTATAACGGAAGCGGAGCTTGAGAACTCAGCTCGACTTAGGTATGCGATGTTGGTTTAGCGTATTTGGGAACGAAGTTTACAGTATGTATCAGACATGTTTGAATGCGAGCACACACCGACCTGAGCTGACAGATGTCTCGGATGGCAGCGTTTTCCGTTAGCAAGATTCATGAGTGATGGTGGGTGACCGGGTCGTGAGTTCCCTCTTACGCTGCAGTCAAGTACCTTCGAGCTCCGGGCCCCCTCTACGATGAGGAAGTTGCGACTGGGTCGAGCCACTACGGCAACAACGATGCACCTTCACTTCTACAAACAGTTCTTTTCGTTCTTCACTGCCAACACGTCGTCGCTTTTCTATCTTTCCCCGAATCTTCCTCATCAACATTCCTCGTCTATAGCGACGGAACATGGCCGCCTCG
This sequence comes from Cyphellophora attinorum, assembly GCF_001299255.1. NCBI lineage: Eukaryota > Fungi > Ascomycota > Eurotiomycetes > Chaetothyriales > Cyphellophoraceae > Cyphellophora > Cyphellophora attinorum. The sequence goes on along the minus strand of NW_017253250.1, from coordinate 162,816 downwards.
TCTCGATCGCGCCCCAGCGTGCGTCAAATGGTCCAAGAGAATGTAGATGAGTACCACGACTTCCAACGTGCGGTTGAAAACTTCATCAAGAGTCACGGCGTGAAGGTCCACACCACGGAGGATTGGGACTTCGCGCCATTTCATGTGGTCAGTACACTCTCAAAGCTCAGAGTCTCCCTTTGACCGTCGACATCACCCTAAAGTCACACACTGACGCTTGACTTGAGCAGCTCAACGCTCGTGCTGGCAAGCCAATACCTACTCAAGTATTGAGGCTACTGAACTGCGCCATTCGAGGTCGCCGCGATGTGGTCGACAGCTTTACCGCGAGGCACGTCGACGGCAATTTAGATCAATCAAATATTCTTCATCGTCGCTTTGTCGAGAAGCTACGAGCAGTCCGGCGCATTTGGTTCCCTGAAAATGCCAGAGATGCTACACCAGAGGCTTCCGAGCTTGGTGTGAAGCCTGTCCCTGCCCTTCCGGTCATCCCTACTGCTAAAAGGCAGCCGAAAACAGCCTACATTGCGCCCACTGCTACCGACACCCATTCCCTCCCTATCGGTAAGTACATCAGACAGCACACATCCCATCAAGCGGACAAAATGACCGTCCTGCACCGGTCCTCCACTTCTTCCTATGACGCATCCAGGCAGGGAAATCAACTGTTCGAACCTTGGTACTGACATACACAGATCAGCGTATCCAGCTCGCGATAGATTCGATGCTACACAGACAAGATCTAGATGTCGAGACAGGCGAGCTCGTGAACACACCCATCCCGAATGCAGCGGCGCCTTCTACTGCGAAGTCTTCGACAGCTACGACTCGACACCCAGTCTTCGAGCGTGCCAAGGGAATTGCAAAACGCGCGGCTAATGCGATGACCGCCAGAATTACCAAGGCTGAGAGACTCGCGCGAAGCAAACCCAGAAAGCGCTCAAGAAACGTAGGGAAAAGGAGGCTGCCAAACAGCCTGCTCGCCAACAAGCCGCAGAGTCCGATCCCGAGTACATCGTCATCTCATCTGACGAGGAAGACGACACTGATGATCAGGCTACACGCGGTCGGCCGGAACTTGCTCTTGACCAGGATCAGATCATCCCATCGATCGAGACTGGCCCCAATCTTGCAGGCACGCCAACGGTCCGCCGTTCGACTCGCCTGAACGGTCAGGAGCGTATGCACTACGAGCCCAACGGCCAGTGGCGCGTGCATTTCAGAGAGCGAGGACACGAGCTTGAGGTTTGGACTAAAATGGGAGAACCGTTCTTGACACTAAAGTCCAAGATTGAAGCTCAGCGGTTTCCACAGCGTCTGCTCATGGCTGGGGAGACGGTTGATGCGTGGACTCGCGAATTCGGCAGTAATAAGAAACTGTCAAACGTGGCGGTTCGTACTTTCGCCGACATGGGAACGCTCATGGTGTAGGGACAAGGGTTATCATGTCACGAAGGAAGCGTCACGAGGCGGATGGATGAAGCTGGGCATTCTTGCTTGTGTGATATTTTGTGTTCCCATCGACTGTCCTGACACTCCTGGTACGACCCACGCCGGACTGCTGCTCGCAGCAAGAGACTTTCTCAGCATACCGATAGCAATAGAATACCTTTCCAATCAGACTCCAGTCCAGACGGCTGATGGAGTGAGCTACTCATCCAGCAGCTCCGTTCGTGCACCGCGCACAACCTACGATAGTGCGACTTGCCTCGACGACTCCATAAGATGACAGTCAGTGCATCGACTGAGCCAATCTGCGCTAATGCACGCCTCCCATTCATGGCCAGACAGAGACTACTGTCGTTGCTGTCATTGCGCATTTAACCGGCGACTTCTCCCCTGACTAGCTTGACTTGTGCAGTCCCTCGGGATTGCCATTATGTCCAAACGACTTCTTGACGCCAGAAATGGCGGCATCCATCTGCTTTTTGATATTAGCCGTCAGGTCCTTGCTTAGCTCCTGCAGGCCCTCTTCCGTTGCCTTCAGCGTGTCCCTGAGGTCTACAACGACAGCTGCGCTGTCCGACAAACCCTGCCGAAGCCCCGCGACCTCGTCTTTTGTGGCAGCTAGCTGGATGATGAGCTCTCTAGCTATACCACACGCCATCTCAGGATTGTCCTCGAGGAGGTGCCCAAACAGATCGGCTTCTGGTTCTGCGCGTCTGTAATGCACAAGCGCATTGGCGTAGAACGGCCATAGCTCCTTGGGATAATCAGAGAAGTGTTGAACGAGGTGGTCGTAGTGAAAGCGTTCGAAGCCCTCAGCGCAACCAGGCAATGTCGCATACTTAGGACAACGCCACCGAGCAGCCCACGCTCCCGGGAGGAGCTTGTCGACGACGAAGCTGCGGAGCGATTTGAGATCGTATTTGTCGACGATGATGTATACCTCTTGAGCAATATGGTAGTCCCCAGCGGCCGGGCTGGTCAGTAGGGAATACTGTGGATCACCGTATGCCAATGCATGCAGCACGTCACCCATGGCGAGCGGGCTGTCGCCGTACAGGTCGACGACATCAGAATTTGCCTCCTAGAAGAAGTAAGCCGAGGTTCCAGCGGATTGAGCAATGGCTGCTGACCTTGAATGGACCGTCGAGAAGTGTCTTGAAGTGTGCACTTTCGGTTGTGAGGATGCTTTTCCGGATTCTGATGCCAATGCCAGGTTCATCAGGGGCGGGTGGGCAGTCACTTTCGTACTTCTGCCAGCGAACGGTAATCATTGGGTCGTCGAGGTTGTCTGAAATCATTAGTCTCCGGCTGCAATGTGAATGGTATAAGGCAGGTGAAGCATTTCATGCCGGTTGACGTGTAGTCGTAGGATCCGTCTTACCATCGTTCGAGCTCGAAGCCATGATGTGGCCAACTTCGATGGTGGCTGTCGGAGCCCTGAACTAATAAGAGTTGCTTTCAATCATAGAAAGGGATCACTCAGTGAAGATGCGCCCGCGCTACAACGATTCCAACGATGATTGAAGTGGTCGAAGCGCTGAGCAATTGACAGACAGATATTTGTTTGTGATGTTTCGTTCATTGAGGCCTTGGCGGAAGAAGTAAAAACTCGTCACTTGCAGTGTTGCAGTGGTTGCCAGTCGAGCATGACTTCGAGATCTTCAGGCACCTGAGCAGTCGCTCAGGTCAAGGTCACAAGCCCTCTAGAGCCTGCCCGTACGAAAAGACTGCTAGACACGAGGCCACTTCTTGTGCAAGCCATCTAACTGTGTCATCCTGCCATCAAGACATCCACTAGTGAGCCCATGTCATATGTTGCTCGCAGACAGGACATCTGGTTGTTTGGGTACATCCATCTCTAGCCGGATCGCAGCACGTCGTGCTCGTAAGCTAACTCTGTCTGACTCCAGAGTACAGCCCCTATTGCTTTGCCGCGGGTGTCCTCAGGTAGAAGTTCTTCTCGAGTGTACTGACGGCGAAGTGCTCGCAACAGAGGATCAGCGCCATGCGTCTACTGTGTCTTTGATAGCTTTCACCTTCTTGCTGAGGTCTTTGACAGTATCCTCCGCAGCCGCCAACTTCTTGCTGAGCTGCTTGGCTATGAAGCACGCCATCTCCGGTTTGTCGCTGGTGAGGTGAGACAACAGATCGAAATCCGGCTCTGCACCTTGGTAATACACGACTGCTTCGGTGTACAGTGGCCATAGGTCCTCTGGGTAGCCAGCGACTGCGGAGAAGTGGTCGTTGAAGAAGTCGTAGTAATTGGTCTTGAATTGAGATGCTGTGATCTTGGGTACAGAGCTATCCCAGCTCAAAGTGAGACTTTGAGGCAGTAGCTCGATGGCAATCAGCGCTTGGAGCGAAGGCATATCGTACTTGTCAGCAACTAGGTAGGATTGCCGAGCCAGGTCTGGTGATAACGGCGACAGGTACCGCAGATAGCTGTGTGCGTCACCCGTTGCCATTGCATTCATCATGGTATCGATAGCTCTGCGACCATCTTCGTGTAATTCGATAACGCCAGAGTTTGCTTCCTAGTGAAGAACGTCAGCTGGTTTGAAAGTCAAATGCGCAGAGGGTTCTAACCTTGAACGAACTGCCATTCTCGAGCATCGCCTTGAAATATCCACTTTTCTTTGTGAGGTATTGCTTTTGGATCGACAAGCTGACTCTGCCAGGCCTTACAACCAAGGGGGCAGAAAACGTGTAGCCGTCGTACCATACAGTTACCATCGACCGACCGGGATCGCCTAGCATCGTTAGTCATGGATGGACGACCGCCATGGGGTGGATCGCGGAATTGGCGGCTCAAACTGCAGGGGTATTAACTACAGGCGACGTCTTACCTTCACTGGACTCTGAAGTCATGGTCTGACGGATTTAACGGTCGCTATCGGGTGTGCGAAGTCGGTGTGGACGGCCCTCGGTGGCGCGAACAGCAAGTGTGGGAGGCACGGCCGGGTCACAGCAACATCAAAGATAGAGATGGCGCAAGAGTCGAGGACTTCGGAGGTGCTAATTGGAATATCTGTTTGTGGTGTATCTTGTCAAAGCACGTCTTGGCAGAAGAGTTGAAGAGTGGTCACCTGAAGTACTAGAGTCGCTGCCAGTGCACGCCATCACTTCGATGCGCTAAAGTGATACTCGTCGAGTCCAGTCCGTCGGCCTACGCACATGATGTCTGCCAAAATGCTCCTGTGCGTCGTGCTGTGTGATCGCAGGCCTCCCTTTGGCCGGCTCTGTTCACTGATCTGAGGCGAGGCTGTTCAGTACATTCGTTTCTATCTACGCTCCATCGATCCCTGGCTCACTATACCTTCAGCTTCCCAGCGAGAACGTTGAGGTCGTCTCCGATGTCACGCACCTTCTTGTTCAGAGCGGCGACTTTGGCTTCCTCAGCTTCGAGCTTTGACTTAAAGCCTTTGGCATGATCTTCGTGAACGGCTACTTCCTTGGTGAGCTGCTTGATCATGAAGTGCGCCATCTTTGAGTTATCTTCGAAGAGATGGGATATCAGGTCAGCGTCAGGCTCTACGCGCTGGTAGTGCACGAGTGCTTTGGCGTAGAGTGGCCACAGGTCTTCCGGATACCCAGAGAAGTACTCGTTGAAGAAATCGTAGTGGCAGGACTTGAATTTATTCGAGCTTAGACGGAGAGCGTGGTGAGTCAGCTCCCATGTGAACGCGAAGATGTCGGGTAATAGTCTTTCAGTCACCGTTCGATGGAGGGAAGCCATCTTGTATTTGTCTGTGACGATGTATGCCTCTTGAATGAGACGATAGTCGGCTCCACGGAGGTACTGGTGCGGAGTGGAGGTCGTGAGAGCATTTAGAACGAGACGGAGGCCACGACATGGATCATCGTGGAGGTGAACGACGCCAGAGCTGGCTTCCTAGAAGATCGTGAGATAGTGGAATCAATGTTAGTGGAGGGATATTGCCCTCACCATGAACGAGCCGTCCAACATAGCTTTGAAGTATTCACTTTCTTGTGTGAGGGTTCGCTTTGGGATACGTGTGCTGACTCGACGTGGTGGTTTGTTGCTCCGCCGACCTGAATATATTCATACCATATAGTCACCATCGACGCATCGGGTTCTTCTAGCATCGTTAGCGGCCATCGCGCACCTCGGTCAAGTTCTGAAGCAAAGGTAGCAATATTTTGCGCAGTCTCTAGAGCCACAGAATCTAGCTTACCTTTGTTGGGCGTTGAAGCATAATGCAGGTCGTGTCAGCGATGACTAGCGGCGCGGAGAGTCAGTTTTGGTCGCTTCGAGTAGTGTAGAATCTGTAGGATGCGACGGTGGTGCAGCAATATGCGAGATGGACAGCGGTTCAATGAAGTCGAAGACGGACGATGCGATGGTGGGAATAATTGTCTGTAGTGAATATTGTCAATTGGGCTGCCTTGGCAAAAGCTATGACCCTTGTTCACTTGAAGTGCTGAGTCGACTGTCCCGTTGTCACTTTTGCGATAGCCAGCCTCAGACTCGCTACAGTCGCTCAGGTGAAGCTCAGAGAGAATCCTCGGAGCCTATCTGTGACGCCAGAACTATCCTGGGGGCGTGTAAATCTCAAATGGCCCTGAGAGACATCCGAAATATCGGGTTCTGTCGGCGTGTCCTGCAGCTGGAGCTGTGCACCCACAATCTCATACACCCAGGTTGTGTCTGGCTTGCTGCTCTGCCCAATCAATCCAGTCTGTCGAAAGATCGTGCATATATCTCAAGTCCAGGTCAAGATTCCAGGCAGGTATGGAAAATGGGTTGCAGAAATGCAAACGCTATGCCTGCAGTGCGTTTTGTTCCTCTCAGTAGGCGGCAGCGGGGACTCTGTTGACCTGTGCTTTCAGCGGACTTGCTCCTGTCCCTTCCGCGTAAGGAGTATGTGGGCCATCAGATGAATCTTTTCGCTGATTGCAATGTGGGTTAGGACAATGGTCGTGGCTGAGAAGTAATCTCTCGACTAGTCCAGCACCCTGTGCGTTCCGTGCGTTGACAATTTGCTGCGGAAGCGAGTCCGGAAGCTACCTTGGGTTTTGGATCTGCTCTGTCGACATTTCGTCTCAGCCGTCTTGATGCGATCCTGAGACCTTCGAATCGAACACTTGGACGAAGTCTTTGTACGCATCTTTGCGAGCGCCTTCAGGATATATGCTCTTCCTAGTGTTCGCGTTTTGTTTGCTGCCTTCTGTGCTGGGCCGTCGTACCCACGGCATGAGTTCCTCCACCACATTTCCCATTTCAACCAGTCTGACGCTGAGCTGTTTCGCCACGTAGCATGCCATCTTTGGATTATCCTCGAGGTGGGAGAAGAGGTCGACTTCTGGATCGGTGTGCTGATAGTCCACAACCATGGTGACGTAGAAGGGCCAGAGGTCGCTTGGGTACCCTCCCATTGCAGAGAAGTGCTTGTTCAGGAAGCTGTAGTGTGTGGACAGGAGGCTGGCCCTAGACATGGAGCTATAGGGGTGGCTAAGACAGAAGTTGTTGAAAGCTTGGGGCAGGAATTCCTCGACAACCAGCTTTCGGACGGAGGGCATATCGTATTTGTCTGCGACGATATACATCTCCTCAGCATCAGATATGCGACGTGCGTCGCTCAATCCGTTGCCTACAAAGCTGCTCCGCAGGATCTGATGTGCGCTTGGACCCGTGTCCAATGCGTCAAGGACAAGTTTAAGACCTCTGGCTGGATCTTCATGGAGTTGAATGATGCCAGAGCTTGCTTCCTAGGGGATCGTCAGGGGCTTGTCAACCGCAGAGATAGCAATGAAAACTACTGACCAAGAATGGACTGTCCAACATCGCCTTAAAGTAGCCGCTCTCTTGCACAAGGAATCGCTTCTGCATTCGTGTCCTCATGCGGGCCTGCTGGTCTGACGTTTGTTCGGGATTGTCATGCCAGATGGTGACGAGGGCGTTGGTGGGTTTGTCTAGCATCGTTAGTTCTGGTGGTGCATCCTCGGAAGGAGTAGAGCACGCATGACGACTTCGTTCGCGTCAAAGTCAAGCCTTCTGGAGCATCTTACCATCTTCCGGCTTCGAAGCCATTGTGCTATATTTTGACAATGCTGTCGTCTCTCTGACTTAACGTGACTTGCTCCTGTGAGCAACAAAGGTATGAAAGAGGACGTAGCTGTGAGTCTTAACGTGGAGAATGTGAGCTTTAGGTTCAGAAGTTGTCAGGGGATTTTTGTTGTTAAGTCTGTGGCGTCTTGGCAGAAGAATTGAGGAACAGTCACCTGAAGTGCTAGAGTGGCTCCCAGTGCATGCCATCACTTCGATATCCCCGGCACCTGCCCCACTACAGTCGTCCAGGCCAAACTCGAGAAAGAAATCCAGGCCCTTGCCGTACCGAAAAGACTGTAATAGCCAGGACCCCTACCCTTGTCCAAATCGTCCGACCCCATCAATCTGTCCATAGGACGTTCGTCGACTGCTTGCTTAGGGGCTCCCAGTACTGCTTCGCGATCTGTCTCTCAAACATGCCGTCACAATCTTGCCGAGGTTTCGGAAGCTACTTGCAGTCCCACGCACCAGCGTTGCGACTTCCTCCCTCCTAGTGCCGAGGCAGCTTGCGAGACCTTCGATCTTGGTTCTTCGGTCCAGAGGATGCTGTTGAGATCCTGGGCACTCTGTCTTGGCTACGCTTGCAGCTGCTTGCCAAGATTTTGAAGTCCAGCTCCAATGGCGAATAACTTGTCGTTGTGAGCCACGAGCTTCTCCTGTTCGCGGGCGAACTTGGTATCGACATCTTTGGCCTTGATTTGTTCGCTTGCAAGCTCACCAGTGAGCTTGCTGACTTCTGCGTCCCGAGCGTCTAGCTTGCTGTTGAGTTCATTTGTGTGCTCTTCTAAAGCCTTTACCCGTGCGGTAAGACTTCTGACCTTCTTGATTTGGGTGGCTAAGTAGTTGCTGCGCTCGTTTGCAGGTTCCCCCGATGCCTTCAGCTGTGTGGTAAGGTTCACGGTCTTGTCTTCCTCGGCCACCAGTTTGATGCTGAGCTGCTTAGCCAGATAGCACGCCATATTTGCATCATCAATGTAGGAGAACAGGTCAAAATCTGGCTCCACACGCTGATAGTGTATAAGTGCTTTGAGAAAGAGTGGCCACAGGTCGCTCGGGTATTCAGAGGGTGCAGATCGACGACCTTTTAAAAGGTCATAGTGAGTGAACTTGAACTCAGCCGCAGTTAGGCGATTGGAAGGATCCTGTGTGGCCCACGCAATGTCCAAAGCTCGAGGCAAGAGCATTTCGACGACCAGGATATGGAGAGCCGGCATGTCGTATGCTTTGGTGATGAAGTACACATCCTGAGCAACGGCGAAATTCGAGATCGCAGGATCATTGCGGAGGCTCTGGTGGGAATCACCCGCTGCTAAAGCTTTGAGAATGACATGAAGACCAGCGGTGTGGTATTCGTTGACTTGTTTGATGTTGGACTTTGCCTCCTGAGTAAAATGTGTAAGTAGGGTACGACGAAAGTGGATGAACACGTCTCTAACCTCGGATGAGCTATTCAACCGTCTATCAAACTCGCCGCTCTCCTGTATGAGGACTCGCTTCGGGATCCGTATGCTGATTCGAACTGGCGGGTCGTGGCGTTCTAGATGCCACGGCTCGTCGTACCACAGAGTGACTATCTCCTCATCAAGGGCTCCTCACATTGTCAGCTTACTTGCAGTGGTAGTCAGCCACGAGGGATATCTTACCGTCATCGGACTTTGACACCATCTTGCAACAGTTCGGATGATGGCGCATATATCGATGAAAGCGGATAACTACGACGTTAAAGATCTCCTAGAAATATTAGTTTGTGGTATATCTCGTCAAAGCCGGCCTTGGCAGAAAAAGTGAGCGTCTGTCACTTGAAGCGTCGCAGTGACCATACGCTGTCGCTCTGGTTCCCCGTGGATTCTGCCTCAAGATCTTAGGAACCCTTTCACGACAGAAGTTGACTAATCAGCTAATGCCGTTTGTCTTTCGAAAGCAAGCAACTGACCATCAAGCCAGGGTCATTGTGATGGAAACAAGCGATGATAACTTATGCCGGATGCGGTTCGTAAGTTGCGTGTAGAACATCGCAGGCTCTCACACGCGCGGCTGAGTCGTGCTTGCCAGGCTCGACACTGATCTGATGGCCAGAACAAGCTGTTGGACGGCTACACCCGCCGCAGCAGGACTTCGCGAAATCGCCTGTCATGCTTTCACGTCGGAGGCTTCCTCTCCGCGAGTCGCATTGAACGCAATGATCACTGGCGCCTTCGGCCATGCCCTTGAGAAGAAAACCGCATTGTTAGTAGTTACCCCGATCCTGACAGTTGGTCAGATCGGCAACGTCGTACATCCTGCATCTTTATTGGCTCGGATCGGCCTCGCTATCGTTGGCCTTCCACGATGTATCTGGAGTGAGTGTTCTGCGTTACCACGTCCGCACGCGCTGGCGAAAGTCCTTGCCCGGTTGAGCACAAATATGAAGCTTGGTCGTACCACGATCAGGAACTCGAGCTGGAGAGCTGCCACCCCTACTAGGGCGCGTAGTAGTTGACGTCAGTACGTCACGTGATCTTGTTAGCTATTCAAGTTATGGCGTGTTGATCAATCGTCAAATGAGCATCCTATATCACTTACGAATGCTTGAAATCGAGACTTGTCCGGGATCAGCGACGATAGATTTGATCAGAGTATCTAGAAAATGGCCATCGCGTTTGCAGGACTAGCAACACCGGCAGGGATATGTAGGGGCTGGCTGGTGAACATGAACGTCCATCTTCCCAATTCATTGCATCTCTCACTCAGTGCCTCTAGGTCAAAGCACTCCCCTATCGGCATTCCCCAGCCACTCAAAAATACCTGTCAAGTTGTTTTGATCAGCAGATGCACAACATGAGGTCAGGCCGGAAGTCAAGAAACGCGTACACGTACCTCGTGCATGCTCACACCCCAGGCCTTCGGCGACGGCCAAGCCTCGTACGCCACTGTATCGCTTGCTACAGCCGCAAATCCTTGTTCCCAGTGCCATCTAATCGATTCCTCCGTTGCCTCAACGCCGCATGAAGCCCTGTCGTCGCGCCCACCAAGCTCATCTTGTTGCTGATCAGAGAGTTGATAGTACTTCTTGAGCCAGCCAGTCCGAATCAGCAGCACATCACCTTGACGGAAAGCTACTCCTTGCTCTCGAGCTACCTCCTTTAGCTGCGAAAGCGGAATAGCTTGGTTCTTGAAAGCAAGGACGTTGATCGAGTGCCGTTCTGCGTACGCATACCAGTCAAGGAGTACACCACGTGTAACGACAGGACTTGAAGCAATATCTGTCTTGACTTAGTGTCTGGCTACATCAGTTGGGGTGATGCCCTTACTCTGAATGCCAATCTTGGCCGAAGCAGATGCTCCGGAAATGTCGTCTTGAGTCACTCCGTTGTAGAATTGCTTCGTCTCTGAGTAAGGGAAGTGTCGCAGGCCATCCCAGTGAGTGGAGCTCTGAGTGTTGATGTCGAGCTGGGCAGGTTAACGCAACTCGTCAGCTCCGTAGCGAGACTCGTACCTCATCATCATTTGCGTGGCCCTTTGCGATGATCCGATGTTCGCAAGGCTTCCTCCGAGGATTCATTGGTCGTCGAGGTACATTAATAGGTAGACTACAAGCACGTCGTCAGAACTGGCCAATCGAGGTAATCCGAGATGCTTATATTACTTGAGGGAGGTGACAACACCGATCTGGATCTCTTCGCGAGCGCGTGCCACGACGTCTGACGTGATGAGGTTTAGCGTTCCCCGTTCATCATCTCGACCCCAGAGGCCCCAGGCTGAAGCCTTTGGATCTCCCTGTTGTAAAGGCAACTCGTAAAACTTGGGTCTTTTCGCGTCGATATTCACGCAATTGGCCTGCTTGACGTACGGAGGGCTGGGAGCAGAAGTAGTGGTCGACACAAAACCGAATGGAAGAAGCCAGCTTCTGGCAAGCTTAGAGATTCCTGTGAAGTCCATGTCGATATACCACAAAGATTTGCAAAGAATACAAACCCCAAGTCGTCAGACCGAGCAGACTTTAGCTAAACGCCAAATACCACTGGCATGTGAGTCATCAGCTTTACCGAGCGACAGCTCAGCGGCAGTCGCGCACTCTTACCTTGCGAAGCATATTTGGCCATGAGTCGGTGGCAAGTCGTGAAGTGAAAACACCGAAAGAGTGACCGGCAAGATAAGATTCTTGTGGGGAAAGTCTCGGCATCATGCCGTGCCTCGGAGCCCTCACATCTTTTCCTTGGAGAGCAGATGCCGAGAATCCTTTCTGCATGACGGCGGCCGCCGCCATCAAAGGCGAAAGTCCGCGGCGACCGTCGATGGCCATAGTCGAAGAGATATATCATGTCTCGTAGTATGGATGACATCGAATGATCCCACTGAGCTTCAAAGCGCTTGCATCTGATGAGGCCACCTTGCAATCATGTCGGAGTTCAACATCCTCACCCCCAATGCCATGCTCGGCTACGGCTTTAAGCTGGAGCAGTTCTGGTATGGCATCGAGAAATACAAGCCAAAGGCCATCATTGTCGACAGCGGATCAACCGATGGCGGTCCGTACAAGCTAGGTCTGAACAAGATGACGTGTGGTAAAGGGTCATACGTTCGCGACTTGACGCCACTTCTGGAGGCCTGCTACCACAGGAAGATCAAGGTTCTGATCGGCTCTGTTGGTGGTGATGGGAGTACCAAGCATGTGGCCGAGATGCTTGAGATCGTGACCGAAATCACGCGAAGCAAGGGATTTGCGTTCAAAGTCGCGACCATAGACGCGGGGATTGACAGAGATTTCGTCAAGAGTCGCATCAGAGTTGGCCGAGTTGGACCATGCGGACCCGTGGAAGACCTGAGCGAAGAAGCCGTGGACCGCGCAGTAGATGTCGTCGCACAGATGGGCGCGGAACCGTTCTTAGAAGCCCTCAAGGGCGACCCCGACATCATTCTTGGTGGTCGCGCATACGACCCCGCGCCATTTGCAGCGTTCAGCATGTTCCATGGCGTCCAACCCGCAATCGGCTGGCACATGGGGAAGATCATGGAATGCGGCGGTATCTGCGCTGTACCCAAAGGTCGGTCGATGATTGCGACTATGCGAGCAGACTCATTTGACCTGACTCCACTCGCGCCCAACGAGAGGTGCACGCCGCTTTCTGTGGCATCCCATACGCTATACGAGAAGACTCGACCAGACAGATTGCCAGGACCAGGTGGAATCTTGAACCTCGACGGGGCAGAGTATGTGCAGCTGACAGAAAAGACACTTCGAGTCAAGGGCGCCACATTCGAGTCCAGTCCAGTCTATCAGATCAAGCTCGAAGGCGTCGAAAAGCTCGGCTATCGAACCATATTCATCGGTGGCATCCGAGACCCAATCTTGATCTCGCAGATCGACGACTTCCTTGAGGGTGTCAGGAAGTACACCCAAAACTTGTTTCCAGAACTTGACAAATCTGATCAGTGTCGACTCATCTTCCACATATACGGCCGAGATGCAGTGATGGGCCCGCTGGAACCTGCTGCACGCGTGGGACACGAAATCGGCGTCCTTGGAGAGGTTGTTGCAGAATCGCAGGAGTTGTCTCACACAATTGCCAACAATGCTCGTGCGTCAATCTTGCACATGCCCTATGAGGGCCAGATTGCGACGACCGGTAACTTTGCCTCTCCGCTGTCACCGCATGAGACCCATGCTGGACCGGTTTTCAAGTTCAGCCTATACCATCTCGTTGATCTCGAACCAGAAGAGGAACTGTCGCTGTTCCCAACCACCTATCATTCAATCGGCGACAACACGAGCTCAGCGTCGTCGGCAGCTCCATTCATCGAAGAGTCCGCCATAGCCGCATTGGAGGCACAACCTCTGACCCCGCTGAGCTTCAAGACCGTGCCAAAGGAAGAGTGCGATCTGGTTCAAGTCGCCAGAATCATTCGTTCCAAGAACAGTGGGCCATTCGAGCTTACAATCGACGTGATGTGTGACACCAAAGACGCCTACGAAAGGCTCAAGGCTGCTGACATCCTGAATAATGAAGCTATACAGAAGCTGTATCATTTACGACCGGAAGACATCATCACGAACATGTACTTCGCCCCTGCGCTTGCCTGGAAGTGCACTTTCAAACGGCCTTGGGCTCAGGGTAGTGTAGGGGAGCGCGACACTCTGGGTACACAGCAGCATGCGCCTCTGCTTGGACTTCGGGTCCCGCCGATGCGAAAGGGCAGTCCAGCAAAGCTCAACGGAACCAGCGTTTTAGGCGCTACCACCAAAGAGCCATCGCTGAACGGTGTCCACATGAATGGGGTCAATGGTATGCACAAGACGAACGGCAGTGCCAACGGCGCGATCTCCAACAGACAATCATTCACAGCCATTGATAGCCTGGAGTATCTGTGGACAGAACTGGGACTACCGAAGTCCGCACTGCAAAGCGCTCAACTACCAGGTGATGGACTCGGCTTACCTTCATCTTTCAAGATTGCCCACTTAGCCCAAGCCTCCATTGGTCTGACAGCACTTCTGGCTGGGCTCCTTCATTCTGTGCGTACGAACAGTCCGGTGCCAAAGATCGCAGTACCACTGCTGCATGCTGCGATCGAATTCAAGTCTGAGCGTCTGTACTCAATCGACGGAAAGCCAGCGCCTTCACCCTGGGGCCCAATAGGTGGTCTTCACACCACTGCTGACGGCTATGTCCGCTTACATGATTCCTTCCCAAATCATCGCGACGGGGCCAAAGCTCTGCTCGGGTGCTCAGATAATGCCGAACGGAAGGACATCGCAAAAGCTGCAAAGAAGTGGAAAGCAGTTGATCTCGAGGCGACAGCATTCGAAAGCGAGTTAGTCATCTCTGCGCTTCGCTCCTACGATGAATGGGATTGCTTGCCTCAGTCCAGGGCTATTGCAGATTTCCCTATATCGATAAAGAAGATCGCTGATGGACCACCAACACTACCAGAAGGCTTCTCTGGAGGTGCAGATAAGGCATTGAGAGGACTCCGCGTAATCGACATGAGTCGTGTGATTGCGGCTCCTCTCGCCGGCAAGACACTTGCTGTGCACGGCGCGGACGTACTATGGATCACTTCGCCGAATCTGCCAGACCTACCAACAATGGACAGAGACTTCGGCCGAGGGAAACGGACAGCTCAGGTGGACTTGCAAAGCAAGAGCCAAAGGTCGGCCTTGAAGTCACTGCTTCGCGAGGCCGATGTCTTCATCCAAGGGTACCGACCCGGCAGCTTGGCCAGCAAAGGCCTGTCTGCCAAGGAGCTCGCATCTGACAATTCTCACGGCATCGTGGTGGCCAATATGTCAGCATACGGGCCTACCGGACCCTGGAGCGGCAGGAGAGGTTTTGATTCACTAGTGCAGACCTGCTCCGGTATGAACGTCTCAGAGGCTGAACATGCTGGTAAGGGCGAAGTCGCAAGGCCTACACCGTGCCAGGCGCTCGATCACGCAGGAGGCTACTTCCTCGCCGCCGGTATCATGGCGGCATTGTACAAGAAGGCTACCGAGGGTGGTTCTTACGAAGTACACGTCAGTCTTGCTGGGACTATGAAGTATCTCCGCAGTCTCGGACAGTTTCCTGGTGACTCGGGTTTCCAGTGCCAGGACTACGACTCTCCTTCGGAAGTCGCCGACGAGTTCATGGAAACTCGTGAGTCTGGATTCGGGCAGATGAGGTCTGTGAAGCACTCGGCATCTGTGGAGGGAGTCAAAGTTGGCTGGGACGTGATGCCGAAGCCTTTAGGGTCAGACGAGCTAAGATGGCTCTAGATTCATTCAACGTATGCCACCGGAATCATTTTTTGGCGATTTCTATACTATACATGTATTTTGTTGAAGCTGTTATGACGACCTCCTGTCTCGGAAGCTATACACAGGGTGCCATTTCGCCTTTACCCCGGGCAGTTCTGGCCCACGGGGTCTCCACGAGCCTAACGGCCATGGCGTACGGCATGATGCCGAAGGGCGCTCGTGAACTCACGTACAGTACAACTACTTGATAAGGTATTCCTCGATCCACTGCCCAGCCTTAGCACAGGTCTTGGTAGGCGAAGTACCAGCAGAGGACCTCCTACCAGATCATTGCAGCAAACTAAGCCAAGAACCAGCTCATTGCCAGCCCGTTCGCAGCATACATACGTCAACATGTCACCAGCCACTCCATCGTCTCGGACGCACAAGAGCCTCAGCATGGCACAGCTAGCCTTGCTCATAGCCGGTGCGGCTTCCCAGGGACTGAAGATCGGACCATCCATTGTCGAGGTCTCGCCGGACTTCAACAGCGTGTTTCCTTTCAACAACTTCAATCGAAATGTGTCTGTGGCGAGTTGGCAAACGAACTTGCTCAATGGCACGAGTGCTGAAGTTAATGAAGATCTGGAGTTTTTGGCGAATGCGACTTTCATTACATATGACGAGAGCTTTTACGAGGTAAGACAAGACTCCATTCGCTGTCGACGTTGCTAACAGGACAAAGCTTCTGGGCGTCAATAGCTACGAAGACATCAAGGAGATCGAAACGATCTTTACATTCCCACCACCTCCTTCCTATGCCCAACGCCAAATCCACGATGGCACAGTGTACATTCCCGAGACCGACACCATCTTCTTTGCGGAATTGTATTCACCAAAGCCCGGTGCTTACATGCATGCCATCCCATTTGTCTGGCAGATCTCAAATGCCTCAACGACCTCTGCCACTGCCAGCAAAGCATATCCCAGCCCGGCCTTGACGATCGCTAACGGGGCACACTACCACAACGGTTCCGTATACTGGGCTCAAGAAGGCAACTGGTCAACTCCAGGTGGACTTGTCCGTATGGATCCCTTCACTCTGAAGACCGAACCAGTCCAGAACAACTTCTATGGCCACCGTTTCAACTCCCCTAACGATGTCGTCGTGTCTGATACTGGGAGGGCATACTTCACCGATGGCTACTACGGCCGCGACAACTTTAAGGACTCACTGGAGCCAGAGCTGGCCAATGGCGTCTACCGATGGGATCTCCAGACAGGCAATATCCGCATGGTAGCCGGCGCCGCTGATGGAACACTCTTCAACCCCAACGGCGTTGCGTTCAATGCCGAGCAGACTAGGCTGTTTGTTACCATGCGTGGCTTTGCGAGTGGAGATGCGGATGGCGGACGTACAATGTTTGCGTACGACATCACCGAGAACGGTCTTGCAAACAGACAGGTCTTCGCGTACGTTGATTCTGGCTTTCCCGATGGGATCAAAACGGACAAAGATGGACGTGTGTATGGAGCCGTGACGGGTTCGGTCGATGTGTTCGATGAATATGGGACGTTGCTAGGACGGATCAAGGTCGATAAGGATGATGTGGCTGTGAACATGGTTTGGGTTGGTGATCATTTGTATATTGTTGGGCGAAACAAGGTGTATCGAGTTCAGCTGAATACAAAGGAGAGATAGATGAGTGGCATGGGGACAGTGTTGCTAGCGAAATGCTCATGGTTCATGTGAGATTTCCTTTTGTTCATGCTTTTCCGTGCGGTCTTGGTCAGGAAGCCAAAGTTATGGAAGTTTGAGACACCAGACCTATGTGACAGAAGTAGGCTCATTGAGGATAGAAGTGTGTTGACCTTTCATCTTCTAGAGAGGATGTGTCCTAAGATAGGTTGAGCAGGTGGAAGATATGCTACGGCATGTCAGCTGCCAGGGTTCGGTCACTCGTAGGCAACCCTTGGCAGTCAAGATCATGGCTGGAAAAGCTACCCATGGCCATCTTGCAGCAGGATCCCGACGTGCAACACCAGTACCGTTGAGATATCGGGCAAACAGATGTAAATTTGACTATATAACCAGAAACTGCATAGGTATTCGCCTTGGTGGCTCCTTGTCGAGCCGCAGCCCAACTTCCGATAATCTCAGCCTCCCTAATTACGGTACAAAGAGCTTGTTTGGATCAATCTCACCATTTCTCGTCTTGCGCCTATTCTCGAACCGAAGTGCCGCACTGAGCAGCAGTGCAAGAGTGCCACCCGCGAACAACACACCTGTGATGATGCTCATACCGTAGTGAAAGAATGGAGCAGTCTCGTCGGGGAAAATATTCGCACCGAGGAAACTGCCGCATTGGCCGATCATTCCGAAAAGAGCCAGTCCAGCGCCACGACGGTTGGAAGACATCTGGTTGTCTGTGACCCAAGAGAAGGTGAGGCCGATGCAAGGAAACACGCCGCAAGTGACCAAATACACTGCGCCGTACCGCGTTGCCGTAGTCTCGGAGAGGCGCAGCATCAGGTAGCCGGCTGCACCAATGTAGGCAAAGATGCCGATCAGGAGGCCCCGGCTCTTCAGGCGATCCGAAAGGAACGAAAGCGAAATGCAGAGCACGTATGCTGCCAGGTAGGGTGGAGCCGACAACCCTTGCGCCCGAATGGATGTGAAGCCCATTTCTTTGATGATGGTTGGTAGAAACGCTGGGAGGGAGCCGAACGATGAGTTGAAACAGAAGATGATGCATGCCTGCATCCAGCATTTGTAGTCGAGGAAGACCTTGAGCGCTTCGGTGATGCTCACCTTGCCCTCGTTGGCGATTTCCCCGCGCGCCTTGATAGCCCTGTCCGCAACGATGGCATTGTGACGGCGACTCAGAAATCTGACCGATGCCGGGCCTCTAGGAATCAGGAAGTATGCTATGACGGCAATAACAAGCGTTGGTGTGCCTTCTGCAATGGAGTCAGATAAAGACGACATCTCCTTTCCGGTGCGGACACTTACCAACGATGAAGAGCAGCCGCCAGTCGCTGATGGCAGCATTCGCTTGAACGATGCCGTAAGCAAGCGACGACGCGATGGCATTCGCGAGGGCAGACGCGCCGATAAAGAGACCGTAGCGCAGTGCCATCTCTGACCGTGAGTAGAACCAGGAGAGGAAGAAGGCAACGCCTGGGCCATAGCCAGCCTCAAACACGCCGATGAGAAAGCGAAGCGCCATCAGCCCACTCCAGTTGTTGGCAGCTCCTTGTATCATGCTTAGGCCACCAAACCCGAGGGCCATGATTGCTACCCATGTTGGGGGGTCGACGACCTTCCAGACAAGAATCGTCTGCTCTGCGTTAGCCAGTCACTTGGGTCGGTAGATGGAGCGGGTCAACGCACCCAGTGAAAACATATGTAGGCGATATAGTAGATCGATATGAGCCAGCCGTATTCCGAGCTTGAAATCCTCAGCTCCTTGGTCATGCCAGCAGTCTTTGCGTTGCCGATATTGCCCCGATCGATGTAGGAGAATAAGTAGATGGCACTCAAGCTTGTCCGAGTCAGCATAAGCATTTCTGATAGTCTTGGGCAAGACTGACAGTGGAATCAGAACAATATCAAGCTTCCAGACGGCTTGCTTCTCTTCTTTGTCCGAATAGTCGAGCTGGCCATGTTGCTGGTCGCCGACCTCGATCTCGCTGGTGCCGGACTTGACGTCGGCGTCGTACTGTGAACCTTGCTCGACAGTCATGTTGCTATCACTGGCAATCTCAATATGTGATGAAGTATTTCGAGGATACAAGAAGTGATATACTGAGTCAAGACTGCAGTCAAGCATTGCACCAAGGCATTCTTATAGACTTATAATGCAAGCCAAGGGCCACCTTGCAAGACTCGCCGAGCAAACCCCAGTACCCCGTCTGAACGGTCCGAGTCCCCGCGTGTGGAAAGTCTGCTTGGGCTGGACAGGCCCAGCAGGGGCAGACCTTCTAAGCCGCTCGGGGTGAAGCCGAGCGTTGACTGGCAACGCCTCCTGGCAAGATGCCGACGACAGAGAAGCTCTGCATCATTCAGCGGAGGAAAACCCGGTGACTGACTGCCTTAGACTAGACCCATCCACGCCTCAATTCCCGATTGATCAGACTCTTTGGCCTGCCCATGGGGCAGTTCTTGGGGCAATCTATGTTCTCAGTTGGAGCACTTGGAAGGGACGAAAACCCGATGTCTACGGTGGCGAGCGGCAGCACGTGTGCATCGAGCTTGGTAGCACTTTCGCCCCCGTTTTGCGTTGTGAGGTCGTTCGTTCACGCATCGACTCAAAGACTTGGGCGTCATGGACGACGCAGGCTCGCAGCAACGCCGTTATGGCTTTGCTTGCATTCAGTGTCGGAGCCGCAAGGTCAAGTGTGGTGGCGAGAAACCAAGCTGCAGAAAGTGCGTTAAGGCCGAGGTCTTCTGCTCCTACAAATCAAGCGAATCGCAAATAAGCCATCTCAAGGCAGAGCTGAGTCGCTGTCAATCCCACTTGAACGATCTGAAGAGAGGCATCGAGTCCCTCACTTTAGCTACAGCAGAAGACCGTGAACGCAAGATCCGGGATCTGAGTGATATGGTCAAATCGACGGGTCCTTCGGTACAAACCGAGCCCGATGAGACGGAGGCAGAACATACCGACGACCTCGGCGATCAATGCGCAGATGAGGAAGAGTCTCGCGCTCGGCAAGCAGAGGTCAGCATCGATGAGGATGGCTCGGTAATGTTTACCCAAGCTCATGTGATGTTGCTAATGCACAAAGCTCTCTTACTTCGGGGCGACCTCACGATTTCACAGCCGTCCTCAGCCTCGCACAGATGGCGAGACACAACAGGCTGGAGATCGCGCTTTCCATGCCAAATGGCTCCAGTCAAATGCGCGCTTCCAGAAGTCCTGGGAGGAGATGGCATATCTGAAGCTTCAACAGGACCCGGAAGTCGACGCGCATGTCTCTACCACTCTTCTGCGCATTTACTGGACTTGGCAGGCACCTCTGCATAACTGTGTCTACCGACAATGTGGGCTCTTGTATAAGTGACGTCGGTCGCTAGCTGACTTTGCTAGGCTTCTTCCGCGATGTGGTAATGCAAGGACCATATTTCTCGTCTTTCTTATTGAACGTCATATACGCACACGCTAGCCGTCATATTCCTGATGATGATCCAATATATGCACACGTTGGTCAAGGAGAGGACTTCCTGCGGAAGGCGAAGCATCTCTTGCTTTCGGAATTGGAGGCAGACACACCTCGTGTGCCCACCATACAAGGTCTGCTCATTCTTGGTGGTCGACAATGTGCGATAGGTAAGCACAGCGAAGGATGGCTGTACACTGGCATGGTGAGTGACTGATGCAAAGAACTTCTTCCACGCACTGACATGACGGTGTTGCTAGGCCATCAGAATGATCAAAGACTTAGGTCTGCACCTGAACGGAGGAAAGGCTCATCTCTCCAAGGACTTAGAGCCAGACGATCTTGAGGCCAGGAAACGCCTTTTCATGTCGGCCTATGCCTGGGACAAGTCCATCAGCTTATGCCTGGGCCGCCCACCCTCGCTCACAGAGATGCCCTACGCTCCGAGCAGCCTTATGGATTATTCTGGTGACGCGGAAGACTGGGTGCCTTACTATCTCAAAGATCATGCTGTAGCATATCCTCCGACGCAATCGCTTACGTCGCTTACGTTTACGAAGTTTTGTGAGTTATCAATGGTACTAGGAATCTGTCGTTATCAACGGAATCCTACTAAGTGGACCCATCCAGCTTGTGAATGATTGTTACAACACCATCTACAGTGGCAATACGACAGGACTGAAAATGAAGCTCATTTCAGACCTCGAGAAAAAGCTGCGTGCTTTCTACGAACGGCTCCCATCAGCACTACGTATTGACAATGCGGAAGACCTCGTCGCATGTCCTCCACCTCATATCCTTGGCTTGCAGTGAGTACTATCGTCCTACTGTTGCAAGGGCTAACGTCCAAAGCATTCTTTACCACACCTTGATGATTCTGATGTATCGACCCTTCTTATCGGGCCGAGTGCCGCAATCGCTCTCTCGACGAGCGAGGCAGGTTTGCCTTGAAAACTCGACCAGAGTCAATGCTTTCTTCCGCCTTCATGGACACACGTTCAGTTTTCGAAACCAGACCTATCTGACGTCTTATTGCGTGTATACTGCTGCTACAGTTGAGCTATTGGAATTGGACCGGGCGCCTGGAGAAGGCTCGATGGCTGTGGCCGAACGACTTTCGACTATTATGCAAATGCTCGAAACAGAAGCCCGCCAGACCCCAGGGATACGCAGAAGTATTGACATCATCGCTGCTCGTCTGAAGGTCGCAACGCCATCGCAGGGACAAGCCAGAATAGCAAGCAGTATCTCGAGTCACCCACTCACGCCGAGCCGCGATACGATCACAAGTCCCAGCGTTGAGGGCATTGCATCGCCCAGTGTGCCGAATCGCACAACAGCAGGTCAGCGAATGGGGTATCTGGGCGAGGCCGGTCCAGTCCTCCCGCAGCAAGAATATGTTTATGCGAGTCAACCACTTGCGATCGGGCTTCAGCCAGAATCAGACTATTCAGCTACCCTTAGTATGGACGACCAACTCAACGATTTCCAACCATGGTTTAACTACGATGCGAGTGGTGGCTTCAACCCTACTATTGCTAGCTGGACGTTGCACGACACATTTGGACATCCAGAGTACGGCTAGTACGCACGCTCTCCAACCTCCAGAGCTCAGCCTCAAGATAGTGCTTTGTGCCAGAAACGATGCTTCGCGACTCGACTTCGGTATAGCAAACGACGGTGCGGTGGCATGACACTTTCCACTCAAGAGGTTCTTTATCATCCCCACGCAGACTAGGTGAACGTGGATCAAACTTGCCACCCATCGTTCTTGTCGTTGACGGAAGGTCTTCAGGTCTCCCGACCAACAGTTCGCTAGTGAAGCAAGCGTTTCAGCTGATGGCAGTCTCGCTTTCTCCAAACATGGGGAAGCTGCCATCAGTACCAACGGCCCCACTGCCGCGCTTCTTTTACGGACAGGACCACTGAGTCGAAAGCAGCTACACTCGGTAAGATGCCGACGTGACCCCGGTCGGATCTCGGCATTGCTCCTTCAAGTCTACCCGCCAAGACTGATGCGTGCCAAGAATCGCGCTGCTCTATGAGGCTACCAGGCCGGAGGAGCGCAAAGAAGCACCTTGCCACAGTCGACATGACATCCGATGCCGATTGGGCTGAGAGACGGCCGAGTCGGGCGACGTCTACTCGGAAGGCGTTTTTATAGCGTTTCACAAGCGCCAACACAGCTATCTCCGCTGTTCGTACGTCTTCTTGGCGCTCCCAATGGCGACTTCCCGAGCCAAGATATCTCTCCTTTGCATGCCGATGCAATAAGGCATCTACACTACAAGAACTCGATTTCTGTACTTCTCTGATACATCGCCCGTCCCACACGATTTCGACGGAGCTCACGAAATACAATCTCATACAGCCATGGCCGATCGAAAAGCCCCACACTTCGCACGCGAAGCAGATGAAGAATCACCTCTGTTGCCATCGCCGGAGGAGCAGACGGCCAATCGCTCTGAGAGCTGCGATGTCAAGAAATCTCACGGGAAGAGCACACAGCTTCTCGCATTGATCAGTCTGATGCTCGGGGCAGGTGTTGCGCAACTTGGAGTATCTCTGGTGCTCACCATGCACCCCACGATCGCGTCCGAATTCAACTGCCTGTCTGAGTCGGACTGGCTGATCACAACTTATGCGCTCGCCATGGCAGCACTGCAACCTCTGATCGGTAAATTGAGCGATGTCTTTACAAGGAAGTCGGTGCTTTTATGCTCTTACCTCTTCATCGCGCTAGGTTGTCTACAATGCGCTACGGCCAATACCTTCAGTCAAGTGCTCATAGGACGAACTATTTCGGGTATGGGAGGTGCTGGCGTGTCAACCCTGGTCGCGGTCATCACTACCGATCTAGTCCCCATTCGCGAGGTCGGCCCCTGGCGAGGCTATCTCAACCTGGTCGGTACTGGATCCCGCAGTTTGGGCGGTCCGGTTGGTGGCTATATCACAGACATGGTCGGGTGGCGATGGGCATTCATGGCCCAGGTACCTATCCTCATCTTCGCATCCGGCACAGCAGTACTTTACCTTCCAACCACCAGCAGGAAACCTAACACAGATAAGTGTGACGAAGCTTCAGAATTGACTCTGGGACAAAGGCTCCAGAGCATCGACTTCCTGGGAGCCAGCCTGATCATGCTTGCGGTCATTGGTCTGATGCTTCCGTTGGCAGCCGGATCGAAGCTTCCAGGAGGTCTTTGGGTTTCTTGTGGTGTCCCTAGTGTGTCCATTATACTACTGGCGGTCTTTGTGCTCGTAGAGCATCGGTATGCCACAGATCCGATCGTTCATCCTACAGTCATGCGGAACAAAGATGCGATGATGAGTTTCGGCGCGCTCGCGTTCCAAGCTGCTGCACATATCGGAATGATGTACAGTGTGCCTATACACTTCCAGGTCACCCAAGGGATAGTGCAACTGCTGCAGGTCTGCAACTCATTCCAGCTGTTGTAGGTAGTGCGTTGGGAGGTCTGGCAACCGGCCACTACTCGAAGAGGTGTGGTCGATACAAATGGCCTATTCTTGTGGGCATCAGCCTTTCGGCGTTTTCCAACATTCTCTTGCTGTTCTTTTGGAGGGAAGAATTGCAGCCCATGAAGTCGTTCTTCACACTCCCAGGAGGATTCGGAGCCGGCGCGGTGGGATCAGCAACATACACGGCTGTGACAGCAGTGCTAGAGCCCGAGTACTACGCTGTAGCGACTGCGTGTCAATACCTAGCTCAAAGTGTCGGCCAGGTCGGTGGTCTCGCAGCTTCCGGCACGATATTACGCTCTGTACTGTCCAAATGGCTTCGGAAAGCTTTGCAAGGCCGGGACGATGCGGACACAATCATTGACCAAGTGCTTGGTAATACGAGCTATATTGTAAGGCTAACGGGAGAGCTGAAGGGCATTGTCCTCAAAGGATATGTCATCAGTCTGGGTGCTTGTCACGGTAAGCAACAAGCCCCAGGAAGCACGGCGATGCGTTCGTCCTCGCTGACCACAATTTGCAGGCCTGTCTACTGCGCTGAACGGAATAGCATTTGCGCTTGCCATCGGTTTGGCGGAGCGGAGACTTTCATGAATCCATAAAGTCGTCTGGCCTTCCTGTAGGTAATGGCAGCCCTACACGTCGATACCCGTCTGTCAGACTATATCTGCAATCTACAAACGGCCGTGTGAGGCGCTGCGCTTTCAATGAGGCATCAACTCGCTCTGTGACAATTGGTCATGGCTTGTCACGGGCAAGATAAATGAAAGAATAAGCAAATGCAAATCCCTGAGCGATGATCTGGTCACCCGGCTTTGGATAATCCTCCGGTCGCCCGGTCTCGCGTGAGTTCGCCTCGCGCCTTCACTATAATGCCTACCTACTACGACGAAGTTGCACTTCCCTGCTTCTCCACGCTCTTAGTTCGCATCTTGATGCAGTGACGACTTCCTCCACGACTTCCCCCGTGCCTTTTCCCAACGCTCAACCCAGTGTTTTACCCCCCGGGAAACCGTGATCATCACTTGTCGTTCTTTCTTCGTTCGTCGGGCCTGGCCTCAAGCACATCGTCACGATCAAGCCAAGATTCCGAGTCTTTCTCCAGTGCGCTGAATATCCTAGTATCCAGCGTACCCCACGATCGAGGCAGTGCAGCAAGAATGATGCGTCCTACTTCTGTCCGCCCTCATGATCATCAATGTTTCGGCATGATACCGAACACTTCGCATGACCATGCTACCCGCTTGCCCGCTCTCTCCGTACAATGGCCTTCTTGGCTTGCATCCCCTTCCGCTGTCCATGCAGCCACCTGTGCTTGGCTGCCGATGGGGCCACCTTGGCACCTTTGCAGCTCGCCTCTGAGCAGGAGAACATGAGCACCAGGACTCACGAAGGTGTTGCGCCGGGCCTGGGCAAACCTTTGTTGATCTTGGCGCGCTCTGTGTCCGGGGTTCTCGAACACGATGTCCAACTCCGCAATGCCTGAACACTCGGACCATGGGGTATCGACTTCCAAGAAACGTGTTGACATGGAGTATAAAGCCAGCGCGCACTCTTCTCCGTCTCGCCTCCCCTTTCTCAAGCCTGGACTGTACCTCAAAGATGGCAGCAAACGCAAACTCATCCTCCCCAGCAGAGGCAAGACCATCCACGCCCCAGCCGGCACGAAGATCTTCAATGGACAAAGAAGCCGACGTGGAGGTCGTCGAGTCCATTCAAGCGGCCAACGAAGAGCTTTGGCTCCAGCAATATGACCTCCTCGCTGGCAAGTCCAAGCAGGAGCTGGCAGCTTTGAACAAGAAGGTCGTCAAGAAACTCGACTGGAGGTTCCTGACCACCATTACGATGATGCTGCTAATGAAGTATGCCGCCTCGCAACTCCAATTCTGCTGGACACCCCGCTGACAAGCTTTCAACAGCTACCTTGACCGCATTAACGTTTCCAATGCCCGCCTTGCTGGTATGCAAGAGGACTTCCACATGAGCGACGTCGAGTGGTCTGCCGGCATCTCCCTGTTCTACGTCGGCTATATTATATCACAAGTACCAGCCAACGTCATCATTGCCAAGGGCAAACCACGCGTCCTACTTCCCACCGTCATGCTCGGCTGGTCCGTCCTCACTATATCCATGCCAGCAGTCAAGAGCGCCTGGGGTTTCATGCTTTGTCGCTTTCTTGTTGGAGTCTTCGAAGGTGAGGCTGATGCAGCGCACTCTCTGAGATGTGCTTCGAGCAACTACTTACTCGGGTTTCATTAGGTCCCTTCGTACCCGGTGTCGCTCTCCTTACCAGCTCATGGTACACGTGAGTCACTCAGCACTTTCCATCCCCTGTGTATGCATGCTGATGCCGTCCCAGCAAAGAAGAATCACCACTGCGTATGGGAATCTGGCACGCCGGCAATATCATATCGAACGTCATCTCTGGATTCTTAGCAGCGGGCATTCTCGAGCACATGGATAACATCGCTGGCTTGCACGCATGGCAGTGGTTCTTCTTGATCGAAGGTTGGTCCTCCTGCACCAGGCATTGACATTGGTCAGAAAGTGCACAGCTAACCGTTCCAGGTATCGTGAGTATCCTAGTAGCAGTAGTCGGATTCTGGGGTCTGCCGAATTGGCCAGACAACACTGGTACATACTTCTTCACGCCTGAAGAAAGCCAGATGGCACAGTATCGTGTCAAAGTGTCAGCGGGCGGTCATTCTGAGGATGACGAAGGTGGTTACTGGTCAGGGTTTGCTTTGGCGATGAGAGGTCAGTCCGCTCTCTGTCCCGTTGCGCTCCTCACACCGCAACGAAGCTTTCCGACTGACCCGTTCCAGATCCGTTCACCTGGATGTTCGCAGGCATGCATTTTGGACTTGTGACGGCACAATCTTTCAAGGATTTCTTCCCATCGGTACGCCCTTCAGTAAATATGCTGTGACGGATACTAACGTTGCGGCTAGGTCGTTGCGACGCTAGGGTTCACCAAGATGCAGACCTACCTAGTGCAAGCTCCACCATACATCATCGCTTACTTCGTCACCCTTGCCGTTTCCTGGTCATCCGGTCGACGTGGTGAGGCATGCTGGCATATTGTTTCCTGCATTTTGGCGTGCATGCTTGGCGCGGTGCTGCTGATATCGACTCTCAATGTTGGAGCAAGATACTTTGGGTTGATCCTCCTCTGTTCTGGCCCATTCCTCGGGTTGAATGTGAGTATTCGTCCTGTGTTTTGATATATCTGCATTTATGATCACGCACTGACGCCTCCTCTAGCTCCAACTATCATGGGAAACCACAGTGGTGCCTCGCCCACGTACGAAGCGTGCGGCGCTGGTGGCATTTGCGAATTGCGTTTCAGCTGTATCGCATTGGTTCTCGCCGTACTTCTTCCTGCGGTCTCAGGAGCCAAGGTACCAGACGGGCGGTGGAATCATCATTGTGGGATGTGGTCTGACAGTCATCTTCTGCTTGATGGTCCGCTGGTGGGCTATGCGCAAGAACAAGGCCATTGTGAAGGAGGAGGAGCGTACGGGTGTTGCCAACCCATGGCGCTTTGCTACCTGAATCAGAGTACTGTCAAGCAAGGGGAGGCGGACATGGGGGCTGCATCAACATCCTGCCCGTCACAAATCGTCGCCAGGCAAAACAACCTCCTATGTGTAGTTGAACATTCGGAGGTCGGCAGGATTCCGAGAGTTCTTGGCGACAGGTGCGGGATAGTGGATACCACGGGTCTTAGCGGGTGATTCCGTATCTGGATATGAGGTATAGATATAGCGAGCGACTTCGTAGCGGGAAATATAGATATGAGGCATCGCCGTTTGTGAGGCTTCACCATCCCAGGCTTCCAAAACATGGCGATGACCCAGACACCACTAGCTCGGGCTGAGCATCCAGTACCTACCACTTATTGCGATAAGGATGAACTCCGAACCAGTTTCGCCCTGGCGATGTCAACAATGTATCAACACGAAGTACCCGCATACGGCACGCTGATAGACCTTGTCCGAGAAGTCAACGACGAAGTCGCCACGAGCGAGACCTTCAGCATCACCGAACGCCTCCACCTCGAGCGACACGGCGCCATTCGACTCGGCACAGCGCACGAGCTGCAGACCGTCAGACGCATCTTCGCTCTGATCGGCCTGTACCCGGTGGACTACTACGACTTGTCCGTGGCTGGCTTGCCCATGCACGCAACAGCCTTCCGACCAGTGAATGCCGTGGCGCTCGGGAAGAACCCGTTCCGTGTGTTCACGACATTGCTTCGTCCGGAGTTGCTGAGCGCTGAAACGCGCGAGGTGGCTTTAAAGTTACTGCGACAACGGCAGATATTCAGTCGTAAGCTTCTCGAATTGATTGAGATAGGGGAGAGCCAGGGGGGTTTGACCGCCGCACAAGGCGAGATATTTGTGCTAGAGGCCATCCGAACATTTCGCTGGCAGACAGTCGCTGGTGCCAGCCGCGAGGAGTATCAGATGTTGAAAACAGAACATCCGATACTTGCTGATATCGTTTGCTTCAACACTGCGCATATCAATCATCTCACTCCACGCGTTTTGGACATTGGCCTTGCGGAACATCGAATGAAGGCGGCAGAGTTGAATGTCAAAAGCAGTATCGAGGGTCCGCCTGCGCGGAAGATACCGATACTACTGCGGCAGACAAGTTTCCTAGCCTTTGAGGAGGACATCGAATTCCCGACTGACAATGGCGAATTGATCGCGGCCAGCCATACAGCTCGGTTCGGAGAGATCGAGGAGCGCGGAGCTGCACTGACCAGCAAAGGTCGATCGCTGTATGATGAAGTGCTCGCGAAAGGCATCGAAGCCCGTGGTATTGGAGGCAATCAAGGCTATTCGAGTGCTTTCAAGGCGTTCCCGGATCAGCTTGACGAGCTTTTGGCACAGGGCCTGATCTTCTGCACATTCAAGGTCGTCGGATCCGCAGACACACCTGGCAGCGTGGCGCGAGGCAGTGACACAGTCACGTCGTTGATGGCGAAGGGCAAGCTCATTGCGAGCCCCATCACGTATGAAGACTTTCTTCCTTTCTCTGCTGCAGGCATCTTCCGGTCAAATCTTGGTGATGGCCACCATCAGGACGGCATGCCTGTGTCGCTGCCCGCTGGGAATCAAGCGAGTCTCGAGCAGGCTCTGGGATGCTCGGTGCTGTCGTCAGAGAAGCTCTACGCAGCCGAACAAGCGAAGAGTCTGGAGGACTGCGCAAGACGACTCGGTTTACAGGAAATTCGACTGGCGTGTAGGTAGTTGCATCTCATCATCGAGACGGCCAGTGGCCAGTGTCGACTATAGAAAGTCCAGCGGCTATATTTGCAGCAGTCCGAACGTGCCAAGTGAAGTTCATTGAGATCAGCACTGCAAGATTGCAATGCGGATGTGGAGAGAAACGCGTCACAGTGAAATGGATCGCGAGTGTCACCAGAGTTTTGAGTTTTGCCGAGACCGGATGACTACGCGGCGAACAAGGCCTTGTACAAGACCGGGTGACAGCCTTGGGGACATGGCCCATGCGAAACCGGTTGACTCAGGACAGCCTTCGAGGGAGGTCAACCCACACCCATGCATTTTCGCTGCGTGAACAGCCCTGACAGTGTCTTGCGCCAGTCCGACGCTTCGCTGCGCCCATATCTGATCATGCTAGGTACGACTACCACATCAGCCTTATCGAATTTGAAGTCATGCCATGAAATGTGGATGGACCGCGGATAGTGGTATGTGAACTTTTATATACCCCGACAGTATCCGAAAAAATGGTGAACACGCCGCACTATATGCACATTGCCTTTCCGATGATGCACTGCTCCTGTTACCTGCTTTGCTGAGTTGAGATGTCCTGTTCTCCGCAGCTGTACGCTACTGTCATCCGCACTCTCAAAATGTCCAGCGCCCGAAATCCAACTGTTTAGCCAATGCTCCATCAGCTTTACCGCCACCACCCGTATCGTCTTTCGGTGCTGGGGTCCTGCGACCTCCTCCACCACCCGATGATGGCGGAGGACTCATCGTCGTTCCAGCCCCAGCCACATTGTCTGTTCCACTACCAATCCGTACCGCCATACGTGCTTTCAGCCGCTTGATCTGCGCTAGCCGCTCCCGCCAATTGCTTGGAAACTCCTTATCCGTGTCCTTCGTCTGCCAGCACTGTGCGAATACGTTCGCATTGATTGCGAGCACACGCACGAACTTCGGTAGCTGAGTCGCAGAAATGACCTTGAGGTCTGCAGCAGGCGAGATGTTGGGAAAAGAGGGCTTTGTGAGGACTTGGACATGGTAGAAGGCTGGCATCGACGGTGACTTCTTAGTATCGATAGCATCGACTTCATCGATGGTATCTGCGGGCGTGATCACGATGTTGATGTAGTTCAACTGCGAGCGGAGACGCTCAAAGTCCCAGGGGAGGCCGGAGTTGTTGAATATGATGTTGACGAAGCAATTGCCGACGTGTGCTTTCTTGTGCAGCCACTCTGGGTCGTCGTTCGGGTTGGGTGGCATCATTGTCGGGATCAGGAAGACCATTTCGGTGACTCGGTCTCGCCAGGCGACTGTGGTGCTGCCATCGCGTGGGTGGCTCAGGCCCTGCGGGTTGAATTCGAGATCGCCCTCAAGAGCGACTTTGTAGCCTAGTCCATCCACAAAGCGGTCATAATCTGCCGACCCGCTGCCGGCCGAAAGATAGTCTGCTTCCTCGGTCTGACCTGGTCCAATGTAGATGACACCGGCTTTGTGGCTATCGACGGTTGGTATACGATCAAAGGAGGTCAGGGCCCGGTTGACGAAGTCATCGTGCGGAAGAGTGATTGGTTGATCTTCTGTTGGAATGGGTGCAGCGGTGGAGACCATTTGAAGCAAAATGTGAGCTGGAAGCATTTCCGTCGGCGGTCCGTCATTCTCGGCGCCAGGCTGGATCTCGGTGTTGGACGGCGCCAGATGTCCGGGCACCTTGGTGGTCAGCTGTTGGTAGATGGCGTGCGTGGTGCCAGAGGCTTGCCGTTTGGTAATTTGTGTCAAACCTGTGTGACCTGCCGTTTCGGCGGTGATGATACTGTAGCCCATTACCCATGAGGCTGACGAGATAGATCCGTCGGTCGGTTTGGAGAAGGACGGATTGGGTTGCGTCTCTCCGAGATCGGAAAACGCAGTGCGTTGCATCATGTCGATGAATACCTCGCTTTGCTCATCAATCATCTCTTCGCCTTGGCTGCTCTTCCAGATGAAGCGGGGAACGATCCAAGACACTAGACGAGCTCTGACTTCCAGACGTAGCGACAGGAACCACCGGATCATCGTGTGGTACGCGAGAGCCGAGGCGTACTGTGGTACGCCCACATCCTTCATCATTGCTGCTCTGTATGGTGGGCGCTTCAGAGTGACACCGCTTTGTCTCGACGGCGTTGCCACTCTTGGTTGTACATTGCTCATTGACAGCGTCGCCTGTTCTCGTGTTCTTTCCAGAAATTGGATGCACATGCCAAACATCTTCGCAACTTCCTGTTGCATGAAGTTGGAATGCAGCTCTTCTAGACTCGCCACTTCCGAGAGGAATTCGAGCATGTGAAGTGTAAGATGCGACTGCGTCATACTGCGTGATGCTCGTTCCAGAATATTTGGAAAGAGCGACGCAACCGAGGACGGTATCTCGAAAATGCAGATGGAAAGTGCGTGGATGCAGCCTCGAGCGGTTCCTTCGTAGTGCTGGCTGGCAACGCCGTTGAGGAAGGCTTTCACTAGCTCGTCCCCGAATTCTTTCTGGATCACCTCGCCGCGCTTAGTGGCATACGCGATCAGTGGCGTGAGGATGTTGAACAGACACATAGCCACATCGGATTTCTTCAGACCTGATGCTACTGGCGGTTCGTGCATCTTGTAGTCGTTGATTTGAGCACATACGACTTGACGTAGGAATACAATGGTCTCGAGCGATGAGCAAAACAGCTTGACATTCGCAAGCTGAGATCCGAGGTTGACCATGACCCAGCTGTAGACTTCCCAATCATCGTCCTTTTGGATGACCCGAATGAGCTCCAACAACCACGCCGTCACGTCTAGATGAGTCAGATCGGCGTTGCTTTTACTCAATACTTTGTCCGCCGTAATGTGTTTCGAGGGCCTGGTGCGTGGCGATGCTAAGTTGTCCTCGTCGTCGAACATCCAGGTTGGCTCATAACTAGGACCTGTCGGATTGGATATGCTCGAAGAACTTGTCGAGTGCCGATCGAAATTCGTGACTCCGTTATCGAATGCTTCCGCAGACTCTCGTGTTCTGCACAGAGCTGTTGCAATGTATCCTGCGCTCATGTCGTCGGTAATGAAGACAAAGCCATCATGAGTGCTGCGAAGGCTGAACAAGATGCGCATAGCTGCGATACGGGCAGCGCGGAACGGACAATCAAGGCTCGATATCTTGACGAGACCACTGTAGGCTCTCAGGGCGAGCTTCGGGGAAGGCTCGAATGTTTCTGCAAATATGGTGACAAGCGTTCTGGTGGCAAAAAGCGCATTCTTCCCACGCCCTTTCGTGGGAAGTCCATCGATCACTGTCTGAGTAAGTTCTGTCATGATATACACTGTGCATCCCCCACGTCTTGCCAGAATAATGAGCGCATCACTGATCTCTGCGAGTACTGTTTTGTCCTTTTCGTCTTTGAGTTGAAGTAGAAGGACTTTCTTGTAGTCTCCAATCACGACCTCGACGCTGTCCTTGAATGCTTCATCAGAAGGAGTCGGGCCCAGAGCCGTCATGGCCTGACTCAGAGCTTTAATCGCACTAAGACGTCCATCCGGGTGCAGGTCGCCATCTCTGATGATATGCTGCAGAATCCATTGAGTCCTTTCGCGCCAACGCTCGGTCTGAAAGGTCAGATGCTGGCCCTCACTGATGAAGTCTAGACAGGACCGCAACAGCTCCGTGGACACCATTCGCGGGTTCTGTATGGCATAGTCGCTCACATCGGTCTTCTGCTGCATACTTAGGGCTCTCCATGATGCCTCAATGTCGTTCCCAATAGCTCTGATTCCAGCATTTCGATCTTCAGTGTACCGCTCGCTTGAAGAGCTCACTTCCTGATCGGGCGACTCTGCTTGCAAGCAGTTCTGGAGCACCGAGAGAAGTTCAGCAATCTTGAGCTCCGGCAACTGTGCCTTGCGGGACTCATGAGCCAACACAACATGTAGAGTGTTCACAAGATCAGGTGTATACCGAAGAATATGCTGCGATGCTGCAAGCTGCGTCGAAGTCAGCAGCTTCGGCATATCTAGCGTCCAAGCTCCGTGTTCATCCCTAAGATCCACGATGCCTTGTAGGAGTCGTAACGATCCGCGTCCAACCTGGAGTCCGACAGCCTTGTTTTCGGCAGTCGGTTTCGCGACAAATTCGAGCATGACGTCCATGGCCTGACGGGAGAATGATCCTTCCATGATCTCACGGAAAGACTGGCGAAGCGGATCTGGGATGGGCTGCAAGCGCATTGCTGAAGCGCAAAGTATTCGAAGCGCATCTTCCAAGGACTCTTCTGGCAGTTGAAACCGTTGCACAACGAGTATGAGGATGTCGATAGCATACTGTATGTCACTCGGCTCTCTCGAGGTTAACGCCAGCTTAGTGATTTGCTGTGTCAATCGAAGACACGGTGGCCTCTTGGTGTCCTGTGCAGGGCTGACGCTTACGAGCGACTTTTTGATGAACGCGAGCAGCCAGGTGAAGTCCCTCGATGCAGAGACCGCTGCCACTCTGAGTGTCTGATCTTGGGGACTTTCTCGCTTCGCTTTGACCGCCGCTATTAGACGGCTGTACCAGTCCCGCAATGCATCGCCAAGGAAATCGGCGTACTCTGTCAGCACATCCGGGGAACGCTCGAAAACGTCAAGAAGAGAAGTGGGCAGCTCCTCTTTCTCGGTCAGTTGCGC
This sequence comes from Cyphellophora attinorum, assembly GCF_001299255.1. NCBI lineage: Eukaryota > Fungi > Ascomycota > Eurotiomycetes > Chaetothyriales > Cyphellophoraceae > Cyphellophora > Cyphellophora attinorum. The sequence goes on along the minus strand of NW_017253250.1, from coordinate 129,041 downwards.
ATAGTCAGCAACCCATTGCCTGGCATATGCTGCATCCTGTTTGAACTTTTCCGCATTGAGGTCCAGAGCATCCATGGGAGCGGCGGGTCGTCTTCCGGCGACGAGGCCTGCTCACCATGGCGAGTTGGCCGTAGCGCTTCCACACGCTGCCTTGATCGATAGCGAGTATTTGATCTATCGCTTGGGCTTATGTCTCAACAGCTGGTCTCAGGAATTGATGGATTCTCGTTGTGAGGCTTTGTCCTCAAGATGTGGATGCCTGGCGCGGAAGTTTAAGAAAATGTACTGGGTGTTGATGTGGTGGGATGAGTCGTCCTGAGAATGCCGTTGCTTACTGGATCGTACACAGGCACTGCGAAAAGTTCTTTACTGGTCAGTGATGAAGGGTAGGATTGAAGTCATAAATACTGGATGACGAGGAGGACTGGGAGATAACGACTCATGGTTCGCGAACTTGAAGAGGAAGTCACGGTTGGTTGGACTCCATCAACTCGGTTTCCATTGGCTTTTATTGTTGCGGGAAAGTGCAACCGTGAGAGCCTAAAGTTGACGTCGTGCCTTCAAGCCACACCTGGAGTTGCGCCACGTCTCCGGGCGCCTCTAATTTTTTGGTCCACGAATTCGGGTAGTGCAGTGACAACAGTTTGCCGTTTCAAGTACGTCGTTCACTTGCGGTTGCCTTCTACCTCATTGCTTTGTGTTTTGGCTGATTTCCTGCCTGCTGCGTTCTGTACAATCTACTAGGAGACCAACTGTCGTTCCTTCCGCAGCGGCCGAGGGGTTCTCAGTAAGACCATGAACTGCTGATCATGCGTCGCTCGATACTTTGGCGCAGTTGCTGGATGCCAGCTTGGATCCGCGCACCAATAAAGAGTCCGAGCTTAAGATCCGCGCCGAAGAAAAGCAGCCCGGCTTCGCTCTCAAGCTACTTCAGATCACTGCGACCGATGCCTTCTCCTACAATACCCGACTCGCCAGCGCCCTCTTCTTCAAGAACTTCATCAAGCGGAATTGGACCGATGTGGAGGGTAACTACAAGCTCGCACCTCAAGATGTCACATCAATCAAAACAGAGATCATTGGTCTCATGACCAACGTCCCGGCTGGTATACAGACACAATTGGGTGAAGCCATAAGTGTCATCGCGGACAGCGATTTCTGGGAGCGATGGGAAACACTCGTCGACGACTTGGTGTCACGCCTGAAGCCAGAGGATCTGACTGTCAACATTGGTGTACTCCAGGTTGCGCATTCCATCTTTGGGCGTTGGAGACCTTTGTTCAGATCCGACGAGCTGTACACAGAGATCAACCACGTGCTGAGCAAGTTTGCTGCACCTTTTCTGAGCGTGTGGCAGAGCTTGGATGCCTATATCGAGGCCCATAGCAATGACAAAGCGAACCTGACCAAAGCATTCACCGAGCTTGATCTCATTCTCATGATCTTTTACGACCTCTCGTGTCACGATCTGTCGCCTGTTTTCGAAGACAACCTGGCTGGCATTGGTTCTATCCTCCTCAAATATCTCACATACGACAATACCTTGCTACAGACCGATGACGAGTCGGAGACTGGTCCATTGGAAAACGTTAAGGCAAACGTGTTCGAGGTGCTCACTTTGTTCACGACCAAGTACTATGAGGATTTCTCGGGCCAGATTCCTGGTTTCGTCTCAAGCTCGTGGACGCTCCTGACGACGACAAGCGCCGATTCAAAGAACGACATCCTGGTCAGCAAAGCTTTACTGTTCCTGACGTCGGTCTGCCGTATCAACAGCCAAGCGCAGGTCTTCAGTGACGCAAGCATCCAGTCCCAGATCGTGGAGAAAGTCATACTTCCCAATGTGGCCCTACGAGATTCCGACATAGAAATGTTCGAGGACGAACCAATCGAATTCATCCGGCGAGATCTAGAAGGCTCAGACAGCGAGACCCGGAGAAGAGCAGCTTCAGACTTCTTGCGCCAACTCAGCGATGTGTTCGAGACATCGGTCACTCAGATCACGATGAATGTCATTGGAAAATGTCTCGAGGACTATACTAAGAATCCTGCAGAGAATTGGCGATCAAAGGATACCGCGACCAATTTGTTCTACGCTACAGCTGCTAAGGGACAGGCAACATCGACTCACGGCGTTACAAAAACCAACGAGACGCTCGACATCGGCGACTTCTTCTCGAGAAATCTAGCTGGAGATCTCCAAGACCAGAACGCACATCCACTTCTGTCGGTGGATGCCATCAAATATCTCTACGTCTTCAGAAGTATCATTACTCGCGAGCAGTGGCAACAGGTCATGTCAATGCTTGTCAATCATCTAGGGAACAGCAACTACTGCGTCTACACATATGCAGCTGTCACGGTGGAACGCGTTCTTGCCATGTATGGCCAAGATGGGCAGCCAGTGATCGAGCCGGCTAACATCGCGCCTCTGGCCAAAGATCTTCTCGAACATCTCTTCAGCCTCATTGAGCGCGATCCAGCACCGCAAAAAGTGCAAGAGAACGAGTTCCTCATGCGCTGTATCATGCGAGTCCTTATAGTCATCCGAAATCGCGTTCCTGCAGTCTTCGAGTCTACTCTCAACCACCTGGCCAGCATCACACGCATCATCTCAACCAATCCCTCGAACCCGAAATTCTACTACTACCACTTCGAATCTCTGGGCGCCGTCGTCCGATTCGCCAACAGCGAGGACTATGACAAGCTCATCAAGACTCTCTTCAATCCGTTTACCGACGTCCTCCGGAACGGTGTGGAAGAATTCACGCCTTATGTGTTCCAACTCCTTGCCGCCATCGTCGAAGCCGAGCCGGACAAACCGCTACCCGACATGCTTCAGCCGCTGATTGCTCCAATCCTCGCTCCAGCACTGTGGGAACAGCGTGGCAATGTTCCTGCCCTCGTCCGTATGCTCAGCGCACTGATCATGCGGTCCGCCGCCGATATGCAAGCCAGCGGCCAGATCGAAAACGTACTCGGCATCTTCCAGAAGCTGATCGCTTCCAAGAACTTTGAAGCTTACGCTTTCGAGCTCCTCGAGATCGCCATTGCCAACTTCTCACCCGCCGCGCTCGAGAACTATTGGGTCCCAATACTAAACATCATCTTCACTCGCCTGCAAAAGAACCCTTCTGTGGCTTTTACGTCGCGATTTGTACGTCTCTACCACTTCGTTGCCTCACGAGATGACAAAGGTCTTGGTGCGGACTTCTTCATCGCTGCCACGGACAAAGTACAGAACCAAGATATCTTCCGCGGCCTGTACCTCTCCATCATCCTCCCCAAGACCCAGGAGCTCGCTCGGCCAATAGACCGCAAGATTGCAGCGGTGTCCCTCACAAAGAGTCTCGCAGACAGCGAGGCCTTCGTGCAGCGTTACCCGAAAGGCTGGGCCTTGACGTGTAACACGTTACTCAAGCTGCTGGAAAATCCTCCCGTACCTCCTCCAAAGGATGACCTGGTCCATGAACAAGACGTTGAGGATTCCAGCTTCGGTGTGGGTTTCACGAGCTTGAACACCATCAGAAAACCGATTGTGGACCCCTTCCCAGAAATTGGCGACTTGCGCCACTGGGTAGGCGGCTATCTTGCTGATGCTGACAGACGGCATGCGGGCCGAATCAGCAAGTCAGCCGAGGGACTCAGTGAGGATGCGAAACGTGTTTTGAGCACCTATATGGCGGGCTAGGTGAACGCATGGTGGAAGGGCACCTTGACCGGCCCTTTCTTCTGAGGATCAAAAACAAGAAGTTACGCAGGGCCCTTCTGACGTGAAACCTGGCTGGGTAGTCGTTCTGGTGCCAGTCAAGTACGTGCCTCGCGGCAGTGAAGATCGTGTCCAGCACAGTCACTAGATGTTCAGCATTGTCCTGGTGAATATGGGCCGACATTGAGCCCATGAAAGCTCTAGATAGGTAGATAGAACCAAAATCAAAAAGTTCCAGACTCACAGCGCCCTCCCTGCCCGAGAAATCGATCGACCGGAGAACGTCAAGTACATGCCCGTACGAAGCACAGTACAGCCTGGCAAACCCTGGATTTAGGCAGCGCCCACCGTTGCTGCCTTCCGGCGCCTTCTTCAGGCACTCGTCACTCGCTTATCGCAACGCCAAGCCTAATCAAGCCCTGTGTTTCGACCACGCACCTTCGATAACAGACTTCTTCACCTCACGTGGAAAGCTTCACCGCCCGCTCAGGTATGGCGGCTGTCAGAGACAAGTCGAGCCAGTCTTCGGACGACCATCACGAGATGCACAGGCAACTTTGCTCAGCTCCGCCGCATTGCCACGGGTAGGCACGATCTAGCCCGAGGCAAATACGAGAAAGAGCTCCTCCCGCTTGAACTCAGTCTGTTCCTTGTTTCCACTGCTTTACTCTCACCTTTTGCTTCCCTTGACCATATTGTACCTGCTGCAAAGGCCTCCCTGAGTACGCACCATAGTGATATCCAGTATATCGAGTCTCAGGGCTCTGGCTTTGACGCTGACCAGGCGATTGTCCTGCCACGTCGCTCCCAGTCCAGTCCTTCGTCGGCATCGATAAAGTTTGTACAGCTTCACTGACTCTCACTTTCCGCGCTCAGCAATATGGCTCCCATCAAAGCTCGTCTGGTATCCTACATGGAACCCGCATGGCTGATATCTCAATCGATCAAATTCTTCTTGATCGCCTTGATCTTTGACTTCTTCAAGTACAAACTCGACCTAGAGGAATTCCGGAAACTATGGTTCTCGCGACTATGGGCTAAGATTGGCCCTATGATGGCCGCCGTGCCATATCAAGAACCTTACATCTCAGCCCTGCTCGGAAGAGCAAGAGGAACCGTTCTCGAATTTGGTCCTGGGACTGGTGATCGTAAGTAAGCGCTTCAGAATATCGTCTATCTGATGCATCAGAATCTACCTACGGGTGATGTCGATAACTGACAAGAAGTCCAGAAGCACGACACTACAGACCAGAACAGATCACTCACCTATACGGCGCTGAGCCCAATGAAAACCTCCATACCAAGCTGCAAAAGAACTGTGCCGCCGCTGGTCTAGAACAGTACACAGTCCTCACTTGCGGTGCTCAACCCACGTCCCTCCTTCCGGCACTGGTACGACAAGGGCTCATCAAGGACGAGAGGATTCCCAACGACGGCCTCTTCGACACGATCGTCACAGTCAAAAGCCTTTGCTCAGCACCACCAGAAGAACTGAAAGCCACGATCAATCTTGTCCATCGACTTCTCAAGCCTGGTGGCGAACTCATCTTCTTCGAGCATGTACACTCACACGATGATCTCCTGACCTCGGTACTTGTCTGGTTCACGGACTTCTTCTGGCCTTACCTGATGGGCAATTGTCGCTTGAGTGGCAAGCTTGATGAGTACCTCGAGGGCGACCAAAGCTGGGCGGAGAAGAGTATTTCTAACATCAGGGAGTACAAAGGCTTCGAGCCCATACGCTATGTCAAAGGCTATTGTCGAGCATCGAGCGTGCGTGGGTGGGCTTAGGCAGCCTGTCCCAATGGACATGCCTGCAACATGAACAGATTTAGTCTTCTGTCTCTCTAATATGCGCATCGAGTATGAGGATAATGTCAAGAGCAGACGCGCTTGTGGAGCCTGCGGCCAGGATGCATGTAAACATGCCATACCTATGACATGAAGTCGAAATTTATAAAGAGCTCTCTAGCTAAGAATATTGGCACTCAATGGAGGTTCGATCCGGCTACGTCAAATCGATCGTTTGCGGGTGGCGGCACGGTTTTAGCTAGCAAGGGTGTTGGGACCGAGGGCACGTTTCTCGAGGTTGCCAGACTAGAGCTGGGTCAAACTTGGCATAACGCCGATGGAGGACTCTTTTGGACCACGAGACCTGGCTTACGGTGAGAGATTCATCGCTTCGCTCGAGGTAGCATGAGCGACGAGAGATCGAGGAGGCTCGGCTGTGGGAAGTGTACCATGAGAAGGGAATGGAGAATTGCTGGTTGTGCCTGTGCCTACTTGCTACCTGAAGACGCAGCATTATGCTTTGGTTGCGTACGGTTTAAGTTGCTTCCGCCACGAATCGGCTCGCTTCGATCTGATGCTAGCAGCTCTGTTTTCTAGAGACATGATCTGATCTGGGCTGCGTTCGTTCTGAGATGGCATCGTCCTGAGATAGCCTTGACTGCTCAAACCCATGGAGGAGTACTGTACGGCCGAGGCAGAGGTGCGACTTTCTCAGATACATTCGCCTTCGATAGCCATCCGCTTCGAATCCCTGGTCTTAGATCGCTCTGACCAGTCGTTAGAGCCACTCAACGATGTGTGTAGCTGCTCGCGAAACTCGCACATCTTTGTCGATGTCGCTCATTCTTGCTTAAGGGCCTCGATGCCGGAAGTGTGGTCGAAAACCTCCTCCTTCGAGACAACCTCCTTCGAGTCAGGGCTTGACGCTGGGACCGGCTGGGCATGATGACAGGTTCTCGTGTGATCCAGCATCTAGACTACGGCGAAGCTCTCGTACTTGTTCCTGAAGACGCGCATCCGACTGGACTCTCTTGTCAGTCTCGGCTTGGAGCTTGTCAAGGTCGACTTGGATCACGGATCGGATCTTGTCAGCCCCGGCTTGAATCAATGCTCGGACCGCTTCGTCAGACATATGATGCTCAGCCAATACCTTCATCGCGGCGCCTTCTGCAGGCCCAGTGCCCGGGCGAGGCCGCGAAGCTTCTTCGCGGACCTCACTCCTCTCCTTCTTTACTTCGACCTCGGGGATAGGATCACCAGGGGCACCTTCTGTCTGCACAAGCTGTGCTCTGATCTCTTTGATCTCTTGAACCTTGCTTCTGAGGGCTGTCGTTGCCTCGTAGTGCTTTTCCTGCAGATTTGAGGTCTTTACCAACGCGGCTTTGATGTCGCCTTCCATCAGCGCGACGCGTGCATCCTCGAGGAGATCATCCCGACTCGTGCCCCTGCAGTAGGCATGAAGCGCGTGCTCGAGCTTCTGGATCTGGTTGTATATCTCTAGGACGTCGGCTGGTTCATAGTGATCGTTCTCCTTCTCGTATACCTTTTTCAGTTCGCAGGGGAATTTGCGGAGCCTGAAAGCGAGACTTGCACATTCTCTGAATCCAATGCGACGTTGTGAACCTGGTGTGGACCAGTACCATTCTGCTAAATCGGGCTCCAATGGCTGGGTCGAGGTGATGTTCATGCTGCGCACTTGCGGGCCACACCTCAAATGGCCTGGAGTTTTGAGTAAGGCGAGACTTCTAGGAGTCGATGCTTTGGTGAGGAGCGACAAACGTTGAAAGGCCATCGTCATATGCGTGCCAGGATTTCTGTCGTAGATTCAGAAGGTGGTATCGTGTAATGGAGAGACAGTGGCTGGTGGCGTTGCAAGCTTGAAGGGAAGACATCAACAGACAGAGCGCTCTAGGCAACAATGCCCCACCGAACGGTGACACTTGCTCACGTGAAGGCTTTGTTCTGAAATGGCTTCCTCTGGGTGACAAGTGGCCTCGGAACTGGAGAGGCGCCGTTTGCCGACCCTACCTTGCTAGATTGAGCTAAGTCTACCTTAAGTGCATCAGCAAAGAGGCCCAGGTCGTACAATACTTACGAAAGATCAAGCCGTCAAGACTTGCAGTATGCCAGGCCGTGTCGTGCTGAGGAGCGAAGGTCGAGGCGATTCGGAACGGATGAATGCACAAGATACGGAAGGGCGGAGATGGCGAAGGCATTGTATGAGAACGAAGGTCGAAATCAGGGTGCTCGCGGGAATTTCGCTTGGTATTCCAGCTAAGTGCTCAACGGAATTGCCTGCTTTGAGGACTGGATCAGTATGGCTAATATTGATTAGATGTGGATGATCTGACATGCTCTGAGGTTTCACTGTAGCCATAGCAGCAACGGCATATGCTGGAATAGTTCGACCTCCAATTACTTCTTGCTCCAGACCTTCGAGACCGTGGCGAACGTGTGCTTCACGCACTCCTGCCCGTATGCGCTGCATTGAGACCCTTGCCCATTTGTCCCAGGACGGGAGCAGGTAGACTCGAAGGGCGGGCACGTCCAGCGACGAAGGCATCGTCTCGGTTTGAGAACTCGCACGGGCTTGTGCGGCAAAGACATCATTCCGTTCTAGGTCGCTTGCTGGCTGGTTCGACGGAACTGCGATCAGCTGATGCCCTCAGCCGGATCATTTGGCGCCATAGATATTGGATCTCCTGCTTTGACTCGGCCAGCTGATTCTCCAGCTTGTCACTATTAAATTCGTGCTTGGTGCAAGCTTTGCAGACCTTGCTAGCAGAACGCTTCAGCGTTTTCTTGAGCCATCTTTGCAAGAGTCGACCTTCTCCCTCCTCGGCTTCAGCATCTCCGACCAGCTGCACTACCAGTTCGGCCTTTTCGGCTTCTGGTACGTCGGCGAAGTCCTTCGTCATCGTGGCAACGTACTTAGGGATGTTGCTGCCGGTGTGCTTGGTGCCGTGCTCTTTGACCTTGCCGAGCTGCTGGTCTTTCTTGAGGATGTCAGCCCTGAGCTTGGCGTTGTCTTCGCTCGTCGCTTGTTGGCTCTGTTCGAGTTCCTTGATGCGAAGATCTTTCTCCGAGCTGTCGGCTCTAAGCTTCTCGTTCTCATCGCTTACCACTGGCTGGTTCTGTTGGATCTGTTCGATGTGGGTGTCTTTCTCCAGGACTTCGGCTTTGAGCGTCCCGATCTCTTCGCTCATCGCTTGCTGTGTTTGTTCTAGCTTCTTGATGTGGGCGTTCTTTTTCCGGCCCTTCAGTTTGAGCTCATCGTTCTCATCGATCACCTCTTGCTGCGTCTGCTGAAGCTCCCTAATGTGGCTGTCTTTCTTCAGGACCTCGGCTTTGAGCTTCTCGTTCTTGTCGCTTGTCGCTCGCTGAGCCTGCTCCAGCTGCTTAATGTGAAGATCTTTCTGCTGCGCCGCCGACTTTGCATCATCCAGTTCCTTCAGAGCCTCCATCGCAACCTGCTGATGGCTCTGCCCCGAAGTCCCTTGATTCTCCTCGTCCTCAAATTCGAACCCGTCTTGACCACTCTGAAGCGCCGTAATAATGCCTTCCTTCTCAGCGAGCCTGTTGTTGAGGTCGGCAATACATTCGGAACTCTTCTGTGCCTCCTCCTTATCTTTCGATTTCCTGTGCTCTGCCAACCTCCTCGGGCGATTTAGAGTGAAGGATCGTCTCAACACCAGTTAAGTGTCGAAGCAGACTATCATATTCCTGTTTCTGTCGCTTGACTGCGCCGAGATGCAGTGTTGAGATACTTTTGAGGTCCTTGATCTGCTTCTTGGCGTTGTTCAGGCAGCCCTGCAGATGTTTGATCGCTTTGATATCATCTGTACTTCGAGTCGGGTCCACGTTTGGATCTGATGTGGGTGTGGGCAAAGAAAGGGTTCCTGAGAGGTCCGTCTCAAGGACGTTCTTGACGGCTTGGAAGTGTTCATTCAGCTGGGGTTCCAACTCATTGATCCTGGATTTGTCGCGGCTGGTTGTCGATGATAGGTTGCCCATACGAGTCAGCAGAGTACGTGTACCTCCTATGGTGTGTTCCAAAGCCTCTAACGGCCGCTCCCAAGGCGACGACATCTTACCACCTTTCGCTGTGTGCGAGTTTCAGAGCCTGGCAGATCAGTCTTGAAACCGTTCGAACTCTGGAGGAATCGAGATCAGTCAGTCGGGAAGGAGCTGAGCAAATCAGAGCTTTGCTCGTGTGATTTGGAAGTCGGAGAACTCGGACACTATGTGCGAAGGGAGATGTGCAGAGGGCGAGAAGTCATATAGAACGAAGCAGATGTGTAAGTAGTGCTCATAGGCATCAGTGACTGGCCGAATGGGAGTGAATGCAAATATACCTGAAGGAGATGAGGGGCTTGAGGTGCCTGCATTGCGTCTGAGAGTGAGGTGAGGGCCATACCTACCGATACTCAAGAGAAGCATGTGGCTTGCGACTCAAGGTAGTTGTGACTACAGATCGAAGCTGTTCGGGTGCCTCCATCGTCGGATGAGACATCGTTGGTCATAGCCTCGAAGGCCTCAGGATCAGAGACACGACAGTTCAGTAGCGTCGATGTAACTACTGGCAGTTGCTGAGACCATATTGCTGCCAGCAACCTCAGGCAGAGGCTCCTGGAGGCAAGCGCACCAGGGCAGAAAAGGGGTGAGCATGAGCATGTCGACTCTGTCCTCGATCTCTCCCACTGCACAATTCGGACCCGAGACTCCGAGACGTCCGAGTGGAAGCACACGAGATTCGGTACTGAAGGAGCTTGAAGCGAAATGGTCAGAGTGTGAAGTGAAGCAAGCTGATTCATACACGTCCCAATGCTGATCAGTAGCGCGGAACAGATCCCGTTCCTCCCCACTGAATGACCTGCTTAAGAATTCGCCTAAATAAGGCAACATCCCGACAATTCGTCGAGGTGCACCTTCCGTCTCGTGGACTGTTGCGTGCTTGCTTACAACATCAAGAAACTCTTCTGATCAGGACTATAAAGGGACGTGGATCCTAGAGCATCTTGAATGCATAGATCCACAACATTAATTACCGTACTCAGCATACTGCTATCAATAACAGCACTCATTCTGCCAAACCTGGCATTCATCCGCAGCATCACGTACAAGCTCCCAACTCGTACGGCACTGTCAGCCATCCTGCACAGCAAAATGTCTACCACACCACCAAAACGCCGCACACCAGTCTACTTCGTCTCCCACGGCGGCCCCACCACAATGTACGACACCAGCCACCCAGTCTTTCCCCGCCTGCAAGCCATCGGCGCCGAAATCACCCAAAAAGTCCGTCCCTCTGCCATCGTCGTCTTCTCCGCGCACTGGCAGGCTTCCCGCGGCCCACCCAACACGATTGAGATCAACTACTCCGAGTCAGAGCCGCTGCTATACGATTTCTACGGGTTTCCGCGGCACTACTATGCGGAGAAATTCCCGAATCGGGGCTCGAAGGAGGTGGCGCAGCGGGTGGGGGGATTGTTGAAGGAGGGAGGGTTTGAGGTTGTGGAAGAGGAGAGGGGCTTGGATCATGGCGTGTTTGTGCCGTTTAAGATCATGTTTGATCCGGAGAAGAATCCCGTGGGCGTGCCGATCGTGCAGGTCAGTTTGTTGGAGGACGAGGCTGATGCGGAGGGACATATCAGGTTGGGAAGGGCGGTGCAGAAGTTGAGAGAGGAGAATGTGGTGGTGGTTGTGAGTGGGATGGCGGTGCATAATTTGAGGGATTTCATGCGGGTGAGGGGCGGGGGTGGGACAATGCCGTATGCGAAGTCGTTTGATGAGGCGTTGAGGGAGGCGGTGGAGACGGAGCCGGGGAGTGAGAGGGATGAGGAGATGAAGGGATTGTTGAAGAGGAGGGATGCGAGGCAGGCACATCCTACTTTTGAGCATTTGTTGCCGATTCATATTGGTGTTGGGGCCGCGGGGGGTGATAGAGGGAAGCAGTTGTGGACGTTACCCGAGGGGTCGATGTCTTGGGCGCAGTATCGGTTTGGTGAGGTTCAGGCTTGATGGGCCTTCCAGAGAAGTCGTTTTTGTACATTTTGGTCCAGCGTGACCATGGCTATGACTCCGCTTTGACTAATGTTGAAACTTTGTCCTCGATTTCCTTGTCACTCAGACCTGTCCTGGTTAGCTAGAGGCTCAAGGAATCGGCTCAAGAACTCACCTGACAGCTCCTCTGACCGCTCAACTCCTTTCGCTGGCCACAGATCAGTCGTTGTCCAGGTATACGTGCTTCAGTGTGCCTCACCATATCTTGCCCAAACTTTCGGTGCCACACCCGTAGCTTCTCGTATGAGGATGGGTGTCTCTGGGTTGTGCTTCTTCATCGTAGGGTATGCGCGCTTGATGAATGTTCTGCGACCCATATGTTAGCTCCGCCGTTCGCAAAAAGGCATGTACAGGTCCCGTACCTCGCCGCATCGCTAGCTTGTGAAGAGGAGCAGAGATGGAAGCGCACCTCGCGCAGAGTGCTGCCGAAGGCGTATCGTGCAGCCATGGCGAGCTGTGCCGGACAATTTGGAGTCTTCGAAGCCCGCAATGCTCTATCAGTCCCGCCAGTGTGCGTCCCCGAGCATTGCAGCGTCTTCTAGTGCATTGAAGTTGATCTGGGGAAAGAGCTGGCGCGGATTTATGGTTTCTATATCCGGGCGAAAGTTAACGATTACCCGAACTGCTCCTCACGACTCACAACTCCTCACACCCGGCCTCGCTCTACATTTCTAATCTGCCTCACATAGATCAGACAAGGGCAGCCAGCACAATCGTTGCTGCCGACTGTCATACTCTACGACTCACCAGCGCCGTCGTCGACCGTACTCCCCAACCGTGCGAGAGCTAGCGGCGGTCCTCCCCAACAATCCGCTCTACCGCCGACCGGCCATATACCACCCTCTACACAAGATGGCCACCCCGCGAGCAGGCCTGCGCTTCTTCGCGCAAGCCCGCCAGACCTTCGCGCGCACCTTCAAGCGACATCAAACCACGGCCGGGGTCAACGCAGCCGCCATCGATGGAGCAGCAGCGCCAAAACCCAGCTTTTGGAACAGCGAAATCGGACCCAAAACCGTGCACTTTTGGGCGCCGGTGATGAAGTGGGGTGTTGTGGCTGCTGGTGCGAGCGATTTCTTGCGCCCGGCGGAGAAGTTGAGCTTGACGCAGAATATGGCTCTTCTTGCGACTGGCTCGATCTGGACAAGATGGTGTTTCGTTATTCGGCCCAAGAACATGCTGTAAGTGCTTCAAGTCCTCCAGCCTATATCGATCGTCGGGTTCGGCTTCCTTTCGGCCATACTAATAAGCATTTCAACAGTCTCGCTGGCGTGAACTTCTGCCTCTTCCTCGTGGGCCTCGTACAGACATCCCGAATTTTCTTGTACCGGAAGGAGGTAGAGGGCTCGACTGGCGCGGCGTTCTCGTCTATGTGGGCTACGATCAAGGGAGATGGAAAGAAGGTTGAGGCGAAGGCTAAGGAGGAGGCTAAGGAGGTTGAGTCGAAAGTCGGCGCTTAGGACTTTGGAAGGGCGAGGTAATGGCTAAAGATGAAGTGAGCGGTCGTGTCAATGGCAGATTTCGTATCGAGATAGGAGAACGACCTATTCGAGCTTTGGTTTGTCCTACCTCTGTTTGATCAGCATCGCACCTGTCGCCCATGTCTGTCCATCTCGACTTCCGGACTCACTCGCCCGTCATCGAACAGCCGATACAATTGATGGTCTTTACCGAGGAAAAGTATATATGTTTCAATGCCTCAAATCTGGCCCATCAAACACCTGTGTCATCTCCATGTAACCTTTCAGCAGCATGGTGCAACGGCAAGCACATCTCAGCGAGGCCCCCCTTAGGCTTCGGCCATGATGAGCTGAGGGTTCTGATGGACCTGACGCCACCACTCGCTGAAGAAGATCCTAGTTCGATTCTGGGTGCTGCTATGGCTTTGTCCTTTTTGCTTTTTGATTTTGCTGCTGTTCAGGTCCTATAGTCGCTGGCGCTGGGCGCGACCTAAGCCGGTGATAGGCCGGTGGACACTGTCTGAGCAGTGACACAACTAGCATTCTTCACTGGGGAAAGGTCTATATACTTACTTCTCTCAGAATTTGCCCATCAACAACTTCACGATTTCTCGTCCATTTCAGCAGCATGGTGCAACGGCGAGCACATCGGCGAGGGTCCATAGCTTGTGAAGCAACCACGAGCCAGGTCCTAACGGATCTGGTGAGGTGGTGATCCTCCCATGAAGAAGATCCTAGTTCGATTCTAGGTGCTGCTATCGCTTTTTGCCTTTTGTTTCTAGAGGTAGGTTCCATTGGTGTGCCAGCAGCCTTGGGAAGACGGCCGCACTAGCACAGAGTCCGATACATGGCAAGCGGTGTCATTTCAAGCTGGACGAAGACATTCTTGAACATGGTCTCAAGAGGGAACTCTACATAACATGAAGGCACTCGTCCCACCAGTCAGCAGTAGGTGCTAACAAGGCATGACAATGCGTCACCGGAATCATCAGCATGGTTGCAGAAGAGGAGAGGATGACAACGAGGACAAGACAGCTACTTATACCTCTCCGCGAGGTGGACGTCCGACGCAGAGCGAAACGATCGCTTCACTAACTCGGCTAGGATACAACCACTACTGGTTGCATGAGGATTGACGAGGTGTGAAAGCGAAGCCAGTGAAGAATCGGCAGGTGCAGTCCACTTAAAGATACTAGATTCGAGAACGGACGTGCAGGAAATTGGGACAGCGTATAATGTGGTAGCGTGCTTAACACTAATGCATAGATGGTGCTACGAAGTATCAGTCAATCACTCCTCCCTCTGATCACAGCTTGTGAAAGCCGGTGTGGTATAAAATGCGAAATGCCCAGAAACGCCAGATGGGGTCATGCGTTGTCGGTGGTCGGGGGAGATGCTGACAATCAGACGTTGGTGACAGCATGCCATTCGTCTAGCTCGTAGGGGCAAGGATGCTTGGGACGTCGTCCGTCGGTTGTGTCGGTATGGCTGTGAGGCAAGTTGTCCAGCGCTTGGCCATAGCTGCTGGACCCACCTTTCCACCGCTGTCCAGAGCCTAAAGGTCACCGCAATGCCTCCTTCCCCGTCTTCACAGACACAACACTCTCCCCACTCCTCTCGCTCCTCAAACTCGCCGTGTCTATAATGCCTGTCCCCGTAGGACTACCCCTCCGGCTCGTGCTTGGACTGCTAGCGGCGCTGGTGCTAGTGCTCGACGAACTTGTTGAACTCGACCTTCGTTCTGAGGACGTGTGTTGCGATGTGTACTGGCACTTGGCGAGGATATGCCGTAACGAGTCGGCTGCGCATTGTGGTGGTGTGTCCTTGAATGTTGGAAAGCGAATCATGCGGCTGTGTGGCAGGGAGTCAGGGGTTGTTATTGAGGATTGTTTTGAGGGCATGCTGGCTTGTGATGTATGTACCAGACCGGCTATGAGGTTGTGGTGGTTGTGGAGTGATGTATATGCGGTTTTTAGGCCCGTCGATGCCTCGGCTGTGTTGACTGCACTGGCGCCTTGAGGCGGTAGATGTACTGGCCGACGGTGGTCGAGGTGTGTTTGTTGAGTTCAGCGGCTTTGATGTCGCGTGGGATGTTTGCAGCGGTATTAACGGCTGTAGTACAGAGGTTGTTGAATCGACGGGTGGTTTCAGATCTTGGTGTGGCACAGCAGTCTCTCAAATGTGGCACAAGCGCTATTATACAGAACAGAGAAGCATGCAGGTCGTCAATTTACCGGCATCGATCATCTGCAGGGTGAGCCTGGAGTAATGACGAAGGTAAAACCGAGGGGAATACTCTGGGGCAGGTGACTTGTGCTAAGGTTTTTCGGAATGACAGAAGTAAAAAGAAAGAAAAGGTCGTTAGTACAAGATCTGACCGTGCTTTGTTGGACGGAACAGATTCGACCACGAGATCGAGATCGAAGGTGTGAAAGAAAACGCCTGACATGACAGGGGACCGGAAGTGGCACGTTCTTGTGAAGGCCAACCCCAGTTCTCCGTTACATCTTTGGAGGCGAAATGCACAAATAGGAAACCTTCCTTGCATGATTTTGGTGCAGCTGAAAGGACCTAAATCGCGGCGCGAGACCGATCGGAGAAAATTTGGCCTGGACTTCGAACTCGTCATTGACGAAGGTGAGTCGTTCTTGCACCGCGTCTTCTCGCGCCCACCCTTCGTCGTTGCTCACGCACAGGCACGAGGTATCCGAGGTCATGACAAAGTTCTCGCGAATGTCTCGCTTGTGGTCAGATCTGGAAAACTCAACGGAAACATCATGCGGATGGTGAGTGGTCGATCTTGATCTGACAGGTTGATCGATGGAAGCAAGAAAGTACGTCTGTTGTGAATGGTTGGATTCAAGTTCCAGAGCAAAGCTACGTCACTCGCTTGGCGCCTCAGACTGTGGCGATCGCGGGCGTGGCGTTGGGAAAGTGGCAGTGACGAGATTTTGCCTTACTAACGTGCGGCTACCCTCGTATGGTCGAGCGGATCATTGCACAGTGTCACAAGACCTGACTTGACTATCAGAGGGTGTTGAAGTATACAAAAACGTGACTACCTAGGTACCACTTCCGATGACGTGGTTTGTATGTCCGTTTGGCGTCGAGTTGGATACCACACCCACAGGATTCCTCGATCACGATGGGTTTAGATATTAAGGAACATTGTAAGAACATCGCCCGGCTAAACATTCGACATCCTTGAAGACGCGCCTCGCTCCCTGGAGCAGTCCAAATGCCTCCAGATAGGCGTTGTGCCAACTCATTGTCCGGAACAGATACCGACTTCATGGATCAAAGATATGGCCCCAGCACCGATTGTGTATGAGCCCAGTTCTTGCCTCTAGCCTCCTTGCGCAATGTTGCCATCGTCTTGGCATTTGGCGTACAATCGCACCTATGGTTGACAAGGTACAATCCATTGGCCTGTCTGTCATACGAATTTCGGCCGGGCTTGCTATGCCAGTCTACTCCCTGCCCGCCAAACGCTGCACTGGTCGACTGGAACAAGTATCTTTGTCCAGCTTCGTCGTCCGTGTACGTCAGAAGGCTGATGAGGGGCTGGAGTGTAAGCCATAACACCCACCCCATCCAGGAGTTACGGTCGACACTTCTCCACAAGTTGCCCGTGTCGACAAAACCTGGCCAGGTATGTATGAACGACACGTCTGGGTTGTCATCGGCAAGCTGTTCCATGTACAATGAGTTCTGGGTGAGGTAGAGAGGCTGGCCTTTGAAACTGCTGAAGTTCTTCTTCAAATCCAGGTCTTCCAGGTCGATTCTTGTCGTTTCCAACCCTCCACCTGCTACACTGATGACCCTGCCAGCATTTGCTCGTTTGAGTTGTGGGAGAAGCTGCTCCACGAAGAGCATTCGGGAATAGTATTCTAAGGTCTGTACGATCCCGTGGCCTTCTGATGTCAATTCGAGCTTCCAGAATTGAGCATATCCGGCGGTCAGAAACAGCAGGTCGATGCAAGTTTCTTTGGATTTGATGAGGTCGCATATTCGTTTCGTGTCAGCTAAGAGGGAAACTTCGCCTTCGATCCAGACGATTTCTGCTTTTGGGTTGACGCTACGCTGCTCTTCAATGAAGGCTTTCGTGCGTCCTTCCGAGGACTTGCGGCCAACGAGGTAGATCCGAGTGCTGTGGCCGGTTGCGACAAGAGCTTTGATGGTGAGCTTTCCTATGCCTGTGGCCCATGTCGTCAGTCAGCGTTCATCGGCCTCATGCTTTAATACGAGAAGCCTGTACGTTGTAGGTAGGTGAAGTCCAACGCGAATTGTCGATAGCTCTTCAACTGCTTCTGTTCGTGGCGGTCAACTTACCAGAGGTACCTCCAACGAAGACTGCAACTTGTGGCATAGTTGACTCATCGATGGCGGCATTCGATGCTTTGATTGCCGGGTAGGCGACCATGGTGACCTGATCATACGCACGCGACACTCGCAACCGACACGAGAATGAGGTAGTGTGCATTCATCGAAGCAGTATTCACAGGCGCCTCAAGACTGACCGCATTCCAGGCAACAACGGAGCTAGCAAAACGGAGGCTGTTTTGGTTCGCCGGATCGAGCGCGCTTCAACGTCGGCCATCATTAGTGCGAAACCCACAACACGAATAATGGGCGGCGTGCTGTGGTGGTAAACCAGCGGTATCCAGACAGCTTTCGCATGATGCTATTCTGGCCACCATTCATCAGTCTTGATAGATTCGCATCTCTGTGAAAAATCTACTACGAAAACAATGGTGGCTTGCGTATCGTAAGTTGACGATCTATGCTTGGGGATTCCGAGTCCCGGCAGCAGCCAACCGTATCCAGGGGTTCCCCACTTCAACCCGGCGTGTTCCGCCGGTCAACCGGCTAGCCAAAAGACCTCCTTTCATCGGTCTTCGTAGTCCCTTCTACAGCTTAGGCATTTTACGAGCTCTACGTTAGGTCATTGCAGAATTGCAGCAGACTCTGGCACTCACCACAGCTGTTGACTAGATCAAATGAGCATTACTCACAACTATTGGCGTGCAAGTTTTGATTTCCATCAATGTCCATTATCTGATATTACCTTACCCCAAGTCCCTAGGTATCTTGCGCCCTGCTGAACGCTCACGAACTATTACCATCCCAGAAGCAGAACATTACCACCACCAGCTTTTTTCGGACTACACCGCGGCCAATGGCCGCTCTGGCCCCCAAGTCCGTCCCTCAGTGCAGTGGCTCGCGGGCATCTTGAATTTCACACTCATCTCATGAAACCTGGTCGCCGTGTTGAGCATCTCGAGCACCTGGCCTTGCAACAAGCCTGCCCGTTTCTCTTGTCCAGCAGACGTCTTCTCGTAGTTCTGAATCAGCTCTCGTGCTCCGTCGATATGCCGACTGGCATTTTGAATATTCCACAACCAGTACTCGAAGCTAGACAGCAGTATACACGTGATCAAGGAGGCAGCAAGGGCGTTATCGGTGTCGCGATAGGTGGCGTGGTGTTTGCTCTGCGCGGCGCACAGTGCTCGTACACTGCGTCCGTACATCTCAAAACTTAGTCGACGTGCTTCGAAATTGACACATTCGATACCGGGCCCTTGGCGACCTTGGTCCGTGAAGGTATCGTCCACAGACTCGTCGACAAGGGAGGTCGCTAGAAGTGCATAGCGGACGAAGTCGTATTGTGCCGCAACTTGAGGGATTGTGTACAGGAAGAATAGTTCCGAGCTGCGGGCGCCCATGGCTGCACCGGTGTGGGCCATGTAGAATTCGAAGGAATGCGCTGCTTGAGGATGATCGGCGAACGGCGAGACGTCTAGTGTGCGAGCGAGTGGTAGACCGATTTGACTTGTCGGCTGACGAGATCTGTCGACATATTCAGCGCTCTTCGTCCGTCTTGCTGGTGGTCGAGTCGGGCCGTCCAAAATGAGATCTGGTGTTTGTGGGACTTTGTATGGTTTGTGCTGCTCCACTGCTTGTGCGGTACTCGGCCAGGAGAAGTGTGTTCGCATGATCGGTGGCAGTGTGAGTACTCCATTGTTGTCAGATAGAGTTCCTGTCAAGATGCCATCAGCAGGCCCTGCGCTGGTCCATGGACTTCGGTACTTGGTTGCATGGTGTAAGAAGTAGCTCGGCTCATCGCCATAGTTGCCGCTCGATGCTGACGATGGCGGTGTATACTGAGATTCTCTCCAGTGAGGGCTTGGCTGCGGAAGGTGCAAGCCTGTTGGAGTCCCGCTGGCACTGCTGTCCGTACTCAGCAGTGACTGGATAGAGCCGAATGTGCTCGATGGAGTCGTTGCCGGCACGTTGAACCCAGTCTCGAGGCGGACATGAAAGCCATTGTCAGGCTCAACGTCGTCTGGCTTGACAAATGGAAAGCCTTCGCACACACGCGCCGAGGATTTCAGGCAATTCCAGCATGCTGGCTTGTGTTCGTCGCATTTGACTCTCCGTTGTTTACAGGTGAGGCACCCTGTACGAGTCTTTTTGGTGCAGTTTCGTTTCCGACGCTCCTTGAGTTCGGGTCGTTTCTTGGCCTCAGATTCCTTCTTGGACGGTGAGACTTGACTTCCGGTGGTAGACACCGCCATGTCACAGCTGATCCACGATCTCAGCGCCCCTCGCCCGCACGGTTGTGGTGGTCGTGTGTAAGGCGCGAGGTTTAAAGAAGAGGAACACGAGGAAGGCAACTATTCAGGTAAAACGAGAGCCGGCCAACCAACCGTTCGGCGACTACTCTCCTGAGGACCTCAGGAACATGTGCCTATGCGGGTTGGGATTAGCAGCTCGGCTAATGGAGCGATCGGCAAGCCGGCATGCTTAAGAGAGTCTGGGGACATCCTGGTAGGTCAGGTTCTGGACCTCAAGTCTCCGCGGGGTGCAACGAAAAAATGTTCTTCTGCCATACCAAAGCCAATCCGCTGCTGCGCAATGTAGCCTCACCATTACCACTGAGCCCATATGTAGCACATATGCGAGGTTTCTGTGCTCGTCAGTAATTCAACGCAGCGCTCTGCTCAGGCAATTGAGAACTTCGGAATCAGCTGCAGACACCGGGGTCCTTTTCGGTTCGAAGTCGCTTGGTCGAGTGCCCTTAGAATTTGGCGAAGGGTTGACCTGCAGATCTTGTTCGTTGTGCGCTAAGGTCAGCCAGCCACAAGCCATCGCACCTGCCAATAACGTCTAACAACAATTCTTCTGGGCAAGAGCGAGTCGCCCAAATCACTTCTGGGAAACTCACGCTACAACGCAACAGTGCTCGATCTGAGCAGGGAAATATGCACGCACTACGTTTGACAGATGCACGATATGATCGGCCCTCTCCCGACGACAAGCGGTGACAAGCAACACCTGAGAGCGAGTTGCTCATTCTTGAGGAGATCCGGTCTCACGGACTTGGTCCGAAAGTTCGAGACCACCGCGCGAACCACGTTTTTCGAAACCGCTTTCTTTTTCCGGCACCACGGCTTTCGAACACGTGCAGCCCCTCAGCTGCCTGCATGCTCCTGGTAATGCCCATGGTCCCTCGGTCGCAGGCATTTCATGCATTGCGAGTCGCTCGTGAATCAGCCAGCCCATGCTTATGGTCGGATCTGTCAGCCATACGCCAACAAAGAAGCAAGAAGTGTGGTCGACTAGTATCACTGTCTGGTAGTCGAGCATTATGGTACCATGACCGCGACTCTGGGTCGACACGAGAATCAAGATACTGTGGGGAGAGCTTGTTTTGACTCCTCGATAATGGGGGTACTGTACGAGGAGACAGGTCTCTGGCCAAACGCATACACACTTAAGTACAGTGGCACACGGCCCAGCCTAACAATGATCCAGCAGTGCTAAGTGCTTCAGCCCTCTGGCGGCTCGCCTGCAACAATGGCTCATGCGTACAGCCACTAATTACAGTCAATGACGATGTACGGCACGCCCCCATGAACAGCCAGCTAAATGCGGTTCATAATTGCCCACCTGGGCAGTGTGCATTTCAGCTCGCGCCACGAGTAGTGGTATAGGTGAGTTTTCGAACTTTAAAGCAGAGCTTTGGTCGTGTTCTGCACGAAGCCTGCTGAATATATGGCTGTGAAACCTGCTTTTGGCCAATCGCCAATGCACAATGCTGGTACAGGCTTCACGTGGCTCAGCATCAGCCCTAGGGCTGGCGCAGTCTTCCCCTACGGTGCAGCAGGTATATGCGAGTGGGAAAGGCTGACTTGACCTCGAGAGGAGTTCGCAGTTCTACGCAAGGAGGACTATAAGATGACCATTTTGCTCAACAGTCAGGAGAAGCGCTCTTGACCTCGGTCGCCATTGCCAAAGCCCATCTCAGCAGGACTCTACCGAGATCGATCATCTAAAACGCAACCGAAAGCCATCTCCCGCGATCTACAGCACCCAGGTCCACCTTTCAGCAACCGCTCCCTTGCCAAAATCACCTACCAGCAGTCCTCACACGATCATGTCCTTCCCCACATCCCCTGCCTTCGTCCACACCGGCGACTGGGATGCCGAGACCCGCAAACACCCCGCCATGGAGTTCTTCGAGCGCTACACCAACACCCTCGACTCCGGCCTCCAGACGATGGGCTCTCAACTCAACGACTGGCATACTCCTGTAAGTTGCTCTCCCAAGGTCAATCTTGTATCGGGAAACGAGCGTTGCGTTGAGAATTGTCCGAGCAAATGTCTCTGGTTGACAAGAAAGCTGCTCTAAGTAGCCCCACAATCCTATCTTCCAGCCTACGTCCGTTTCCCGACACAAGGCTAATCAGATTTGCAGGACTTCGAGTACGTCGCGGCCAACGGTAGTTCCACAAAGGGCACCCAAGAGGCCTTCAACGCTCTATCCCAGAGCTACGCTCCGTTGGCCAAATTTCATCATGAGCCATTCTTCCTCATCGCTATTGAATCAGGAAATAGTGGAGATTACGAGATGATCGGGTGCGCGACTGTATATATCAACCTGCCGGGCAAAGAGGAGGAGAAAAAGGTCAAGGATGGAAAAGGCGAGAGTTGGGAGATGAGTCTGCCTGGCGCGTTCAAGTTTTATTATAAAAAGGAGGGCCAGGGTTTCAAGTTGAAGCAGACGCAGGTCTTTAGTGACTCTGGACCGGTGGTCATGGGGCTGTTGAAGAAGGGAGCCATGACTCCGCAGCAGCTTGGGCTGGCTTGAGAGGTTTGATGCTGCGAAGGGCCCGCTATTCATGTGGCAGGTGAATTTTCGACACCCGCATGTTAAGCGACATTGATCGACGTGACGATAGTTCACGACACACACATCAAAGCCTCAGTTGACTCGGCGCCACCCTTCCGTTACGCGATATTCGCCTTCTCAACGTTGTCCCAGCCCTTCTTCTTCGTCTCCTCGATCTTTCTGCACCTGGTCGCTGGTGGGGTGGTCGTTGTCGCTCGAAGGGTACAAAAAGACAAGGGACGTCTCAGCGAAGCAGTCACATATTGTACCTGCTGACGGTGCAAGGGGGAACACTCACACGAACTGTAGCACCAAATAAATTTGGGAATGTACCTACCAGCATCGGGTGAGGCGCACCTCAGAAATGTCGGGACTCGGGACACTTGTCATAGATCCATGAAATTTTAGCCTGAGGGGTCCGCAATGTCTTGGCAACTCACTGTCAACGTCACCTCACCGTGAACTCAGCTCTTTTGAAAACCACTCTGGAACACTCTTACGACCTCTCTGCTGCCACGAATAGGTTGCTGGTCCATAAATCCAGCTGTGTAAGAGCTGCTGGGGTATCAACTTTGTTGTTCAAGGAGTGTGTTGCACTCAAGAAACAAGTCGCCTGCCAGAAGAGGCACGATTACTACTGGTTTCCACCTGATCGATAGACTGTTTCATTGACCATATCTGCCTCGCTCCATCGCCGCCCGCGCCGTCCTCATAGCACTCCGAACTTCATGATGATTGACCTCGCTGAGCCGATATGTCGTTCTTCCGTCTGTGGCATGGCGCAAACGAGGGTCTCGGCGCCCGAAGGAATCAGGGCTGGTGCACACTCCAAGTATAACTTGGATTGTTCTGCTGGGCCAGCTCCGTCGTCATTCTGGCTAGGGCCCTTCTTTCCACTGCACACCAGTCCAGATTGTGCTCCATGCGGAAAGTCAATACCAAAGCTGTTCGCCTATGGAAAGTGGCTGCTGCACCAAGTTCTTCGTATGGTCTGAGAAGCAAAGGAACGCCGTCCGTCACGCGAGGCAAGAGCACTGGCCCCAATCGTCTCGGCCACGAGTCAAACACCAATCTGATATCTTGTATAGCGTCAGTAGTGACCTCCAGTACGCCAGACTACACGAGACAGGGTTGCATCGTGGTGTTGCCTCAATCAACGATACCCAGGATCAATGCAAAGCACATGCTCAGGACAATATGACTGGGGAGTGTAGTCGAAGCCGAACAATGAGACGATGCAGGGCGCTGTTGAGAAGAGAAACTACCAAAGCTATCAGCATTCGTGCCATGGTGAGCCCTTCGACCCGCGCCTCAAGTGGTGAACCGCTCCGAGAGACGTGCCCAGGAGTCATCGATCATCGTCCATTTCATCAGGTCTGGCAGTTTTAACCATCCATTGCTGGGATCCTTGACATCCGTCCAACTCATCTTGTGCCAGCTTCCGCTCACAGGCTTCTCATCAAAACCGGCGACGGTAGTCTTTCAACGCCCCACGCGCCCATGCAGAAATCTTCGGAGCGTTCGCTTCGGTGTGGAGTTGGGAAAATACAGCCATTGAATAGTCGCACACAGAATAGCTTCACTGTTTATGCTCGACTGCAGCCATGATCGACTTGCTGCCTGATGCGAGGTGGTACGAAACGTCGGTCCAGGGAACAGCATAACAGCATCGTCAAGCGTATTTCGCAGTGTGAATATGTGCTTTGCTTCGGCTTGCACCCTTCTCCTCTTCGCTGCTTGTGGACACTGCGTACATCGAGTCCGCGACGTGTGTCTAGCTCGGTGTCGTTTCCGGTGACGATGTGGCTTCAGGTGACCCTCGCACTGCGGTCCAAGTGTCTCATGTATCACCGTTCGCGCACCAGTGCGACCAGCGTCACTTGCGGAAACATCGTGGCCTAGCCTTTTGCGTGAACTGCGACCCGACGCCCGCCAACACTTCAGCCGCCGGCTCTCTCCTGGAGCAGTATGGACAGGATGCGACTCTACCGCCGCGCTGCAAGCTTCGCCTTCGCCATTGTCTTTTGTGGTCAGCTGGTGAGACGTGATACATGGTCTGAGCGCTGGATCGGAGGCGGCGGGGAAGAATGTCGTACCTGTCGAAGCTCTCGATTGCTGAATTCCCATCGCATCCGATCGAAGATGCGATAGCTCAACTTCACCCAGCATCATCGAGTCGGCACTCTGCCTGGCGAGCCGACACGACGCAGTCTCTTTGCGCTTGTCCACCTCTTTCTGACTCTGAATATGGTCTGGCTGGACCAGGCTCGGGAGTTGCGAAGACCTACTGGCATGCTTTGGCTGGATTGACCGGTACTCTAGGGGGCGGGACCACAACCGATCGATCACGGGCGCCGAGCGCCGCAGGTTGCAGGTCTCTATCTTCATGCGACAGACAGTTTCCTGGACGACCGCAGCTAGCGCAGACGAACGCACTTCAGCCTTGTGTTCAAAGCAGAGATCTCTTGCAAACGCGACTAGGTCTTGGTTCTTTACGGCGACTACAAATCTCCTGGCTTCTCTCCGAGCAGACATCTAACGACTACAGGAAGCGAAAATTAGCATCGAGCACAGTAATCAGTCAGCAACAACGACGACCGATGAAAGAGTGTCGCAAGCATGCGATCGTCACGATCGTGAAGTTCAAACACGTTCTAAACCGCCTATTTCGCGAGCAGCAACACATGGCAGCCTCGTACTGGTGGCAACGGCGCAATAGCACAGCAACGACAGATTGGCCTGGCAACAAGAAGTACTACACTGACATGCTACAGTTCTATATATCGACAAAGTCTCAGAGCATTTTACAGACTTGAGTACAACTATACAACACCTATCCGCGATGCATCTCAGAACGTTCTGCAGAACGTTGCGGAAGCGAGAATACGTCAAGGTAATGTGCAGTGAATGTTGAGGGGTCATTCTAATCAACGTGCATGTCGCTGGATCAGAAACCTTAATGACTTGCCAACTCTCTGATCTGCCATGCGAGCCACGAGGCAAGCTGCCCCTCATTGGACGAGCAGCGTATGATGGGCAATACTTGGCATTCATCCGCCGTCCTAGATCAAGATCATTGATCCAGCGTCTGGCTGCTCAGGATGATTGATTCCCAGGGTGGCAGCCTCTGTCTTTCCGGTAAGTCCTGCAGGACGGTGTTCTAGTCCTTCTCGTGCACCCGACTCCTTTCTTTGCCCTCACTATTACCTGTACTCCTGAAGACAACTATTCTTGTACCATTAGCAATACAAAGGTAATCATGTCGAAACGCCAGACAACTCTATCCTTTGCCGAGGCAGATCCTCTAGCAAAGCGTGTGAAGACAGAAGCCTCCGACTCAGAGGACACAACGTCGGGCTCAGAGGCGTCGCCCAAGACAACCATCACTTCTCGCGCACCACGCAAACCCGTCCCAATAGCCTGCACGTTTTGCCGTGGTCGCAGGAAAAAATGCGACAACAACAGACCTGTGTGCTCAAATTGCAGGAAGTATGGCAAGACCTGCGTGTATGAGGGCCTTGATAGGTCAGAGAGGCAAAAGGCGAGCAAGAAACGCCAGTCTGGAGCTCAGGAAGACTTGAGCTCAGAACCAATCAGTCAGAACGATCCTGAGTTCGAAGATGGCATTACAGACCAAGACCTGCTCGATATCGCCGAGGCCAACCCATTGGACGGCAATGCACCTACTGGAACAAACGCCTCGCTACCTCGTGCGCTGGTGAACATGTGGGGTCAACCAAAGACCAGAATTAAAGGTATGTGCCATTTCGTCTACATCAAGTGCTTGCTAAAGATTACTAGTCACCCCAGAACAAGAAGCAGCCCGCAAGAACTTCGACTACAGCGCAGAGGATTTCTATGATCCTGACGATCATCATATCTGGACACCGGAAGAAGACCGAGTGCTATTGCAGGGCCTTTTCGAAGGTAAGCCAAGTGATGAGATCGCAGTGACCCTCTTTGGTAGTCATGCAAAGCGTGGCCAGCCATGGTGGAAGAAGCTCAGAGATAGAGTTCTTCACCGGGTCTGCAATCTCAGAAACCGGCTGAGTGAGGATGAGATGACCGCGCTCCGTGTCTCCGGACTCCTATCCGGCAACTTTACGTACAAGAACAAGCAAAAGATTGCCAAAACCGTTTTCGCCAAAGTCGCCGCCGATGAAGCCGCCAAGAAGAGTGTTCCGCTCGGAACGTCTGCTGTTGTCAGTCAGCCTATTCCAGTACCTCCTTGGCTTCTAAGTATGGGGTACTTGACCGCCAAGCGCACTTACGAAACGTCACAGACACGTCCCCTACACGTTGTGCCAAAGGCAAAACGCTGGTTCCGAGAAGAATATCTCTTCACTGCTTGTGACGACATTCTTATCCGTGAGTTCATCGCTCTTGGCAAGTCGGACGCTGAGATCGGTCGACTTATGGGAGAGTGGCAGCCAGATGCTGCTGAGCAAATCAGACTGCGCAAGGAAGAAGCCACGTTTGTCAAGGCGCGGTCGCCCAGAATCACGCTCGCAAAGAAGAATGGCGGCACAGCAGTAATAACTTTGATGAGGTACAGCTGCGAGAACGAAGGCCGAGAGCAAGTGGAGCGACATACGGACACGTTCAACGAGCGGTCTCCCGTGCTACTCGAGAAGTTCGAGGCTCAGGTGCTCAACGGCTTGAAGGCTAAAGATGTCAACCATGTCATCCGGACCATTCCCAGCATCATGCCTCTAGACGCTCCGTCGCGTGGCTCCTACAGAGCCGATCGACCCGGCCGAGGACGGTGGCGAGTGGGTCAAGAGCTACTCGATGACCAGAGCATCGAGTTCCTCAAAGACACTGAGTGTCCCAACGTGCACTGTATTCAAGTTGGCATGGATTCATGGTCTTCCAACGCACTAGGCTGG
Organism: Cyphellophora attinorum; assembly: GCF_001299255.1. NCBI lineage: Eukaryota > Fungi > Ascomycota > Eurotiomycetes > Chaetothyriales > Cyphellophoraceae > Cyphellophora > Cyphellophora attinorum. Next base: position 101,954 of record NW_017253250.1, on the reverse strand, counting down.
GCACGAGCCCTCAAACCGATCATTAACACTGGAAAGTTCCAGTCAATCAAGCTCTGGATAGACACCGGCTTCGAACTAGGCGGCCACTACCCTCTTCCAGGAGAGAAGCAGCATTCTCGATGGCAGTGTTTCGACATTGCCAAAATCGTCAACACAATCTGGTGGATCAGCACACAAGGCCAGCTGCCATCTGGCGCACGTGACCGGCCGATCGAGAACCTCCTCAAGGCATGGTCAGTAACAGCGCTGGCCAAGGCCAGCAAATCGCCCATCGGCAAAGGTGCAATGGAAGTATTCGCACTCGATGATGCTCAGTGGCGGAACACTACCACTATTCCGGACTTCGACGTCTCTATTGCCGACAAGCAATGCGAGCGTTGTGGAGAAGCCATTGTGAGCCAGACGTTCCACGACGAGTTTCAATGTCGTGTGTATAGTTATATATGTGGCTTCGACGGTTGCCAGAAGAGATGGCATTCAAAGGATCGGGATCAGAGGGACGCCCATATGCACCGGCACTGTGCCCAGCTCGAGTGCGAGTTCTTCGACAATGCACTCACCGAAGCCATTATTACACGAAATAAAGCAGATGGCACTGCCGGTCTCACTGCTCAGCTCGACACCTGAGTTACCACAACCTCGAATATCTCGGAAATGTTCCCTACACGTGTACAGCACATTATTTGTCTTCTTCATTTTCTCACGGCGTTGTTCAACAACGCTGTCGTATTAACCGGCAATTCTCTTCGATTTAGTTTGCTCCACGAGAGACGACAATGAGTTCTTTTTTATTTCAGTATGCACGCATGGTGTTGCGAATCCTCGGAACGAGTCTACAGAATGAGTGCAAGTACGGCACCAATGTCATGTTCAAGCACACATGCGCACGAGAGAAAAAGCGAGTGTTTTCAGATACCATTCTTTACGTTGCTACGAGCTCAATGATATTCGATTTTCAATGGTCGAGCTGCGGCGCAATGCTTGGCATTATTCTGCTCTGCCTTCGTGCTTTTCTGGAGCCTCCTCCCACCCGCTCACGACTCCAGGCGCTGCTCGTCGTTGCTTGTGTCCGTGATAGGACCCTCGAAGACCATATCCAGCCCTGAGCCGCCGTGCTGCATTCGGTGGCATTGAGTCGAAATGCCTGTGCAGTCGGAAAAAAAAGCCCACCCCAAAATCCCCTTCCAGCCGCCCATGACTTCGGGTTACGAAAGTGAAAACGAAATAACGATGGTCGTATTTGAACGCCTGGCTAACGCTGAGCTCAACGTTCATCGAATGTTGCGAGAAATGAAAAGGCTCCACCAGGAGGCCGCGGGCAGGAAACTTCTAGCTCTTGAAGAGACCATCGTTGTTTTGTGCCTGGTCGGTATCTGACGGGGTCGGGACAGAGTCGACGTTGTTGAAACCTTCCAGCACCTTCTGGTATTCCTCATTATCTGTGACCAGGTTTCGCCACTTCTCGAAGGCAGTTTCCTTGTAATACCGCTCTAGTTCTTGGTCCACGTTGACACGATAGGTCCAGGTCCACTGGCAGGCCTTGATGAATCTGAACTTGATCGCCCGACGGAATTTCTTGCGATACTCCTCCTCAGCAGGGATAGTACTCTTCAGGAAGATGCCTTCAAAGTCAACACTGCCAGCACATCGTGAGAACATCGCCATAGCATGGGCAAGCTCATGCTTCATGAAGATACCTTCGAAGATCTCGTTCATCTGTGCTTGTGTGCAGCGAGAGAGAACATCCCATGTGTACAGGGCGGTGAGAGATTCGATGGCGTCCTTGAATAGCTGAAGAATGGCATGTTGAGTCGATCGGGTCCAGTCCATGTACTTCTTGCGCCAGGCAGTCTTATGGTCGCTGACCTGACGTTCACCTTTTCGATGGAGGAGTTTTTGATGCTCACTAGCGATCTGACCCGACTGGAAGTAGACAATATGACCAGCATAGCGCCGGGTGTTGTCTTCATGTTGAGCCTGCCGGTATTCGTCAGCATGAACCAGGAATTCGAGTGCTTCTCAAGCAGAACTGGAGGAGAACTCGACGCCAGACAATCATCAAGCAGCCGCCAGGAGAACTTCAGAGATGGCTGAGAGAAGAATGAAGCAGCTCTCCGAGAAGTATGAAGATGATGCGAGATACATCCGAGAGGTTATAAAAAGTGGCTAAACTTACTTGCTGATCTGCATCTCTGTGCCAAATATGCGCGTCTCGAGCTCGAAGCAGGAGCTGCGGAGGACTTCCAGCTTCCCGATGCTCACGGCGTTTCGTAATCTTGTCGAACTCCTTGAGACTGCCCTTGAGCTTCTGCAGGAAGGGACTTATGCGTGCAGAGGGGATAGGTAACGCAGTGCCACGTGCGAGCGCGTTTCGAGCTTCAGTTCTGAATGCGTGGTAATACTCGAGATTGGGGCGAGTTTCCTTCTCTGGCATGACGTACGGATGTCGGGGCTTGGTGACATCGATCATGAGAGCAAGAGGCTCGGGCGGATACGCAAATACGGCTTGGGTCTCTTTGCAGGAGGGAGGTAGTCGAACTCATCTTCGTCTTCGTGAGCCAGCGGACGGCGACGGCGGACTGGGGCGGGCTCTGGTGAAATCGCTTGCCGGGCGGCTTCATCGTTGTGGTCGAGTGTGATTGATGACTGCTCCGTCTCGTCGGTATCTGAGAACCTTCGAACGGTGACTCTTCGTCATCGCCTGTCGTCAGATCGACGTCGTCTGTGTCGGTGATGCAAGCCCTGGCACCCTCCTGCGCAGCAATAAGGCGAAAGACGTGCGATCGGAAGGCCATTGTGAATGTCGCTACAACGTGCGCTGTAACGTTCACTGGGCGTTGTCGATATGATGGGGATGAAAGAGAGTAGAAGTAGAGGGAAGGAGAAGTTAATATTTAAAGACCAAGATCGATCGGACTGATCGATGCCAGATTCACTGAGAGAAGTGATTGTATTCACTGCTAGTAGCTCGAAGTGCCGTACTCAATGACAGCTTGAAGCGGAGGCCTCAATGGCGCCTCGCAGTGCAGTCCGTGAAGTGCAGTGTTTTGAATCCTGTCTTTACCTTTGACCTCATCTCAACCACTGATTCCGGGTGTAGAATAGTCCTGCAATTGATCTGAAAGTGAGCGAGACGAGTAAAAAGTGACTAGTGTTATATTCACTGTAGATGTCATCCTCGTAGATCAATTGAGATCGGACGGATATACGTCTTCCTGTGTATACCTATCGATACACCGACCAACGACTCACCTTTCAACTCTCAAACAACCCCTCCACCGCTGCAACCAAGCAAGCACCATGTCTAGCCCAACCGCGACGAAGCTTCAAGTTCTCGAAGCTGCTGTGGTCTTCTTGAGCGCAAGGGTGAAGAAGGTGGTAGAGGCGGACGTCGTGCACGGCAATGTGGCGATCGGCAACCGCACGCAGCGTGCAACGGGCAACATGGTGCAAAGCATGAAGAACAACATGCTTATTGCTATCATGGAGGACCTCGAAGCCATTCTCAGAGAGGAAAATTTCGCGGCGTACTTCGAGGAGCTGATGGCCAAAGCAGAGCAGCTGGTAAGTATTAGGAAAAGCAACTTCTGAGTATTCGGACTGACATGCATGACTAGAACCAAGTCCCCGATATCAAGCAGGAACCGAATCCAGAGATCTGATGAATAGGCGACCCATTTCAACGTCGATTAACCAAAATTTCGAAGAGGGCCATACGGATCTATTGGAGCGAGAGCCTGTCTGCGTTCTATGAAGTACCTTAGATGAAGGTGGAAGAATTGGCATAATATCTCCACAGATACTCAAGAGCGACGTTCTCCGGAACATGCTCTACACGTCAAATGAATATTCCTGCTCTTCCAGAACGTTTTTGCTGGAATGTTCCGAAACTGATGTTGGAAAGTGACACTGTAGTTGTTCGCGCTGTTGTATTCCATATTTGCGAGAGGGATTAGAGCGGGCTCAGTTGTGGCTGAACAGGTTGCGACCAGAACGTTCTCGGAGTGGGGGTGTCGACTAGCTGCTCTCAGCTTCGTGCTGTTCGTGACTGAGGCGAAGTGAATGCGTCCTGCTCGTGACTTGCAATGCCTGTCCGCGAGGCAGAGTCGCAGCACCGTTGAGAAGGTCGCGAGAGGCTTTGGTGATCGGTCTGATTTGGGCTCGGCAAAATTTCTTGGCGAGCGGAACACATACGCCGAATGCAAACGAGGACCCCACGCTGAATGCTACAGTGCGTGAGGGAAATGACTTACTCCGTACATGTCTGGCAACGGCCATCAAAAGACCTACACACTACGAATGCGCCCCGGATCTCGCTCTCTCATGAGATGCCCCTACTGCATACTACCGCGGCCGTTACAAGACATCTCCGAGAGATCCTCGCTCTCCGCGTGAAGCCTACCACTGCAACCACAAGCCGCGTCCTCAGCACTACTCCCTGTGTACTCAAGCAACCCCAGTTCCCACCCAGAATCCAGCTCCTCGACTCAGACCTCAAGCACGACTTCGTTCTCGGCCGCGGACCCGGCGGACAGGTCATTAACAAGACCGCGTCGGCAGCGCAGATAACCCACCTCCCAACGGGAATTGTTGTGAAGAATCAATCCACACGGTCCCGAGCGCAGAACTACAAAATAGCACGGCAGATACTAGCCGATAAGGTGGATGAGGCGTTGAATGGTGCAGGAAGCCGGCCGGCCGTGAAGCAGGCGGTCAAGGCGAAAAAGAAGGCGAGTGGTGAAAAGAAGAAGAGGAGGAAGTATAGGGCACTTGCGGAGGGGAAGCATGGTGATGGCGGGGGAGATTATGGCGGCGATGAGGTAGAGGTGCACGATCAAGACGATGAGCAAGGGTCGCAGCTCAAGTGTGCCGAGATAGAGGTGAGGTACACTGTTCAGGACAAGCAGGCGACATGATTCTCGACCTCGACTTCCAAACAAGATTTCGATTCCATTTTTCGCTGTACACCAGTACATGCGCCACAAGTCCCAATGCGTTATCAATGCGCGCTTCGCTTGGCTCGTTATGACACGTTATTCGTGTCGACATTGTCGACATTGTCACCACCGTCGCAGGAAATTGCTCCTTTCAGCGAGCTACGGCAGTCGACATGAAAACCCCAATTCTGCTCCGTCCTCCAATCTCATGCGGGTCCTCCAACCGTATCCATGGGATGGTGTCTTCCATGGGAAGCCGTATGCCGCTGGGAGTAGTCCATCCGCCGGGACTACCCTATCTAATCAAAAAGTCGTCCGCCTTTCGTTGGATTGTCCAGTAACGGAGTCCTCGCCGTCCCTTTCGGCGACGATGGTCAGCGTCTTGCGACGGCTGACTACTTTCTTGGCCTGCGCGGGACGCAGACGCGGTGTTACCGGCATGAGCTGCTGCTCACGGCATGGAATGGCTGATGGCAGAGGTAACGCCGGATCCGGAAGCACGAAGACTGGCGGTATGGACCGCTGATCGTGCTCCGGACCTATCTGCGGCTGCTCGCCCTCCAGATTGGTTTCTTGCTCCCTTTCCCGACCTTGTGCGTCATGCTTCACGGAAACAGACGTCGACGCATTTGAGCAACTCCAAGGGGGCGAAATATAAGGTTGCGAGCGACTCGGCAACAGAGCTCGCATGCCTTTCGAATCCCTCCATTTCTCGCAGTCGCATTCGTGGACACAAGCCCATTCTTCCGTCATGTACGTCGCAACGAGGACGTCTTCGCCACCATCCGTCTCTATTCTTTGTCGCTTGAGCTCACACATACGGTCAAGGCTGGCCCGGTTCTTCGAAAACCACAAATTGAATGCCGCATCTGCTTCTGCGTGACTTCCGAAGCAGTCGGTTCCTTTGACGGGACCAAGCGCGACGGTGAAAGCCCAGTGGTATGGCGTTGAGCAGACCGGAGTCGAAGCAGAAGCAGCTCTCGAAACAGAAGGTGATGCGGAATCAGAACGAGTACTGGTTCGTGCCATTGTTGGCGAGGACGCTGTGTTAAGGTCGTGTTGTGGAAGCTGAAATGTAATCGCTGAGTGGATCAGGACTATTTATCGTCGATCCGTCGACGTGGATATGGTCGATGATTTTGGGTTGCGACCTGGTACTTGATCCCCGGTTCTTAGAGTGTTGCACGAACAATGAAGAACGACTCCGAAGACCTGAGAGCGGGCTATACTTACCATCGAGGGGGAAAGGTACTCTCGCCCTTCAGGGCGGAGGAGGACTTGGCAGCTGAGCAGATGAGCACTTTGCAATAAGCTTTCCGCCGACTATGGTTCTGCCAGGAGTCACAACTTGCTCCTACCAATCAGAGACCACGATACTTTCAGCTGCCTCGGAAGACCCCTGTTATCACGCTGTCTATTGCGCTATCGAAAGGTCTCTCACGCAGTCCTCAGTGCTGTCTTGCGTCATGCATGGAGAGTCGTGCATCGCTCGATCCCATCACCGCAAGAGCCTGCGTTGCTCCCTTCATTGTGTGCTAGTGGTCCTGCATCACCCTGTGTCTACACTACAAGGGTCCGAGTTCTTTCCAGGTCTACATCACTCATCCTCGCGCCACGCTAGACGAATTCCAGCTCAAGCACGGCTTCAAATGGAAAGAGATGGGGCAAGCTTCAGGGCGCTCTGGGCTGAGCTGGCAGTCCGTGACTCACGAGGTGCCATCGACTGTGCCATTCAGATGCCTGAGTCATACTTACCGTATGTCCCTGACTTTCCCAATTGCATGTTGTCTTCGCAGAAGCACGTAAAGTGGCAGGTACGTTCCTGTCCTGATTTTTGGGGATTGCTTGTGGTCTCGTGCTTCTTGGGCAAGCGCTGAGCACTAGGCAGATCCAGAGACGAAGGAAATGTTTTGGTTGTCACGGGCAGTATTGCATGGCCGTGACGGGTCAGATATACTTGAATCTCTCCACGCATTCGAGGCCTGCCGGATCTCTGGTGAAGGCCAAGCCTTTGATTCAGTGGGGACATCCTTTTCCGCGGAAGTCGAATGCTCATATCGGCTGAGTCTTCGGATAACAGCAGCCCGGCGTTGCCGAGCAGATTGGCCTTCGGAACGAGGCCACGTTCGTCAAAGCGCGCTGGGCACTGGCGTCATGATGTAAAGACGGATAATTGTACAGCAGTCATGACACTGTATCATTCATCAACAGGTCCGTAGGGTGGATGGGAAGCGGAAGGGCACATTCAGTGTGCAGTATTCCGTACTGCTCAAAAAGCTCGAGTATCATCGTCATCTGTAGAAAAGAACAGATGTTAACAAGCGGATCTTACATTGTAGACCGGGCTCGCCAGTCCTTCAATGCCTATCGAGCTGGTCAAGAGCCACTTAACCACGAAAAGAACATCAGCTTCCACCAAATTACCCAAAGGTTCAGCTAGAAAATCGATTCCAGTGCGGCGATTCGCACCCGTGCCAGGCAGATTCCATCCTTCCACATGCTATCCGCGTTCCAGTTGCCACGCTCGAGATAGCTTCAAGAGGCTGACTACACCCTGCTACATCTGGTCGGTGCCTCGCAGCGTAGGCAAAGACGCAATGTCATTCCCAGCCTCCGTTATCTGTTCGCAGTGGTCATCGTTGGTGACTAGACTATGCGACTTCTTGAACGCTACCGTCTTGTACTGTAGCCCCAACTTGGGATCAACATGAATACGATACTGTCACGTCAACCGGCCGGCCTAACACATCTTAGCATAGGCACTCGGTACGTAGTGGGCGCACACCTTGATGAATCTGTATCGAGTTCCATAACAGGATTGTTGGTAGTACGCCTCCTCGTCAGCATTGTCGCTTGTCTGAAAGATGCTGGCAGTACCTACACTCTCCGTACATCGTAATCACAAAGCCATTGCGTGAGCGAGAGAGTGTTTCTGGTAGATACCGCAGAAGATTCCTACAATCTGTGCCTCTGTGCACCTTGAAAGGATGTCCCATGTATAGAGTGCCGTCAGAGACTGGATTGCCTCCTTCAACAGCCCGAAAATGGCCTGCTGTACTGTACGAGTCCACTCGCTGGACTTACGACCCCACGCGGTCTCATTATCGCTAGCCCGACGATGGGTAGCTCGATGTCGGCGGTCGTGGTAACTCATGGTGGACGAAGATCAGAGACAAAGTCCTTGACCGAGCCCACAAACTCCGAAGTTGATATTCGTCATGGAACGATTTGCTGGCGGTCGCTTCTCCGGAACGCTCACAGCTCATGTCGGCGGTTAACTCGTCGAAGTCCGGTATGGTGGCCATGATTCGCAGTTCAGCACCGTCCATGGCAAACGCAGCTGTCGGATCTCGACCGGTGCAGGATTTGATGATGGAAGAAAGATGGCGAACGAATTCCAGAGACATGGATGAGCTAAGCGCAGGCTTCACGCCTGCAGAAGAGCATCACTCACATGTGCCTCGACACCCCAAACAGTGCACATCGCAGCATTGGTAACATTATAGTAGTAATCCGACGGAGCGTACCATGTGCAGTCGACAAGAAATCGCGAATGTCGACGTCATTTTGCCTTCTTTTTAAGGCGTCGTGGCTGCTTACTGCGTTTCCTTCCATCAGCTTGCTAGAATGTTGTTTGGACAGTGCATTGCCACATATATGTCGGCCATGGTCGCCAATGGCGCCTGGCCGTGGCCATTGAAGCATGAAAAAGGGGACCTTCCTCATTCCGTTACCCAGCGCTTTCCTGCCGCGGACGCGTTCCTGTTAAAAGAGTACAACCTCGGCTCGGCTCAACAGAACGCGTCGCATATCATCGCCTCTACCCCGCCATGCACCGTCGATCTCATTTGAGATATGACTGCCTCCGACTCGCCTGGACCTAGTACCAGTCCGAGGGCTCTGGCCCTGGTCAAGACGCGATGTCAGTGATCGATGAATCGTCTGCCGACTTGTTCGCATGACCATGCGGAGATCTGACTTCCAAGTGCTTGTTCAACACACACTTTGGCCACTGTGTGAACCCCATCATGTTGGTAACAATCCGTACATCCAGCTCGTCCGAGACCCCGGATGATCATATATTGTCGATGCGTCACTCGAGGATAGTCTGATCTTTCCTTGCTATTGACTTGAGTTGCAAGCTTGTGAGCCATAAGAACCCTACCTAGTACACCCAGCAACGCTGGTATCCCCGGCCATGGCACCAGACATCAATACGGTCAACGACGACCCTCTCGCCACGCACGCCACTGACGGCTACGCAGACAATGGCGTTAGCCGTGCAGATTACACCATCCCGGACATCGTCCTTCACGGGCCCTACACTCGCAAGATCAAAGTCTTGAGTATAGGTGCCGGAGTGACTGGTATAATGAACGCCTACCACATCCAGAAGTACCTGAAGAACGTGGAACATGTAATCTACGAGAAGAATGCCGACATTGGTGGCACATGGCTGGAGAACAGGTATCCGGGAGCTGCTTGTGACATTCCTTCTCATGCTTATACATTCCCTTTTGGTGAGTATTCTGTTGTTCCGATCCTACGTGCCTATATGGATCAGCTTCGAAGATGAATGAATGATCGCTGATCCTGAATTATAGCTCTGAATCCGGACTGGCCACGCTTCTTTTCGTACAGTCCTGACATCTGGAAGTATCTGGACAAGGTGTGCTCAGGTATGTTACAAGCGGTACCAGCATGGGTGCCTTCGCTACCATCAACTCATCCATGACCTCCGTTCAGCCTCAATTCATGCTGACAGGATCCGACAGTATGGGATTTACGAAAGTACATGAATTTCAACACCGAAGTGATCGGCGCCTACTGGCAGGAAGACACTGGCGAGTGGCTGATCAAGTTGAAAGATACGACTGGAGGACAGACAAGACTCTTCGATGAACGATGTCATATCCTACTCCACGGCACTGGAATCCTGAACAATTTCAAGTGGCCTAACATCGAAGGTGAACGATTCGACGCTGTTGATGCAGAATCCAAGTACTGACAATGGCTAGGTATGGAGACCTTCAAGGGCAAGATCGTACACACGGCCCGCTGGCCCACAGACTATCAATCCGAGCAATGGAAATCCGACCGCGTCGCAGTCATCGGCTCCGGCGCCTCCTCCATCCAAACCGTCCCCACCATGCAACCGCACGCCCAACACCTCGACGTCTTCGTCCGCACGCCCGTCTGGTTCGTCCAGATCGCCAACAATTTCGGGGCCAACCATGCCTATACCGACGACCAACGCCAGTCCTACCGCGACCCGCACCAGATCGTAGAGCATGCAAAGTCCATTGAGGACCAAGTCAATGGGTTATGGGGAACTTTCTTCAAGAATGCGAGCGCGCAAAAGGAAGGGCAGAAGGCGTTGAAGGCGCGTATGGCCGAGTTTTTGAAGGATGAGAGGCTGCTGGAAGGATTTACTCCGAGTTGGGGGATTGGATGTCGGCGAGTCACGCCAGTACGTATACCTATGAGCCTGCTCCGGACGAGACATCACTTTCCCCACTGTGATCTGTCCCAGTACATGCTTGGGTTAACAGATACAATAGGGAGACCCTTATATGGAAGCAATCCAAAAGCCCAATGTCGATGTTCACTTTACCGCTGTGGAGAAGATCACGCCGAAGGGCGTGGTGGGCGCGGATGGGGTCGAGAGGGAGTGCGATACAATTGTGTGCGCGACGGGATTCGATGTCAGCTATCGGCCCAGGTTTCCTATCGTGGGACAGAATGGTGTCCAGTTGGCCGATAAATGGAAAGAATGTCCAGAAGGTTACATGGGTCTGGGGATACCGGACTTTCCCAACTTCCTCACTTTTATCGGCCCTAATTGGCCTGTGGAGAACGGCAGCGTCATGGGGCCGTTGATGTACGTTTCCTACTACGCTCTTCAGATGATTCGAAAGTTGCAGACCGAGTACGTCAAGAGCGCGACACCGAAGCAGGACATCACGGACGAGTTCAATGCGCATTGTCAGGAGTGGGTCAGGCATACTGTCTGGACGGAGGAATGTCGATCTTGGTACAAGAACAATGAGACGGGAAGAGTGAATGCGGTCTGGCCAGGAAGCAGTCTGCATTATATCGAGGCGATCAGGAATGTCAGGTGGGAGGACTATGACCTGAAGTATTGTGAGGAGGGGAAGAAGAACCGATTCGCGTATTTGGGGATGGGCACGACGGAGGCGTTGGTCAAGAAGGAAGACCCGAGTCCTTACCTGAACGTGGACATGATCGATCCAGACTGGATGCGGGCGGTGGGCATGGACGAGGGAAAGATCAAAGAGGCGAAGGTCAAAGAGTTGGAAGGAAAGATCGAGGAGATAAAGAAGAAGGGCTGGGATAACGTTGAGAAGGCGAGCATTGCGTGAGAAACAACCTGGGTCTGTGGAAATTGGAAATTGGAAATTGAAGTGTTTCGTGGTCGTTGGAAGTCATGCCACGTGTATCCATGTATAAAGGTCGGACAAAGGAATCGGAACATTGTGATTTCCACCCAAAGCGAACTCTGGCCCCAGAGTCCTGTCCATGGCTGATCACCGTTCTCCTCAGACAGCTTCTCTCGTCAGATTCTCATACAAAGCCCAAGCAGCGAGCGTCTTCGCGTCCCTCGCGCCCTCCCTCCAAAGCTCCTCATACTTCACAAGCTTGACTTTGATCTTCTCATTGCTCGTGCCAGACAATTTGTCCCTGAGATTGTTGATCTCAGTCTTCGGCCACGTTTGCTCCCAAAGAAACAAGGCAATGAACTCATCACATCCGCCAGGACTGGGATACATTGCTTTCTGCAAGTGCTCCTCCGAGCCTTGCGACTCCTTGAGAGCATGCTGGGCATTCCTTAAAGCGAGTTTTGTCATGTCGACCAGATCCTTGCTTTTGATTGGAATGCCAGTTTCCTCAAACACTTCGTTTGCTGCAGCTCCAACAAATGTGCCCTGGTCGTCGATCATGCCAGCTGGAATCTCATAGAAAGTGAGGCTGCCCGCTGGTACGCGTGGCTGCTGGGTCATGACGACCCATCGTTCAGTCCTGGTCTCGTCCTCTTCAGGGATGAGAATCATCAAGACAGCAACACTGCCTCCGCGGAGGAAAACGGTTCCGGGGAGTTGCTCGCCTTTCGCGTTCTTCACGACTGTCTTCATCATCAGGAAGCCTATTCGCTTCTTGTCGCCGGACCCCCATATGTCGACGCCTTTGACCTCTATTGACCGGAGAGTAAATCTTTCATCGTCCTGGTGGAATGGATGATGCGGATCAGTCTGCAGAGCAATGGACCGGCGAATTGTGGGCAGCCACTCCTTGAAAGGTTTCCAGTTCAGTAGTTGCTCTTGAGTCAAGCCGTCTATCAGGTGGACACCAACTTCGGGCTCGCCTTCGACTGGCGGCAATGTGAACGTTGAAGTCATGATCACACTGTCTGGCCCCGAGTTTGGCAGGGATGCGCATGAACGTGCCCTTTCACGACCGCCACAAAGCACTCATATGTGCTCGTTGATTTTGGGCTTGTGAGTAAGGCAGCAGTAGTAGACAGACGCCCTGTAGGGCAGACAGGTCTGTCGGCAGGCAACCTTTGGTTCGTAGAGGGGCGCCTTTCAATTGGAGGGGTTGAGCTGCTAGGGCCGATGCTGCAGTTTCAACCGGCAATCTATCAAGGTCTCGATTGGCAGGCACGGTTCAAGTACTTGCTCCTTCGGTCAGAACGAAGCCGTCGCTGTACGAAGGCTCCCAAGGATCAACTATCTTCGATTGCATTATCGCCTCCGCAAGAGAAAGTGTTTGTGATGCAGCTGCACCGGCACCTCTGGGTTCTCGCCTATAGCCATGAGCGGCGAACGCCATCGGTGGCGGCGACGGCCCGTGCATTAGGCCCTGCTCGACCTCCACGCCTTCCCTGTTCTGACTTAACACGGGGCCAATTCCACGACTCGACCTCGACTGAAACAGCCCCATTGAATTTTGTCAGCGACGTCCTCATGCACTGATCGTCATGCCACCATCACCGTCTCCATTATTAGCATCATGGCGACCATGTGCTCGATGGTTTTTCGCCAGGCGTGGCGACCAGCTGCCAGGTACAAGGACCTCTTCCTTTTACGGTCCAATGCTCGGTGATCTCAACCGTGGAACACAGCTATGTTGTGCACAGTATGTCGGGACATGCTACGAGACCAAAAGGGTCTGAAAGGAGATACCGGTACACGACTTTTCCTAACATTCGAGCACGATACCCTGGCCAACGTGACAGATAAGTCACAGAATTCCGACTGCTTCGTGTGTCGAACACTCGCCGAATATTTCATCATCCGCGGCTACAATGTCAGTCGCAAGGATGGCTCTCGTCGCCTCACTGCCATCCTACAGGCAGTTGCAGACAGGCGAGATCTATTCCGTCTAGACTTTAAGGTTGATGATCGAATGATTAGCAGCTTTGTGCTTCAAGCTAACAGTAAGACCTGACTGGGAACGCGACCAGCAACTAACGACTTGATAGAGAACGATGCGCCTGTGCTCCCTGCGCTCACAGCACCGAGTGCCACGACTGACGATCCAGAAGTCATTGCACGTGCAAGGGAGTGGATCGAAGATTGCTTCGCCAATCATTCCAAGTGTCGTCCTGCATCAGAACCCGAATGGTATCCGTCTCGCCTGCTCGATCTTACTTCTCAGCTCAGTGATACAGCCAAGGGCGACTCCGTGAGACTCGTGTCTCGCAAGGATGGTGTCGTGCCTCAACTTGAGATACAGGGTCGCTACATGACCCTCAGCCATCGATGGGGCCAGAAGACCTTGTTGAAACTCACCAGAGACAACATACGCGAGTTTATGGGAGGTATACGATTGACTGCCCTTCCAAAGACTTTCAGGGACGCCATCAAAGTTGCCAGTAGCCTTGGAATCCGCTGGCTATGGATTGACGCACTGTGTATCATCCAGGAAGACACGGGTCTGAAAGACTGGCTCGAAGAGTCCGCCTCCATGGAACGCGTGTACACCAACTCTTATTGTAATATATCGGCAACATTTGCTGTCGATAGCTCAGAAGGCTTATTTCACACTCGCGATATGACATGGAGATGGCACGAGACGGTGACACTCAACACCAAGGGTTTGCGTATGAGTGGAGGACAGAAGGTATCCTGTAATATTCTGGATCCATTCTTTTGGCAGAGATACGTTGACGACGCGCCTGGTAAGCCTTCGTCCAGGCCTAAATGGTCGTTACCTGTACTTACCGAAAATAGTGAATCGAAGGTCTTGGGTCTACCAGGAGCGGATGTTGGCTCCGCGAATCTTGCACTGGTGTAAAGATCAGATCGCCTTCGAATGTAAATCAAGCAAACGGGCTGAACTCAGACCGGAAGGTCTCCCGCACTACCTCCTGAGAACGGGCACAGTGACCGAGGACACAAGATTGAAGAGCGCTGATGTTGAAGAGGGCAAACGTCTATGGCACATCCGCCAAAAGTCCTCCAATAGATCGGCCCTTCAGCGTATGGTTGACGAAGCGGACTCCGCCAAGAAAATCGACGACAAGTTCTATCTCTACGAGTTGTGGAAACATTGGGTCGAGGCCTATTCGAAGATGGAGCTCACAAACTCAGAAGACCGTTTGCTGGCCTTGTCTGGAGTGGCAGAAATGCTCAACGCTCGTCTCAAAGAGGCGGATGGCCCAGACCGATATATCGCCGGCCTATGGCAGGCTTATGCGGCCAGCCAGCTCTTATGGCATGTCAACCAAGGCGAAGGCGAGAACAGGCAACCACTTGAGAACACAAGGCCTGCAGAGTACCGTGCGCCGTCATGGTCCTGGGCCGCTGTCGAGACTCCAAGAGGCATCACTATGGGCGAGACCACTGACGAGAATCTGCTGGTGGACGTTGCATTCGTCCGCCTAATATACCGAACCACGCAGAACAAGTTCGGTCTGATTGAGGATGGCTATATTGTCGTCCGTGGTGTCTTGCGGAAGATCGAGCTGATTGACGACTTCAGGCCTGTGCGAGGTCCACTAAATGACTATGAGTCATTTGTGAGTATCGCGAGGTTTCATCATGTGGTCCTACTGACTGATCTAGATCAATTCACACAATTGGGATTCCTACCTACCACTATTCTTAGCGCTGCTCTTCGCCACAATAAATCTGCACATCTTACTATGGCAGACGTGGATGTCGTTCCTTTCCTCCACCCCTATTCTCATCACTCAACTCGCCGCAACGATATGCTGCTATTTCTTCCGCTCCTGGAAGCACCAACTGCAACAGCCACCAATAGCAATACCGCCAGACCCAAACAGCAACCGCTACAAATGGCGGCTCGTCCGTGGACGCAAGAATAGCCCCATGGGCAAATACTACGATTCGCTAGTCTACCTCGACAGCCCGCTCTCCGAGCCCTCCATCTTCGGGCCAGATGCGCAGGTGTACTGTCTACCAATACGAAAGCCGAAGGCTGATGAGCGGCACCTGTTCTGCTTACTGGTCCAGGCCGTGGATGGCGAGTACGGTATGAGGTATCGGCGGGTCGGGATGACAAAAGTGTCAGAGCTTACGCCGATCATGCTGCACGATCTGACCACGCCGCCGGGCCAGGATATGAACGAGAGAGGTGAGTATGTGTATAGTACGGTCGAGAAGCCTGGTGGGGAGAGCACGATCTGTATCATTTGAGGTGGTGAGATTGTAATCCACAAGGTTTGTGCGATGTGCCTCACGTCTCGGTCTTGTGCTCTTTCTGTGTGCAGAGCCGGCCTCCAGGCCCAACAGGAATGCAGCGAGGAAAGATATCGACAACAATCGTATTCTATTATCTCAGGACTACACGACGAACGCCAAGGCAGTATCCCAGCAGCAGCACTGGCATGGAATGTCAAGAGAATGATTCTACGGCTCGGGAATCTATGGGAAGAAGCATCGAATGAAGCAACCTGGCGGACACGGTGTATATGCAGGCCATGGAAGAATTTCGGGCGAAGATCCACAAGCCTTCGGCCGGAATCTCGGACGAGGACCCGATCGAGGTTTACCCACGCATCTGCCTCGTACACCATGCCATTGCCAGGGCTGGGAGCAACATTCCACTCTCTTTTCTGCTAGTCAGAGGAGCCGCACAAATATCGGCAGGATTCTTGCAGCCACAATCACGGTTGTGCGGTGCGCCGAGCTTCCACCAACGATGTCTGGCTGCCGGACGACGGGTGTGCCCAGTTCCGGGCCTCCTTTCGCCAGGCCATGGCGAGGCTGTCCGCTCCTCAATGGTTTAGTTCCCATTTGCTGAGTCACACAGGGACAACAACCACCTCAGGAGCATGGCAGGAAACACATCGGACCCTGCACTGTTACAAAAGATGGCTTCAGCAAGGCACCAAAAGAACGGCGCGATTGGGAATCAGGACGCTCGTTACGCCAAAATGTCGATGAACACATTAATCAGCTCTCGAAGTCTGACAAGTTGTGACAAGAACTATATGTTCGCCACCATGTCCAGCCGTCTTCAGAATGCTGGGCGGCAGCCGACCAGACAGCATCTCGTCCGGCCACAGAGCCTCCTAGATCTCGCACTGAGCCGTTGCCGATCCACTTCAATCAAGCATCGTTGAAAATGAGGCAGAAGACCATCCCACCCACACCCCCTTCCACCAGCCTCGCCGGCAAAACCGCCTCATCACAGGCGCCAACTCCGGCCTCGGCCTCGAGACCGCCCGCCAATTCCTCCTCCTACAGGTCTCGCGCCTGATAATCACTACCAGATCACGCGTCAAATCTCTTGAAACTATCGAATCTCTCAGGAACGATCCAGGGGTAAAGTCCAAGAACCCGGATGCCGTGATCGAAGCGTTCGAGGTGGAAATGGACGACGGGCAGTCCATCAGGGCGTTTGTGGGAAGGGTGAAAAAGGAGGTGAAGGAGCTGCATTTGTTGGTGTTGAATGCAGGGATACAGTATTTGGGGAGGAAGGTTGGGAAGATGGGGAATGAGGTAGGGATGCAAGGTGAGTTACATCTCTCGGAGCTGCTTGAGTCGACTCATGCATTGGCTCAAGCAATATGTCCAGAATTGAAACATGCTAACGCTACAAATCCAGTGAACGCATACACGCCCATCATCATCGCCCTCGCTCTCCTTCCCCTCCTTCGCTCCTCTGCCCGTGGCGGCGAGCCAGCAAGATTGACCCTCGTCGGATCGGGAATGCAGGCACAACACGCCCTCTCCAAGAATCCCATCGACGCCTCCACAGCAATCATCGAACACTTCAACCACGGTCTGGCCGTCTTGCCCACAAGTGAACGAACCTCTCCCACCTGTAGCGCAAAGAAAGCGTCCAATGCTTCCAAGGATACCTCGACCTCCGGCGTCTCGGCTCTCGGCTCTGGGCTACAATCCTACGCCGACGCCAAGCTCCTCATCGCCCTCTTCACCCGACAGATTTCCCTCCAGGTGCCCAGTACGGAAGTGGTGATCAACAACGTCTGCCCCGGTGTGGTCCGCACCTCCCTGGCTCAGCATATGCCCTGGGTTCTGAGGACCTTTGCCCAGCCGGTGTTCTTCTGGGTCAAGGACGCACGGACAGTGGAGCAGGGTGCGCGCTGCTTGGTTTGGGCTGCTACTACGACTGAAGCTACACATGGAAGGTTCATTCAGGGCGTGGACGTCAGCAGGGGCGCGGAACTTGTTTGGATGGAGGAGGGCAAAGAGCTTGGGAGGAAATTGACGGGGGAGATGGAGGGGGAGTTGCGGGCTTGGGAGGGTTTGTATGTCAAGGGTACCTAAGGGGATGTTGTAGCGCTTCGGGGGACATGACAGGATCCGGGAAGATGTAAGGAAAAGAACAGCAGCGACAAGTGAAAGGGAAAGGGGAAGCAGGAGAAGTGGGGCCCACAGACAGAACAAGGAAGAGAGAGCTTGAGGGTCAACGCCATAAGCGAAGTCAGCGGAGTGCTTCAATTTGATTCCGTTGCCTGCGGGGGTCTCCTCATCAGGCATGCTACCAGAAGGTGTCAGTCTTCGCTCCGCTACTTCAACATCATCGGTTCACCACTGCCAGCGCGTTTTCAGAAATGCAATATAAATGTCCGGCTCACTAGTCCGCAAACGTTCAGACGGACTTCGCTATCTTCTCATAGTATCGCCACCATTAGCCTCCTTGATGGCGGTCTGTAGTCACACGTAGCGACAGAGTGTACAGGAGACCAAGATGCCAGCAGCAGAACGAACTCGTGTGGTTGAGCAACATGACCACTCTGTCATCCGGTCTCAACAACGTCCGCGCACTACAGTCATCCGGTCTCGTCAGAGGCCGAGCAGCCGTGTCATCCGTTCTCGTGAAAGACTTATCCATCTAGTCATCCGGCGTGAGGCGATGCCCCTTCCTGAGGTCTCCCCCTCGCGACAGATAGAAGTCTCAAAAAGGAAGGCGGCCTGTTGTTTTAAGATCCCTTTGCAGTCGCTGCTGCCACGAACGTTCTCTCCCTACCTCACTTCTGCCACTAGCATACATGGTATGTGGCTGATGCTCAAAGGGCACGGTTGTTCGTACCTTCTCTTCACTTCATCGCATCCTTCTCAGCTTCAGGTCGGCAGTAGCGTAGAGCGCCCACTGGACAATGAATTCTTCAGTCATTTAACAATCTATCTCATGGGGGATATGCATGAATCCAGTACAATCTTCCACCACAAATTCAGCACGCCTGCCACAGTTTCCGCTTTCCACGTCCAAACCATCAAAACCGCAAAACCGCAATCTCCATTCCCCCATTCTGCCCCAACACCCACCGCTCATCCCCCGCTATCCGCCCCATAGCACTCACCTCCCTAGTCGCAGCATCGTCTCTGAGTATCGTGAAGCCGTCGTGATCATCCCCACTGCTGCCAGCAGCCTTCATCTGCGGCGTCCCAATCCTCAACACCAACCGATTCTCAACCATCCACCCCGTGAAACACGTCTCGACCAGACTAATACGCACTCCGGTCTTCTGGTCAAGCACATCCATGACAGGGACGAACCACTTCTCCGCCTCTTCGTCTTCGAGTGGTGCGCTCTCCATACTGCCGTGTCCGCGATAGGGCGGGAGGTTGTCTGTGCCTTCTGCCACGAGATGGGGGCCGCTGCCTTGAAATAAGAAGGTGGTGGTGCGGCTCCGCCAGAAGCGGGCGGCGGGGTCGAAGTAGCCTTGGCCTGCTTCGCATGTGTTCTCGCGCCAGGTCAGGGTTTTGGCGGAGGAGTCGAGGGAGAGATTCATCAAGCGGACGCGGGAGTGCTGGCGCACGCCGAGGAGTTCGAGCTCGTTGAAGGGGAAGCGCGCGAGGATATGCGGGCCCGTCCTGCCGTGGGTGGGGGAGCTGGAGCGTGTTTGTGGCCTGTTGGCGCCGGATGGGTCGAGCGAGGGGCGGTATGTGGATGCGGAGGAGATATCCCAGACGAAGAGGGACTCGATGGGGAGTTCTTCGTCGCCGGTGTACATCGAGCGGTTGGGCTGCCAGAAGTAAATCGCATAATGCGTGGCTGTATGCGTGCTGAAAAACCGATCCCTAGGCTTTCGAGGGGAAGGCCGAGGAAGTGCAGCTTGAATTCGTTGCGTGGCCTTATAGTATACAGGGTGGGGCTTTTGGTTGTAGTGCCACTTGGTGTGGACGGCGAAGGCACAACGTCGAAGCAAGAGGCGAAGTGCCGATTGACCTGCTCCATATCATTCAAGCTGTGAAATGGATCGCGTTCGGCCCATTCGATGATGAGTGTCATGTCTGCCAGGCGGATGTTGCGAACGACTTTGCCTGCAATGTCGAAGGGAATGCTGAAGTGGAAGCCCGTGGAGAGGTCGAGGAGGGCAAGGATGTGCGTCCGCGGCGCATCGGGAGGCAGCTGTTCGGGCGCGTAGACTAGCAGGCCTGGTTCGGCGTAGCTCCAGAGGGTGCTGCGGAAGAGATAGGGTTTTGAAGGCATGTTGAGGCGCGAGAGTTGGTGGGAGGCGTTCTCGAAGTACAGGCGTCCGCCGGGTTGGGATTCGTGGAAGTCCCACTGACCGACGGGGCAAAAGTCGCCTCTCTGCTCCGAAGCAGCCAACTTGTATCGATCGATTGTTCGGATCTTACCGTGGGTAAGGTGGTAGTAGCGGGATGCCAGTCTGTTGAATGTCCGGGACAGTAAAGCAGTGTCATGTTCTCGGCCGATCAGGTCTTGCATCTCTCGAGCAGAAGCGTGGTTCTTGAGTACCATGCGGAGGTAGAGCGGGTTGGTGAAGGCTGCGCGCCAGGATCTAGACAACATTGCGCAACGGGCGACGTCAAAAATCGCGAGGGCCTCGAGGATTGGAAGGAAGCAGTCTTCGGGAAGGTCTGGGAGGGAGAACTTGGGAGTGGTCATGGTAGTGGAGGGCGTGATGCTGGCGGCGTCGACGTCGGCCTCGTCGTTGGTTGTATGGACGGTCATGGTGTATATACTGCTGCTGTTGGGCTCACGCGAGCGGGTATACGGAAGTGGAGCTCAACGTAATCGACAGTCGACACTCACCCAGTCGTTGGCGGGGTGCTCATTGTCGCTCGAAGGGTACACAGAAAAGCAAAGCAACGTTCGAGCAAGGCAGTCACATATTGTACTCGCTGATAGTGGAAGGGGCAACTCTCACAGGAACTGTATCACAAATAATCTTGGGGAATGTACCTATCTGATGAGCGCGCATCTGAGAAATGTCGGGACACCCCTGCAACAGATCCATGAATCCGAGCCTCTCCCGGAGGTTTTTGGACAGGGTCCTGTCAAGGGTCCTCGATGGGGGGTAGTGGAGGAGAGGTGACAGCTCACTAGTCTTTTTTGAGAAGCTTCAGTCACGTGCCTCAGAATCTGCCGAACCACAGATGACCGGCATGGGTCTCAAGGTTCGTGCTCTCCTCTTTCGGACTCGCTCTGGATTGCTGGAATGAGATAGGAATCTCTCCCTGAAGTCTATAAGCTCCGAGTCGAACAAGAGGAAGCCAAGGGACGTGAAGGCAAAGAAGTAAGAGGCCGAAGCCAGAGTCATCGAATCACTAGACGAGCACTCCGGTGCGTTCTCCGCCCGCAAGACTGCCCCGCGATCGAGTCCGCAATTATTTTCCAGGCCTGGCTCTTGGGTACCTGCGGAACGTTCGAGAGCGGGACGTAATGTAGCAATAATTTTTTTCGGTGTCTGTTCTAAGGGCGTGCATGCGATGTATGTATCATCACTGTTGCGGGTTCGTTCAGACTCATAATTCATCTTAAGCTGCATTGATACATCCTCCTACCTTCAATAATTCTCAGCCGGCTCTCACTGTCATTTTTGCTTGACTTTCACACTACTCGTAACTTCCTCGCCAGTCTCGACTTCTTGATCTACCTCAGATCTACACGACACGACCGAGTTCCAACCTTCACCCCACACACCAATCACCACGACACGACCTCCGCAAAGATGGTCATGAACGACAACGCCAACATGTCATCCACCACCATTCCCGTCAACGGCACCAACGACAATGCCGCCAACCCCACCTTCACAGTCAAAGCCGGCCTCGCCAGATGCTCAAAGGCGGCGTCATCATGGACGTCGTCAACGCAGAGCAAGCCCGCATCGCCGAAGAGGCCGGCGCCTGCGCCGTCATGGCCCTCGAGCGCGTCCCCGCCGATATCCGTAAAGACGGTGGCGTGGCTCGTATGTCGGACCCGCAGTTGATCAAAGAGATCCAGCTGCTGTCACGATACCGGTCATGGCCAAGGCAAGAATAGGACATTTTGTGGAGTGTCAGATACTGGAGGCGTTGGGGGTGGATTATATTGATGAGAGCGAGGTGCTGACGCCGGCGGATGATAAGTTTCATGTTGAGAAGGAGCCGTTCAAGGTGCCTTTTGTCTGTGGCTGCCGAAACTTGGGCGAGGCATTGAGAAGAATTGCTGAGGGAGCGGCTATGATTCGGACAAAGGGCGAGGCTGGTACTGGTGATGTCGTTGAGGCGGTGAAGCACATGCGGACGGTCAAGCTGGATATTGCGAGAGCGCAGGGGGCGCTGCGGGAGGGCGAAGGTGCGCTGAGGGCGCTGGCGAGGGAGTTTGAGGTTGATCCCAATCTTCTCAAGCAGACTGCCCAGCTTGGTCGTCTGCCGGTCGTCAACTTTGCAGCTGGTGGCATCGCTACACCTGCGGATGCAGCACTGATGATGCAGCTCGGTTGTGACGGTGTCTTTGTTGGTTCAGGTATCTTTAAGTCTGGCAATGCTGCACAGAGAGCCAAGGCTATCGTTCGCGCTACTACGCACTACAAGGATGCCAAGGTGCTGGCAGAGTGCAGCGAGGGTCTGGGTGAGGCTATGGTTGGCATCAACTGTGGCAGTATGGCGCCAACTGACAAGATGTCTGGTCGTGGCTGGTAGATGTCGGATCTCATGAAAGCATTTTTAGGTGTTATCGGCCGTTCCTCGCCTTGAACAATTGATATTAGTCGAGAGATATCAGATCCTGCAATAGACCTTGCATCTCCTCTTGCCCAAGTGGTACACACATCAGTTCCGTCCCAGCCGCATCTCTTCGACTCGTGATCATCTGATGATCGTGAAACTCCTTCATCAGGAACCGAAAGTTCATCTCGCTTGTACAGATAAATGCATCGCATGCCTTATCGTACAGGATGCGATATTCGACGCCCGTGTCTTCTGCAGCATCTGATGTCGGTTTGGCCCTTGTCCCTGACTCCTCGTCTTCCTCAGGCTCGGCGTCGCCTGTGAGAATCGACAGGATTTCGGTGATCAGGATCCGGTACAGCTTCTGGGCGTTTGGCGGAAGCGACTGGAGAACATATCGGACGCCTTCTTGTCCACCGGCTCGTCGCCCTTTCCGTCCTAGCAGCTCGTTGACATCGTCTACCACGTTTAGCTCCGCTCTATACGGCGCAAATGTTGTACAGTCGTGAAACACAAAGTTGAAGCGGTCCAGAAGAGATGAGTTCCACATCAACGGAAATGTTGGCGAGTCTGCAGTGGCGATGAGATGTACCAGCGGATGTTCTGCCAGTCGAGCTAGCACAGACTGTACAGCTAGCTTGCGAAGCGGCGCCGAATCGAGTGTGTTGATAAGAACGTACAACGTGGCCTCGGGAGGATGCTGCTCCAGGTATATCAATAGAGTCTCAACCATCTCCTGTGGTTGGCCAACCAACTTCAGATCCGACTCTTTCTCGACTAAGACTGATCCGATGGTGTTCAGAACAGTCCTAATGTTCAGCTTAGGGGTGTAGCCATTCACGACCACGATCGATGGCGGCGGATTGGACTTGCCGTACAACCACGTTGCGAACTTGGTGGTAAGCTGCAGCTTGCTTCCATAGCCGTATAGACAGACGCTATAGCCCAGTGATAGCTCGAGTGCCCATTGCGGAAACGCTCTGCCATGCAGCTTCATCAAGTACGCCTTCTCTGTCTTGTGTACCTCGTCCTCCTGACCTCTGTATTCGAAGTACTCATCATGTGTCAACGGCTTGACTTTGGAGAAGACATTGTTCGATATCCGCAGCGGGCCCATGCGATTCTGGAAGAAGTATTTCTCTTCTGGGGCGATGTCGCCTTCGGGGGTGGGCGATCGCTTGTTCTTCGCTCCTGGCGGTCGCCCTCTACCGCGTTTCGACGGTGTAGCTTTGGACGACGTTGGTGTGCTCACTTCTATCGAGTCTTGGACATCTCCCTCGTCTTGGTTCAGGATTTCCCGCGCCAAAGCCCCGCTCCCGTCCCAGTCATCCTCGTCGTTGTCGTCGGCCACAGCGAGGTTCTTCGCGCTCTTTCGTTTCGCTGACCGATCTGCTTGCTTCGTCCGGGATGGCGTGCCTGCTGCTCTCTTACTTGGTGTTGCAAAGAGCGTCTTGCCGTTCGGCTTCGGCGTAGCCGTCCCATTGCTCTTCGAGGCCGTTCGCCTTGACGGCGTACCACTTTGGCGACTCTGTGGCGTCTCGTATTCGGAATCTACCTCTCCTTCAGACTCCGTCTCCTCAATCACCGCAGCCGCTTTCGCAGTCGCTCGTCGGACTCGCTTTGTGGGCGTCTCAGCTTCCACAGAGTCGTCATCGCGCTGCTGTCGCTTTGTCATCACTGTCCTACGCTCATGCCTCCCGCAGATCTCTTGTCGCCTGCCAAATCTTTACGTTCATCAATCTGGGCAAAACCGCGAGGCCAACGACGCGCTTTCCCACTTCACTTCACTTCTCCGCGCATCACAAGATGATTGGTCACAGCCTCGGGCTTGGCATCTGGCGACGCCGATCTCCAGACTCTCAAGATATCGACCAGAAAAAAAGTGAAGTTGAGCCTTCGTGCATACTGGGATCAATAAGTCTACGTGGGCAGGATCGTGGCAGGGTGGAGGGCTTGATTGATCTTACGCTAGTTCCTCGACGAGTCACAGGGCGGAGAAAGGAGAGGCTGCCCCGAACCTCATCCACACCACACCTTCCACCATTGGTATCTGAGTCACCCGGGCAGCACATATTCCTCGACCAAGTACCTACCGATCATCTTTGTCCCCCCAGGCTCGCCCACCATGCCGCCCTCGACCATGTCCGCCCTCCGCCCCATCTCTCGACTCTTCACACGCCACTATTCCGCCCCGGCAGAAGGTGCCATCCCCGCCGCCAAGCAAAAATACGTGCCCACCTCCGGCACGTATCCGCAAGGCTTCTCTGTCTCCGGCGTGCACGTCGGCGTCAAACCCTCCAACAAGTCCAAGCCAGACCTCGCCTTCATCACGTCTGACCGACCCGCCAACGCCGCGGCGGTGTTCACGCAGAACAAATTCCAGGCCGCTCCCGTCCAGGTCTCCCGCTCAGTCCTCGAAGCCCGCCAGGGCGCCGGCATACGCAGCATAATCATCAACTCCGGCTGCGCAAACGCCGTTACGGGCAATGGCGGACTCGAAGACGCTCGAGCCATGGCTTCAGCCGCTACCTCTGCCCTCGACAACACAGCCACCTCACCACCCGACTCAAACCAACCAGCCAGCCTAGTAATGTCCACCGGCGTGATCGGCCAGCGACTGCCAATTGACCGCATTCTCAATGGCATACCAAAGGCTGCATCTGAATTATCCTCCTCCCACTCTTCTTGGCTCTCAACAGCAAAAGCAATAATGACAACAGACACCTTCCCCAAACTCCTCAGCACGACCTACACCCTTCCCTCCTTCCCCAACACAACCTTCTCCCTCGCCGGCATGACCAAGGGAGCCGGCATGATCCACCCCAACATGGCCACTCTCCTGGGCATCATGTGCACCGACGCGCCCATTGCGCCCGCTGCACTGAAATCGCTGCTTACATCCGCCGTAGGCAAATCCTTCAATTCGATCAGTATAGACGGGGACACCAGCACGAATGATACCGTGGCGATCCTGGCCAACGGTGCTGCTACGGCGAAAAGCTCTACACGGTTGGTCCCCTCCCAACAGATATCCTCAGAATCATCGGAGGACTATGCCGCCCTTTTGAGCACCTTGACCACCTTCTCGCAACAGCTCGCGCAACTGGTAGTGCGGGACGGCGAGGGCGCCACAAAGTTCATCGCCGTCAAGGTCACAAATGCGCCGACGGATAAAGATGCGCATGCGGTCGCGAGTTCAGTGGCGCGGAGTCCGCTCGTCAAGACGGCGCTTTATGGGAGGGATGCGAATTGGGGGCGGGTGTTGTGCGCTGTGGGGTATACTGCGCCGGAGTTGCTGTCGGGGAGGGAGGATGTGATCGTGCCCGAGAGGATGAGCGTGAGTTTCGTGCCCACGGCTGAGAGTGCGAGCAAGTCAGAGGGTGTTTTGAAGCTGCTGGTGAATGGGGAGCCGCAGGCTGTGGATGAGGCGCGGGCCGCGCGATTGCTTGAGGATGAGGACTTAGAGATTGTGGTTGATTTGGGTGGGAGTGGGAAGGGGGAGGCAACGGTGTGGACGTGTGATTTCAGTCATGAATATGTTACCATTAATGGTGACTATCGGACGTAGTAGCGTATGTGTACGTCCATAAAGTAGAAAAACGCCAGGGAGGACTCTGGTTGCTCTTCTGCTAGAGCTTTTCATTCAGCTATCTATGCTAGATAGGTATTCTGAAGCAGCAGCAGCATCGTATGATTGTACATTTTGTGCTTTTTAGGGCAAAATCCCCAACAAAGCGCTCCCTGTGGGTCGAATTGTTGATTTTGCCAAAATGCAATTTTTACCACCAGGGCGGCCTCTGTTTACATGACCAGACCTTTCAGACCCTGCCCGAATTCGCCTTCCTTGGCGGCGATCTCGAAGTAGCCATAGATGATGGTGACGGCGAGTAAGATTCCAGTTCCACTTCCCAGCGCACCCATCATGTCGCTAGCGACGGACAACGCGCCAATGCAGGCACCTCCAAAGGCCGCCGCGGTGGGAATGACGCGTTTGAGCTCCTTGTACATGCTCTGCTCACGGTGACCAGCCATGACGAGCCCCTGATCTTTGAGTTGCTTCGCGACATCGCGAGGAGCGGAGCCGGAGACCTCGATCCAGGTCTTGGAAAACAGAGCGCAGGCGACGACGATGAAAGCGATGTAGATAACCGTGTGAATCGGGTCCAGGAGGGCTTCAGTGATATTCAGCGGAGGAGACATGTAATACGCCATGCCGCTGGACGCGTAGAGCTGGGAGGAGCCTCGCGGGGTTCCCATGTGCCGAAGAGCTTAACGAGGAGGTTGTCGGAGAAGCGGGTGTAGAGCATCTGGCTGATCATGAAAATGTTGGAGGCCAGGGCGGACTGCAGCATGATGGGCATGTTGGAGGTGTAGAAGAGGCGGACGGGGTAGGATCCGCGCATGCCACGTTGGCGGGAGGATTTGACGGGGATCTCGACGCGGAAGCCCTGGAGGTAGATGACCATGCCGAAGACGGCGAGGGTGGCCAGGAGGTTCATGACGTTGGGGAGGTGCTGGCGGTAGAAGGCCTCGCGGAGGGCACGTGTCTTGTCGGGCCAGGTCACCAGGAGGTGGACCAGGGCGATGATTGCGCCTTCGAACTCTTTTCCGCGGCCGGTATCGATTGTGGTGGGCGAGAATGCCTTCCAGACAATGGACTCGCAGATGTTGGTTGCGATGAAGAGGGAGATGCCGGATCCTAGGCCGTAGCCCTTTTGTAGCAGCTCGTCGAGAAGGATGACGACCAGGCCAGCCAGGACTAGCTGTACGATCAGGAGGAGACAGATGCCGGCGCCCAGATCGCTAGGCTGGCCGTAAAGACCGGTGAGGACGAATACGCAAGCTTGACCGAAGGAGAGGATGATTGCGAAGAGCTTCTGTGCGGTCTGGTACAACTCGCGGTCGGCTTTGAGGTCGAGATTGACGTCGATGAGGTGGGTTCCGGCGAGGAGCTGGCATCGTTAGCTGCGTCCACAGTGCCCACCCGATCAGCACATACCTGGAAGACCATGCCCGAGGAGATGATGGGTGTCGTTCCCAGCTCCATCAATGTACCTCTATTACTGGCCAGCATCATACGCAGCCAGTATATCGGGTCGGAGGTGTCTGATGAGACGATGCCGTACAGTGGCATCTGACTCATGACCAGGAATATTAAAAGTGTGCACTGTCGTACGCGTCAGTCATTCTGTATTCTTCCGGGCGGGCTTCGTGGGTAGCATACTCCTGTCCACATCAACTTCTGGTTGAAGTTGATCTTCGACTCGGGCGCGGCCACTTCTGGCAGAAGCGGCGTAAAGGGCTTGATGAGGTCAAGGAAGCGTAGGCCCGACATGATGACGGCGGGAGCTGGAGAGGGAGTAGGAAGTGGAAGGAGATGTCGAATAAATCCGCATGAAGCACTCCCTGGATGGATTTATGAGAACACCTCGCCAAATTGGTGCCAAGACTGCGTGTATGGGCTGCTGAGTCCGCCCCAATGTGGCATTTCGGCGAGGACATCAATTCGAATTCCACCCCTTAGGGAGCACTCTGCCGCTTTTCTATCCTAACATTATACCCTACCATCGAATTCAACATCATTCCAGCTGAACACCAGTCATTCTACCGAATTCGACACTGCTCGAGCTGAATGCAATTGTGACTGAGCTGGCTTGACAAGCAGGAGAGGCATGTACCTAATCGACCCTGTCTAAATTCGGATCTATGACTTCCTTTCACACCAGGGCCCACTGCCAAACCGGCACGCCTGCATCTCACACATACCTTACGTGACCATGTAAAAAAGACAATGGATGTGATCCCGACGTCGTTCATCCACCGAGTCGTTCAATATCTGAAGCTCAAGCATACACCGGAAGCAGGTCTGATCCTTTGATTCGGCTTGGACTCAATGAGACCGTACTTATGGCCAACCGGATTCCAGTATTCAACGATCGCCAGTGATGTTCGCGACGACGCAGCCTGATCCTCTGTCTCATCGACAGAATGCACAGAATGGCTGGCTTCGAAGCTGGGACCGTTGTTGACCTCGATGTGACGAGTTCGAAGTGACTGATCTTTTTGCTAATGCCACGACTCACAGCTTCACTCGGTCCAGTGCAGTGAATATGGCACTTCACTTGGAATCCGAATTGCCTTGAGCCCAGTGACGAACTTCAGTGAAGCTCCGAAGTGAAGGTAGGTACAAGGCAACATCGACGCGCCTGACGCGTATAGATATCTAGTCGCCTTTCAACCTTGTGTCTTTGAATTTACCAATTTACTGCTCTCTAGTACCACCCAACATCTCAGGTCTTCTAGCAGAATTGAGCACTCAGCAACCACGACGCATTCGATATTGACACTGTTCTGCAATCCTGTACTGGACCATCCGCCAGAACGATATCCTCAGAACGAGGCATTCCCTACTACAAGCCCGCAATCACTAACGCGCTTTGCTGATTGATCTGCATCATACGATGGCGAAAATCAGCATGCTCGACATGGTCCGCAAGGACTCTATGCTCAAAGCCAACAAAGTTGCTCGCAAGGTCTCTGACAAAGTCGAGACAGCATGCAAGGACTCAGTGCTCGGAGCCAGCATAGTTGCTCGCAAGGTCTCCGGCAAGGTCGAAACATTTCGCGAGGCTTCGACGATCACGACCACCAAAGCTGCGCGTAAGGTGTCTGACAAGGTCGACCAAGTTCTCATCAAGGTTAGTCCAAAAGTCAACAAAGCCACCCGTGAGATCTCCAACAAGGTCGACAAAGCTCTAATAAAGGCCAATCTGAAACAAGTCTTGCGCATGGTCTCAAAGACGAGCAATGTGCCGGCCAATGCAGCTGCGCCCACCGATCCCGTTGCTGCAAACGAGGACTTGATTGAGACGCGTCCATATTCATCTTCTCCACGGTCAACCGATGGGCCCCAACCTGAGCTCCAAATCCCGAGAGCACGCCCTCGGCTATCTGCTGGTCCTTCACGTCAAGATCTGCATTCATCAATCAAGCTCATGGAAGATCCGCGACATCTCCTGACCCGAATGAGCACCCGGGCATACGAGCACCAGTCCGTCTTGCACCTCCATCGTTCCTGGACAACGACAACGAGGACAACGGAGCTGGTAATGACGAAGAAGAAGTCAACGTCACCTTCTTCCGCTCCGCGTCTGGCACCACACCGCCATTCCAGCTCTCACTCTCATCGTCAGGCTCACACAGTCGCGCTGTTTCAAACGCGTCGGCAGTCGAGACCGAGCTCCTCGAGCAGATCGTTGGGCGGGACAAGCGCATCAAAGAGCTCAGATTTGTCAACGCTGCACAGCACGGAGAACTTCAGCAGCTGAAGAAAGTCAACAAGTCGTACGAAGGCCGTAAGCAGTTGGCAGATGATGAAGTCGCTGAGTGGAAGGAGAAAGCTGAGCTGCGAGCTGCTGATCTAGCTGCTGCGAAAGCTGGTTTGGAGGAGGCTCGACTGATTCGAGAAGGGCTTTCTGAGTTCGTAATACGTGCTCAGAATGAGCTTGCGGAAGCCAAAGATGCGAAGAATCAACTTGAGCAACTGCGGGCGGAGCATGAGATTCTGCGAAGCGAGCATGAGATTCTGCGAAGCGAGCATCAGGATACGTCCACGGCGGCGCATTCTGCTATGGATGCTCTCGAGAAGCTCCAAGCAGAGCATGATGATGTCCGACGTGAAAAGGAGGAAGTATCCAGCAAGCTCAGCAGCATCCGGACCAAGTACGAGATGCTCAAGGAAGCAAACGAAGAACTCTACCAGAAGTCAGGCGAGGCCAACGACCACATCGCCGTGCTGCACGAGGACAAAGTCGCTTCAAATGCCCAGCTCACCGAAGCAAAAGCCGCCCACGAAAGCCTGCGCAAGGAGAAGGAGAAGCTGCAAGCAGAACATATCTCGTTGCAATGCGACCATGAAGAGGTATGTGGCAATCTCAGTGACACCACGAGCAATCACGAAGTCCTCCAAAAGGAGACAGAAGGTCTTCGGCAGAAGTCGAGCGTGATGCAAGACAGAATTACCAAGCTGCACCAAGAAAAACACGCCCTGAACGCCGAGCTCGCGGAGACCAAAGCCGATCATGAGAGCCAATGCGAAGTGGTCTCTAGTAAGCTCAGCGACATCCTCAGCAGACATGAAGCCCTCCATAACGAGCTTCTGCAGAAGTCGCCCAAGGCGAACGAGAGCCTTGCCAAGCTGCGCGAAGAGAAGCGCGACTTGTCTACCCAGCTCACCGACATCAAGATTGTCCACGAAAGCCTGCGGAAGGAGAACGAGAATGTTCTGCACAAGTCGCGTAATGCGCAGGACAGCCTTAACAAGCTGTACGAAGAGAAACGCTACTTGACCCTGCAACTCGCCGAGCTCGAAACCAGCAATGAGGACCTGCGCAAGGAGAACGATGAGTCGAGGCTCAAGCTCGTCATGTTTGACGTCATCCAGAAACAAGCGGACAGTGCATCCCAATCGCTCGCTGGAGCAATCAAGGAGAACGGTGCTCTGCAGAGAGAGAAGGCCGCAACATCGCAACATCTCGCGGCTGTCCAGCAGAAGGTCGATATCGTCAACGAGGCCTACGAAGAGCAACACAAGACTCTTTTGAAGGCACAGAGAGAGATTGAGTCTCTCCAGGACGAGCAAGCGGATCTCGCCGAACATTTGAAGTCAGCTCAGCGCGATTACGATGTCCTCATCAACCACAAGATCCGTGCATGGGCAGCTGATCCGTCAGTCCCGACGCACTCGCACTTCAAGCCGGACGAAATTCAGAACCTGAAGAGTACGCTCGCGCAGTCACAGCAGATGCATGCGACTGAAGTCGAGCGCCACAAAGTAACGTTCAACCGTGCTGAAGAACACGAAAAGCGCGTCAAGTACCTCGAAGCAGACAACCCGGTCCTCAAGAAGCGTGCCGAGCACCTGACCACCCTCGACGAAGCCCGACACATTGTCGAAAAGCACCAGAATGCAGTACACGCCTTCTTCGAAGCATCTGCCCTGATGGAGTCCGACTCCGAGATGGCCATCGCCATCAACGACCTCATCAAGCTTCTCACCACCGAAAAAGTGACCACGGAACAAATGGCCACGGTGATGTTCGACAACAACGATCTCAACACCAAACTCGTCGACCTCCAACGCGTATATGATCGAGACATCGAGAACGGGTATCAGGCTCAGGAGGAAATGGACCAGAAGATCATCGATCTCGAACACTCACGCGAGGCACGTGAGGCTAAAGCCGTGTGCGATGCCTATAACCAGCGAGAGGAGAAACTGCAGAAAGAGGTTGCGGAGCTGAGCGAGATCATCGATGGTCTGCAAAGCCAACTAGAGGAGCAAGCATTCGGCACACACGCCGATTTCATGCGGCAAGCCCACTCCGATGAGGTGAAGACGCTGAAACACACTATCGAGGTCACCGAGGAGGCGTACCATGATCTGCAATGGGAGAATGAGGTTCAAGTGGGCTGGGCGGCTCACCAAGTAGCGGACGTGGGCACTGTCACTGAGCAGCGGGACCATATGGAGGCGCAGCTCAATGCTCTCAAAGCTGTCTTCAAGAATCATCCTGAGATGGCAGGCCTTCCGAATGAGATGCCTTGGCGCCCGAACTACCGCGCATGTCTGCCAGAGGAGCAGGCTGAGATCCTCGCTGGCAGAGACGATCTTGTAGGGCGCGACAATGATAGGAAGGAGATCGATCAGTCCACTGCAGCCTACATGGCGTACTCCCTCGTCCGCGCCCAATACCTGAACACCGAGCCCTGTGATGCCACGATCGCGCAAGAGAACGCGTATACCCACCCGGAGGAGTATGAGACGGCAGCGGAAAAGCGGAAGAGAGAAGAGCAAGAGAGTGTTGCAAGAGCGCTGGAAGAGCAGATGCAACAGAAGCTGCCGCCGAAGCCGAAATGGGATGGTCCAGCCGCGCCACCACCGATTGTGCAAGGCAACCCAATGGAGTGGGCTGCTCTTGTACCAGTGCTGCCTGATGGTGGAAAGGCGTTCGAGAGTGACAGCGAGGGTACTAGTGCAAGCTATGCAACTGCTGGTGAGGAGTCCGCTGAGACGCCGGCTGTGGCTAATGGACAGGCTGGGGAGTTGAAGGAGAGAATTGGTCAAGCCCTTGAGGATGAGGACTGGGTCACGGACTCCGACTCCGATGATGAGGAGGACACTGTCATTGGAGTACACGTCGAAGATACGTTCACGACATGATGAATTCTAACAATCGTCCACGAGTCATCAGGGGTGGAGAAACATATCTCCTATCGGAGTCAACATGACTATTTTACGAACATTTTCGACAAGATTGTACCAACACAATAAACTAGCTACACCACTGCTGGTCATCATCGCCAGCAGAATCACGACGTAACGACTTCACCGACAGCTGGTCATGAGGCGGTGAATAACGAATAACAAATGCCTTCACGACGAGAAACGAATATTCAATATCAAGTAGCGAACAATGAAAAGCTTCCGCCAACATTCCAAATGTCTTTTGTCCGTTCGATGTTATGCTATCAATTCTCAACGCGCCCTCAGACTGCCTCAGAACACCACGACGCGGCCAAACCTCCCGACCCACGTTCGTCACTTCGCTAGCTTCTCTCTACCTACTGCTGCTCCTGCCCCTCCTGTACCACCACCTCCTCCCCATCCGCCAACTCTCCATCACTCTCGTCCCCATCAAACTCATCAAACCTCCAATTCTTGTCCCAGCATTTCTTCATCGTCACCAGGTACTGCTTAACATACTTCAGCTCCCGACTCGCCAACTTGGCCTGCTCGTAATCGTGACTCATTCCTTCGAACGCATACTTGACATCCTCCATACCGTTCTTTACCTTCCGCTGCAGAAGCTCGGCGGCACGGTGACGTTGCTGGTTCGCGTAGAGATCTTTGTCGTGATAGCTATGGGCGTTGGTCGCAGCATAGCAGCCATCATCCTCCTCGAACAAAGCAGCCGCAGCGGGCAGCTTGAGGAGCTGTGCGTTCGCGACCTGCTTCATGCGGAGCAAGACTTGACGCTGATGTTCGCGGAAGGAGAAGTGTTCGTCGTTGTGCGGGTTGGTGATTGGATCGGTGCCGTCCTCGGGTGTCTTGCGGTGCTTGTAGCCACTGGTGGGATCAGCGGCGCTGGAACGGATCCGGGATTGCCAGACACTGTTGAGGAGCGATTTGTTGGCATGCTGGCGGATCTCGTCCGTTGAGGTGCGGAAGGAGCGGTAGAAGCCGTCGAAGAAAGTGATTGCGCGGGAGACGGTGCCGTAGAGCTGGCGGGCTGCTGCGTCGAGGGGAACGGATTCGTGTCTTGGGGTGAGGCGAGGAGCTGGCAGCATGGTTTGAGGATGAGGCTTGGGTTGTTTTGGGGTGGAAGGACGAGAGCGTGGTCCAAGGAGATCGTCGTCGTCTGAGAACTCGTGGTCACCGTCCATGCTCATGGTGGAGTACGGCCGGTACTGGCAACGTGAATATGGTCTGATAGATGTGCTGTAGACTGGAAGATCGTGGAAGGCAGCCGGCGGACGATGTGGTTGATGATGCCTATGATAAGGAACGCCGTAGAGATAGTGCCCTGGCGGATCGTACTCTGCAACTGGCAATTGCAGTCCTTTGATTTGACGTGTCACCGATGTCACGGAGGGACTGGGGCTTGCAGAGGTTCGCTTGATGCCTTTCCTGCCCTCAGAGTCCTTGTAGTAGTAGAGAGGCATGATGGATGGGCACGTTTACAACTATATGGTCAATATCTCGTGGTTCTGGTCTTTTCATTGCGTGTTGATGGTGGCGCTTGTCGTCTTTATCAGCTGGGTCAAACATCAACTTACAATGACAGAGAAAGGCAACGATTGTTGTTTGGTCATTTGGCATGGCTTCTGGCACCTTGCCTGCTTGACACGCTTCAACTACAATCGCTTGTCTGCCTGTCTGCAGGCATTGCCTTGCGGCGCGTGATTGCTCGATGCAGCTCGCGAATCTGCTGCAGCTTGTGGCCAGGGACTATACCACACCGCGCGCTCGATGATGCTCGAACCGAGACGCGGAGCTCACAATTAGATCAGATCAGTGAGCAGGACGATGTTGGGGGGGAATTCCGGTCGATAAAGCAGACGGTGCTTTTGGTGGTCGCGTTTTGAAATGAGATGGTCATCTCCCGACTAGTAGTGATGAAGTAGAAAGGCAAGAGCACGGATATTCTAGTCAACCGGTCCGACCCCTCAACCCTCGGCGTCGGCCTCTCCAACAACCCCACAGGCATCGCTAATCAAGGTCATGACCATACGACAACTATGATGAAGCGCTCACAATAACAAGAGCATTTGACTTCCTCCGTCATGCAATGAACATTTCCCGTCCATCCCTATCCCTCAGCAAAACTCGCCAGAAGCTCAATCCACTAGGTCTCCGTCGCCTTACCCTCCTCCCCTCCACGACTCCAACTTTCACTTCCGCTACAAGCAACCATCCTAGGATCCATACTCCTCAGCAAAACCGAGTCATGTCTTCGGCTTCGTTTCCACCACCTGCTCTTGCACAGATAGCACAGGAAGTTGCGTCGTTGCTGAAGTCCCGGAAGGAAACGCTTTCCGTGGCCGAGACAGCGGCGGGCGGGTTGGTCAGCGCGGCGATACTGGCGACGCCGGGAGCGAGTCAAGTGTTCAGAGGAGGGTTGACTGTGAGTTCGTCCCCGTTGTGCAAACCGACGGTGCTCTGTGTTTGCGATGCTATGATTGGAGTATGAGAATTCGACCTGGATTACGTGCCCGAAGCAGGCACGTTTCAAATCATGCTGTATGATTTAGCATTTTGTTTGACTGTATGGCTTTGTTTGGAAGAAAGCCATTGTTACGACTGGAGCCCACCCCAATGCCCCACGAAACAGTCGTCGACTACATGACATTGACTCGATGTCTGCACCCCGTCCCATCAAACGATTGTCAAATATTGACATCTGCCAAACTTAGCTGTATACGCTCGAATCGCGAATCGCTTTCGCAGGCTGGACACAGGATGATGTCAAGAAGTATGGTGGACCAACACCTGAGGTACGTATGCAATCCTTGGAGAAAGGGATGCGACGACAACATTGTAGATGAAGCGTTGCACGATTCTGGACATCTCCACAGATCTGGGGCATTTCTCCTCAAAAGCACTGACACTGATTGCTTTTGAAAGCTCGTTGCAGGTCTAGCCGATAATGTACGAGCAAAGTTGAATTCAACTTACACCGTTTGCGAAGTAAGTCAGCCTCATGCAAGGGGTTCGAGTTTGACATCAATAAAATCCATGCTAACGAGCCGCGTAGAGTGGCACGGCAGGACCTACAGCGTCCGGCAAGACTCAAAATCGGCAACCGTGAGTTATCAGTCGCGTCCCTATAGCGAACTCACGCTGATCAAATCGCCGCACAGAGGCTACGTAGCGCTAGCAGTATCCGGAGGCCCAAAAGGTACCGTCTCCAAGGATCTCAACACAGACTGCGGCAATGATCGCACGAAGAACATGGTCGCATTTGCAGTCGAGGCTCTGAAGCTGGTCAAGGAGGTCATATCTGGTGATGAGGCAAAGATCTGAAAGAAGCCACAACGTTGAGATCGTAGATCGCTTCAAGCCGGATAGCAATGGAAGGCAAAATGATTGGTGACCGCGACCGTTTTGACGTGAGGCTTGCGCCTGCGTTACAAGTGTGATCTGGGAATAATAACCCATGGAGTCTCAAATGGAATGCAGAGGCGTCGTGTTCATTCCTAGCGATTGGTGCCGCCACCGTGATCGCTTGCCTCTGACGGTCGGCTTCTTAGACGAGGCCTTTTTGCCTGAGTTGTTGACATCCGATATTGGGGAAAACTTGTGGACGCACGGCTGTCAAGCTGTCAACAACGGCGTGCCCGATTGCGTTATCAAACTTCAAAGAACTTTCTTCTGTCTGGGGCGTGGGCAGACTACCGTCTAGCCCTTCCAACGGCCTCGTAAGACCTATCCAATCGATCTAGATGAGAGATCATGATGCAGCGGGCTTACCATTGCGAGTTGACCAGATCCGAGATTTCTCTAAAAATCTCGGATGTCGCTGCAAGCCATCTGCAGGGATTTGGCTTTTGGTGCCGCCGAATGAATGAATGTGACTGGTCATCTCGACCTCAAAAGCAGCAAACGGCAAGCAATGAGGATATGCTGTCTTTACATCCAGTGTCATGATCGAAGCAGGGCGGTGTGCAGAATGGAAATATTGAATGTGCAGTGATGAGAATGTGGTCAACGCTCGGCAACTGCGTTTTTGCGTGACTTGAAGGGTCGCCTCAGTTGCCAGACCGCCTCGGCAATGGCCGCACGTGCACAGAAAGCTGCCAGACAGCGAAATAGACTCGTCCAGAGATGCTGCTGGCCGAGTGGCCGCTTTGCGTAAGGCATGCAATTGCAGAATATTCGAAGCTGGATGTTTTGTACTGTAGAGAATCTGAGGGACACCATTAGTGGAAGTACAGCAGACTTTTTGGTGGTGATCCCGTCTTTATCTGCTTCGCATAGCGGCCTTCGATGCTGTACGCAGCCATTCTGCGACCGCATCATCAGTTCAATCGCGCGAGACATGTTGCGATATCGTTATAGTCCGAGCATGAGTTGAAATCGGTTCCTGTCAGCAGTGGGAAGAAGAGAAGGTGGAGTTCGCAATCCACCTATGGACTTGACTTTTTCGGTAGTCTCAGACTTCGAGAACCTAACCTTCGAGGTTCCTTCTGGCTTCTGGATTTCTCTAGCCCAGCGACTGCGACCTGCGAGCATGACTGCGTCAAGTTGAACTCACATTGCGATAGTGCAATCTTCCTGATGTCTAGCAGACTCAAGACTTGATGTTGCGTCGAGTCAGGAACAGCAAGGTCTGAAGGTGACCCTGATTGTTGGTGGGCACCCGGGCATTTGAACATTGGCGGGTACGCGGGCCTCACCGCCCGCAACGTGGCTTTTAAGATTCCCACGTGCAAGTGGCTGCTGACAACGTCGCCAGGGCTTGTTCGCTTCGACGTCTTACCTTCGCATGCGTCTATGTGTGCAGTGCGCATACACGAGACACATGATACTCCAAGGAAGGTCAGTGCGTCAATCGTGTCTGTATGACAAGGAGAGTGAGCTGGATGCTAAGCACACTATACACTCCCGAACGGCCCTTCGGGATGTGCAAACCCGAAGCTGACCCTTCTCGTGCGACCTCCGATAGCTTCATGTTGGTGAAGCGCTGAGCAAAATTTGGCGAGATTAGGGGAGCGGTGGTACTTCGTGACTGCCTTTCAGCTAGCGACAAACCACGCTGACGGTACTCTGGAGTCTGGACAGACCCTTCTGGGCCTTTGGCACTCTCTGCGGCTCCAATTCATGGTAGATCATTACGGACTCGAACAGAATAACCCTACATTTCAGGCACAACGTTTGACCGTTGGTAAGTTCGTAAATTCTGGCGACGTCGAGAACATGTGGATTACGCCCCACAAGAGTCGTCCAGAATCATTGTTATTGCAACATCGCCGAACAACGACACGAGACAGAGTGATGTGGAATCACCAATTTGTAGAGGTCGAGCTTGCGGGGTTGACAGCGGAATTCAACTTCCTTCAATGTCCACGGCACTTGCGACGGCGTCAAGCAAGCGACAATGAATACGAGATCCAAGTCTCGCGCGATGGGAATCACCCACGACGAGGAAGTTGCGATCGGCGAGGTCGCATGTGAGAAACTTGGTCTGTATACGGAATGGGCGACTTCCTCAAAGGGAACATGTTGCTAACATTCTCTGACGCTTGACCACTCCGTTGTGTATTGCGGAGTCGCAACGTTGGTGCCTGGATCTGTATCTGACGGAGCTCGAGAACACAGGCATAACACGAGGAGCCTGTTAAGTACTTTCTTACCATTCTTGCCGAGATGATGTGATACTCGTTGCAGATGATTAAGCCTCGTTGACGATCTTTTGGGGGAGCGAGGAGTTATTCGTCTCAGCTCTCATTGCGAAAAGATGGAGGTAGGACCGTCTCAGGTGTGCAGGTGGTCGCACCTTCGGGGACGATGCCATCGTTCGACAACGCAGTGGTAGTGAAACGAAAGAGGTAAGCATTTGATCGGGGCTTTGTATTCCATTGTAGGATAGATTTACGGTGCTTGTGGTGATCTTGCAATTGGTACAATGGGGCAATGGAGGTGCTTCTGGTGCTGTGCCTCCCACTCTGTTAAGCGAGCCAGGCACGCTCTGTGATTTGTCGCAGATGAGCAGGTTTGGAAAAGTGCCAATCATTCTCCATGCCGATCATATGCAGACCAAGCATTAATTCTCCAAGATGTTAGTGAGGACCAGCGTACCCTGCCGTAAGGATAAGCCCCATCGGAAAGGTGGGTGAGATGGGCAAAGCCAGCTCAGTGACACTGTTAGAAAAAAGGAGCTGGTAGCCGACTGACCCTGAGCGACGCGTAGGTACTTTGAGACAATGAGGCAGACTCGGCAACATGGCGTGCGCTGAGGGGCTGCGCCGAGTAGGTCTCTGTGGCCCTGGGTGCGCCGAAAGCCTGCCCAGGATTCAGGCAATGGCGCCTTGACTGCTATTCCATAGTTCGAGAACGTCAAGAGTTAAGGTGCAATGCCCTTTGCTCAGCGCAAGTCACCTGAGTAGATCTTGTTCAATGGACATGACGTTGAATGGCCATGCTGCAGCAGATGCGTGTACTCAGATCTGGAGGCTGTTTCAGCTTTTCGCCCACGTGGAAAGCTGGTTTTTGCCACGGCGAGGCGTGCTCGATGATTCGTGCATGTAAGACGAAGCCGGTGGGACCGAAGTCCATAGACTCAGCAACGACTAGGCGACCTCTCACTGGCTGATTCGTGGTAACATCGGACGAAGCAATCTAGATACCTCAATGGGCTTCACGACTCATCGGATCTTGCAAGTAGGGGCTGAGCTGGAGGCGACGGTCGTTTCTTTGCCACAGAAGCTGGAGGCTTTCAAAGGTCTTCTACAGCTTCCGAGCCACGAGAATCATTCTCAGAACCTGTCTCAGACACTCCGCTAAGCATCACTCGATCTGGGAGCACGATTCGGATATCCAGCACGCTGCACACGGACTGACGGTGTCATTTCAAGGCTCAGCATGCCCACGAATGATTGAATTCCCTAGGCGCCAAATCCAAGAAAGAGCGGCGTGATCTTACAGGCTCTTGCGATACCGAGCTATCGGGCCCAAGGTCACGCTAACTGCTCCTCGGTAAGCCAAAACTTTCACTTTTTGATGGACCCTAAGAGATGCCAGAACTGGACCGAGGATGACCGAGTCAGAAATATACGATGGAAAGGGGCGCCGCCCGGCGCACAGATGCCATCGCAAGGCACATGATCCAAAAGGCGGTCTGTGCTCTATCCAGGTAAAGCGGGAAGATGCCGCGCCAGACGGAGTAGCGTTAGGTAGCTAGCAAACAATGCAAAGAGCATCAGGAATTATGAGGTAGACAGTGCCTGAGGGACTCACGACGACGACGTTGTGCCCAGACCCAAAAGTTTCTGGAATTCTGGCAAGTAACTTCCATGCCCAACTCAAGGTCGTTTCATGTTCGCACCGAAATATCACCTGCAAGCCATATCGTAAGTGTGCCCCCTACTACTCATAGCGGATAGAGGGATCTCGCAGCAGTCCTGGCAGCGATCTTTGAAGTTTCCTGCCTAATGGCAGCCACCCCAAAGTGTCCACCTATGGCTCTACGTTTTCAGACATGTCGTGGAAAATACAGTAGCTGGACGCAGTGCCTTCGGAACAGAGTAAGACTCTGATGCCTCAGACGAAGTGTTTGCTGAACGAGAATTGGACGCTTATC
Organism: Cyphellophora attinorum; assembly: GCF_001299255.1. Taxonomy (NCBI): domain Eukaryota; kingdom Fungi; phylum Ascomycota; class Eurotiomycetes; order Chaetothyriales; family Cyphellophoraceae; genus Cyphellophora; species Cyphellophora attinorum. The sequence goes on along the minus strand of NW_017253250.1, from coordinate 61,736 downwards.
AATGATACCTAGCCTCTACGCCTAGGCTAGTCTATCTCTCTCATCATCCTCATTTTCGATGCTCTAAGCTCCACTGCTTTGGTGACCCCGCCCCCTCCTACCGGTGAGCGAGTGCCATCGTGCAGTACCTGCTTCCAAAGCTCCAGTCTCTGGCCCACTGTGGCTACAGCCCTCACATGACAGCTTCTGGTTTCATCTCGTTTTTCAAGCAACAATTCATCATTACCACTACATCGCCGTCCTCTTTGAAACTCTGTCCTAGTCTTCTATGCTTACCCCTTCAAGCATATCCACTTACACGCGGTCGGCTCAGACTGTCGGGTCGAGTGGACATCCGTCGTCTTTTTCGCCTTCCGCGCCACGGGCCTGAGCTTCCACGCAAAACCTACGATTTTCCGAAGCTCTCTTCCTTCCTCGCAGTAACATTGCGTGCTCGCCGTTGTTGGAACCGAACGTACACCAACGTCGATCACAGCCATTGTTCCAGCTTGAAATTGAAAACTGAGTTAAATCGCCTCACACTTTCGATCGGCAGTCAGTGCCCGACGCGATCGTCTGGACTCTGGTGGGATTGATCCGCAAAGCCTCTCCAGAGCTATTCGGGGTAATCGTCCTCTCCAAAATCCTAGAATACCGCCAACCTTCGACTCTTCGTCCCGTTGCGCTTCTCCGACATCCAATTCACTGATTGCTCTATTCTCATCGCAAGTGGCATCTAAATCTGGGCGGCTCGCTGGAATTGCGTTTTGTTATCGTTGCTGGTACTGGCCACATTTTGTGACCTTCTGCGGGAGCGCTCGCAAACTTCGACCTTGTACTAATTCTCATCACTACCATCATCAACTTCAATCAACGGCCGAGAATATTAGGATCACGCTTGCTCCGACAATCATCGTGTACAGTCAGTGACCATTGCTTTAGTCATACAGCAACGGCCGCTGCACGTGCGCGCTTCAGCAATCTTCATCTCGACCGGTGGGGTCCGACGGCTCGTTCTCAAACGGAAGGCATCGGTCGGCATCATCTCGATTCTTGTGTCAGGACATGCGGCAAGCAGCCCAAAATCTTGGCTGGGATCGATTTGGGAACTGGTTTAATGGGCTTCTGCGAACATCGACCTTGATGCGCGTCAACCTCGAACCGTTGCAGCAGTTCTAGTTCGAGTGCTGCTCCACGATCGAAAGGCGGACAGGCGCCTTCAAGCATCGTGTCGCACGCCGTCATCCGAGACAGAGTTACACGAACGCCCCACTAGAAGCAGGCGTAGCCATGTCATCGTGGAACTCCCATCCTCCCTCTCACTATCCTGAACACCCCGAGCACCGGCCACCTCCATCAGAAGCGCCGCCTCAACAGGCTTATCCGCCACCACACCATCAGGGTCCTCCGCCACATTCTCAAGCACCATATCCGCCTCCGCCGCCAGCACGCGAGAATTCTGGGCCGTATCCTTCAGAGCCATATAGCCGGCAAGGTAGTGTATCTGCACCTACCAGATCACCTGCTGAACCACCACGGAATCACTATCCTCCGCCGCATTCAGCACCTCATGACGCGCAATACTACCCTCCGCCGCCTCCGGACTATCACCGCCCACCTGCTGCACCACCGGGCTACGCTCCTCCAGAACCTCAGCCAAACGGCGTCCACCCGCCACCTTTACATGTCCAGACAGGACATGAGATGATGCCAGGCCAGCCAGGACCGCCACCTCCGCATCACTATGGCCATCCTCCACCACAGCATTCGGCAGGGCCTCCTCCAAGTCCAGCGGCATATTATCAGCAGTCGCCATACTACGATCCTTCACAACAGCGACGAAAGCCTATTCGTGCCGCTCAGGCATGTGAATCGTGCCGTCAGCGCAAAGCAAAGTGTGACGAGGGCCGACCTGAATGTCAACACTGCAAAGATAATGGCTTGAAGTGCTCATATCGCGAAATGCAGCCTCCAAAGTCCGAGAAGCAGGTCCTACAAATCAGCGAACGGCTCGAGACTTTGGCGAACAATGTTGAGCAGCTGATTGCGGTACAAAAGTCGCAAGGTCTACAGATACAACAGCTGCTTGACTCACGATCAGCGGGAGCCGAAGTTACCTCGAGACGTGAAATTGAAGACTCTCGTCGAGATAAAGCCGACGGTGACGAGAAAGGAGCGCAGGAATTCGCTATGCCTCCGAAACATACCACAGCAGTGCATCATTTGTTCAATTGGACTTTGATCAAGAAGCTCATCCCGCCCAAGCAGTCCCAAACTTACGTGAATGACCTGGAACTGAATCGTGGCCTGCTCCGCTTGTATGGCTGCGGTGAAGGTGAAGACAAGGGCGATGGTCATGAGGGTGCACCTAGTCCAGCAGGCAGCCAAGACTCAGTCTACGACGATGATACATCATCTGGCTCGCCACATGGTGTATGGGGCAACGGACAACTTCCTCAGCCGCCTACGTCAAGCGAAAATGGTGCTCGGGACCATCCCGGAGGGCTAAGTCCACGTGGTGGGCTCATGCTCGATTCAGCGGCTGTCGACTCATACTTCCGAAGCTATATGGACAACATACATATCCTGCACCCGTTCATGGAGACAAAGGTTCTCCGACAAATGATTCACAACTTCAAGAGAAAGTATAGTTGGGACTATCGGAATCATGCCACGAATGCCGTTACCGGCAACAAACGCAAACGAGAAGCCACAGAATCGCCAACGCCGAACGAGGATCTTTCTGCCTCTTTCTCGGGAGCTCCACCTATCAAGTCACATGGTCGAGCTGTGAATGTGACCACGATTGAGCACTCGGTTGCAAATGCCATCATCTTGCTGATAATGGCACTCGGCAAAGTCTGTGCTCATCGCGAGCCACTGCCAGGCCCAGTGTCGACATCAACCCTTAAGACCTCGACTCCTCATACGATGTATTCGACACTGAGTGATCTCCCGTACATCAAATCAGCCCCAGCATCGCCATACAATCAGACCAATGGTATCGCCAATGGCATCACTGCCGCGAGTCCGAGTGCGGCACAGGGCAAAAACATGGATGTCATTCCAGGACTATCATATTTTGCTAAGGCAGCTGATATTCTCGGCGAGCTTCCTGGGGGTGTCCATGTGTCACATATCCAAGCGTATCTGATGGCTGGTCTATATATGGGTCAACTGGCTCGGGTGGTCCCTGCGCACTATTACATTGGTCTTGCTTGTCGTGGGTGTCAGATACTGATTGAGTCGACGAAGTATACTACAGGTGGCATGAAACCGGGTGAGAAGAACCTGGTCGATTTTGCGTTTTGGAGTGCTCTGCAACTTGAGAGCGACATCTTGGCCGAGATTGAACTTCCGCCGAGTGGCATCACGCGATACGAAGCCACTCAGCACGCCATGCTGCCAACATCGATCACGCTGGATGCAATACCCGAGTGGAGCGGAACTCCCGATATTCATCGCTTCTATTCCTATCAGATTCAACTCCGACGAACTATGAATGATATTCACACGATGCTTTACAAGAAGTCCGGCCCCGAAAGGAAGTTGAATAGCCTTCTGCACCTCGTCGGCATCCTAGAAGAAGGGCTGGAGAGCTGGCGGCAGATCCTGAACGATTGGGGCTGGGAGGAGGACGACTTCCAGAGCGAAGACATCAATGTGGCCCGCATGCGAGCTAAGTACTACGGCGCGAGATATATTATTCACCGGCCGTTACTTCAGATGGCTCTGGATATGACTACTCCGCTGCCACCTCGAATCAAGCAGGATGCGTCCCCAGAGAACTCGGACTGGACAGCGATGCCTTCGCCTGGACAAAAGCTTGCGCCCCATGACATGAAGCCGCCTGCTCCAAGGGGCGGTGATCCCAACAGGCAGCTTGATCCGCGACACCTGCACGGGGCAGCGGAATGCGTCAAAGCAGCTCTGCGAAGTACAACTGTGTTCGACAAAGTGCCGAAACGCTTAATCATTACCAATATCTTCGGCACTGCACACGCGTAAGTCAACCAATTCCAGACCCAGTGTAAATACTGACAATGTCGCTAGTCAATTTGGCAATGTACTTGTACTTGCGGCGACGTTCACGTCTCCTCATCCGCCTCTCCAGCGACTGGTACAGGCAGATGATCTTCGACACCTTTTCCAACGCACTATCGACATACTTCAGTACAACACCAACATCTCACCTGTGCTGGAGCAAGACGCCAAGATCCTGCAGCACGTTCGCTCGCAGCTTTTCCCGAACGAGTACCCATATCCTCAGATGAATACGAGCTTCTCCAGCCAGGGACGATGAATGAGACTCAATAGCGAATGACGCCTTGTGGTACGATGCCAATACTAACGGGCAAGCAAGGGCTCGCGAAGAGCCGTGGACATGGTTGATAATTGTCCCAGAAGCATGAGATTGTATTTGTGTACACAACATCGTGTGCTCCACGGCGAGCGCTGTATAGCAGCGCTGACGAACTTCAACGGCCTCACAATCAGCATTTTACGGGAATTGGGCGGATGGGAGAGCAATCCCTCGTGTTCGGACTGGATCTACCTACAACACACTACTACCTTCTAATTCCACAACACTGCTGGACAGCTGTGTGATTTTTGCATTGCGACATGCAGGAACGGCTGCTCAGCATCATCATACCCGGCGATCTGTACTCCAGGAGGGAGAACAAGATCTGTCTGTATACTAGATACCATATCTATACCTTTACGGCACTATACCTTCTGTTCCTCTTTCTCTTCTTCTTTCTGGGTCTCCTCCATCCCAGGACAACGACTACAGCTTCCGGTTAACTGTGCGGCGTCTCACACGCTGACGCTAACAGAGATTCCATTGCCGCTTACATGTCTTGGATCGGAAGATGGTGCCACTCGCAGCGCAGCGCTGACGATGTGGCGCATGGCCGCCAAGCACTGCACCGCCACCCTTTCTCCTCGAGGATGCCGTCCTGCTTTTCAACGCTGTAGAGCTACACGAGCTTCGTGTTCATCATGCAGTCTGTAGATCATCACATTGATGGACGTCACAATAAGAAAGCACCCGGAACTCCAATGTGCCGAAGCATCGTCAAAGAAACTACCTGGTAAGTCCAGATCAGCAGGTACAGTTGAGCAGCCCTAGGGAAATACTTTGCCCCACGCTTATTGCAAGCCATTGAAGCAACTAAAACTGCAAGCCGCCCAGGCGCGCTTCGTCATACTTCAAAATTGCCGAATCGCTGCTCTTTGCTGCGGGTGACCGTTGGCAATTCAAGTTGACCTGTTGTACACATCATATGCCACAGGTGCCGCATCTGCCTTGAGAACTCATATACATCGAACAGGCGTTGGCCAGTGAGTCACTGCGAACCTGTGTACCCTCAAAGTCACCTCGCGAGCGTCATTTGTCCCGTTGCCAACCGAACCTACTCATTGGGTTGCCTCGAACCAGTGACCGACGATCGCTTCACTTTCAGGTGCGACTGCTTCGCGCAGGAGCTGAACAGCGCTCCTCGAGCGGGAGACATATTCTGACATCACACACACCCGCGCCAGCACCATGGATCAAGTCAATCTGCGGCGCAAAGACACCACGAAAGGACCGCCGCTGCGGATCCTGTCACTTGGTAGGTTTTCCTTTTCGTAGCGTCGAGCCAGACTCTGCACAACACTGACCGATCTACTGACCACGATACACAGATGGCGGAGGCGTTCGCGGCTACTCAATGCTCATAATCCTCCAAGAACTCATGTACCGCGCCTACGTCGAAACCGAAGGCAAACCGCCAAAGCGCGAAGAGATTCCCAAGCCATGCGAATACTTCGACCTCATCGCCGGCACAGGCACCGGCGGCTCATAGCGATCATGCTGGGCCGACTCCGACTCGACCTCGAAACCTGCATGGACGTCTATGTCCGCATGACGAGAAAAGTGTTCGAAACGGACAAGACCATCGCCGGCATACCGTACAAGCACACGCTGTTCAAGGCGAGTAAGTTGGAAGAGGCGATTAAGGCGTGTGTGCGGGAGCATACGGTGTTTGAGGATGAAGGGAACGATGGGACGGCAGCGGGTGGAAGGGAGTTCCAAGATATATCGAGTCCGATCTCGCCTACAAGTGGAGCAATGAGGAGGTCGATGAGTGTGCGGAGTGGAAGTACATATGCGGTCAACAGTCCGGCGACGAATAGGACGTCTATGGTGTCGACTTTAACTCCCGATGCGGCGTTTTCGAGGAGGGGCAACGAGAATGCTAGTTTATATGATGGGAGGGAGAAGAGATGTAAAACGTAAGTCCCTGCGACTTCCAACTTATACTGAGGCAGTTGCTGACATATGAGTAGAGCCGTCACTGCTGTCTACAAAGGCACGAGCGCCAAGACCGGCTCCGCCATACTGCTACGATCCTACGATTCAAGGAAAGAACCACCGCCAGAATTTAACTGCACAATATGGGAAGCAGGCAGAGCAACCTCCGCAACAGGTCTGGCATTCAAGCCGATCAAGATCGGACAGAGTGTGTTCATCGACGAAGGTGCCGGCAAATATAACCCCAGTCCACAAGTACTAGAAGAGGCTGTCACGAACGAGTGGCCTGGTCGCGATCTTGGCATATTTGTGAGTGTTGGCACAGGCAAGCGACCATCAGGCACGAATCAGCAACAACATGAATGGTGGGAGGGCTTTGTTGGTGGCACGGTAGGCAGTTTCGCGGAAGCAAGGAGACGGTTGATATCCAAGATCGAAGGGTGCGAAGATACCCACGTGCAGATGATGAATACAGAGCTGCCGAGACGAGGCATACCTGCAGACAGCTACTGCAGGCTCAATGTCGAAGTCGGCGTGGGCGAGTTTGGCATGAATGAGTGGGATAGATTATCAGAGATGACCATCAGCACGCGGCGGTATCTCAAGAAGAACGAGACGCAAGGCTTACTTGAGAATGCTGCTAACAGGATGGCGAAGATTGAGCTCACGAAGCGGCGGATGGAGAGGCATCAGCGCGCCCCGAGCCATAACAGTATCGGTCTAGAGACACCTGGAGGACCAACGCCTGACTACCAGACGCCTGGAGGCTTCAGCGTACCGGAATCTTATCCTGGTGCGGTCGAACTGCCAGCGCGTATGGACTCGGTCGACCTTTATCCAACTTACAACACTCTCCGGCCAGGCCCAAATCAGTCACATTACGGCTCAGACGAGCATTCGATGGCATCATCAGGTGAAAAATTCACGGTCATACCAGAAGGTCCACACTCGCCCAGACTGTCCTCGGAAGTTCCATATCGATCAAGTGACGAGAAATTCTCATATCAACAACCTCCGCCGCCTCATCAACGGCACCCTAGTCAGGGGTACTATAACATATCATCGCCTTCAGAGCCACCGCCACGGCCACCGAAAACACCTATCAATGACGGGCCACCACCGCAGCAACAGTATCAGAACATGCCGATAAGATCCAATTGTGTTTCGAGATTACCTTACCCAGATACAGATGGGCCGCCACCGATTGTGAATAAGGCGAGGAAGCCTGAGTACCGGCCGGTCTGAGCTTCATAATACTACGAACACAGCACATGCAGGAGGTAATGAGCCAGCCGGGAACGAGCATATGACGAGCATACAATGCATTGTTTGATTATATACCCAAGTTGGCCTGTGTGATGGAAAGCGCAAGTAGGAAATCCACGAATTGAATATTGGAGCAACAACGATCGATCTACAGTGTTCGACGTACCTACCGCCGGAGGAATGCCTCTTGCATAGCCAATTTTTGAGCTCTCAGCGATTGGGAAGGTACAGAGACCACCCAGGCACAAGGTACCCCGCAAATGCAACGACTGTACCTTGCACAGCAGCTGTCATCACTGCAATCGTTGAGGTCGGCTAAGTGGCGGCTATGGCCCGTAAGCTGTACGGTGTGCTGTGCCCGAAGCTCTCGCGGTGTACTCCCCGCCTCCACCTCCGCCTTTGCAATGCCTCGCGTAAATGCCGGAGAGCAGCGATTCGTGCTTGTCTGCTGGGGAGTGGTCATTGTGCACGTCACTACACACTTTTCCTCCTCCTCGATCTACCTAATTGCACAATACGACACTGGAGCACCTCGTGTAAGCTCTCGGACGGTGCTAGTGGTAGCCGTCTTTGTTGAGCCGGTCGATCACCATTCAGGCTCATTTCAAGCACATTCTGCATCACCTACGCTACAGTAAGTACCTGAAGACATGTGCCGGCACCGGCCACTTCCTGCAATAGGCATGTGCGAACTCGCGGACAGCAAGTATAACAACAGTAAGTCGTGCTACGTGCGCAGCTGGGATCTGCTTGCAAGCAGACGCCCACCATGCGATTCTCCAGCACCCTAATAACTCTGGCCAGCGTGCCGTACGTATTGTCATTCCCGAATGCAAAGCGGCAGACAGACGAACCCCAGCAGACCGACCTGTCTGGCCAAGAGAGAATCAACTATACCTACTTCGAGGGACATGGTGATGCACCTGTGGCCATCGATTTGAATCTCGACGCAGATGGCCGGAATGAGACCGCCCCCTTACTCTACGGCTGGATGTTCGAGGACATCAGTCACAGCGGCGATGGCGGCATCTACGCAGAAGCGATCCAGAACAGGGCGTTCCAGGGCTCGACCCGCGACAACCCAGGCTTACCTTTCGGTCCATCGCTCGATGGCTACTACCCCGTCGGCAACGTGACGCTGAGGCTCAGTCGAATGCAACCACTGTCAGAAGCCCTGCCAGTGGTGATGGAAATGGAAATCGGCGGTCTGGCCGAAGGCGAGGTCGGCTTCTTCAACGAAGGCTGGTGGGGCATCAATGTCGAACCCGGCACCTACAATGTCTCGTTCTACGCAAAAGGTAACGGCGCACGCATGAATGGCACCCTCTCGAGCGTCAACGTCTCCCTCCGCTCAAACCTGACCGACGACACCTGGGCCGAACAAACCATCGAAATGACTGAGGACAAGAACATCTCCTACTTCTCCTGGACGCAATTCGAAACCCAGCTCGTAGTCGAAGAATCCGCCCCGAACTCCAACAACTCCTTTTACCTAACCTTCAACGCGTCCGAAGTCGCCGGCGACGTCTTCTACTTCTCCCTCATCTCTCTCTTCCCCGAAACCTACAAGAACCGCCCGAACGGCATCCGTCGAGACCTCGGCCAAATTGTCGAAGACTTGGGAACGACCTTCTTCCGCTTCCCCGGGGGCAACAACCTCGAAGGCGAGTCCATCGATCAGCGCTGGAAATGGGACAAGACTCTCGGTCCCTTGATCGACCGCGCAGGCCGTGTGGGCAATTGGGGTTACTACAATACCGACGGCCTCGGGCTGATGGAGTACCTCCTCTTCTGCGAGGATGTCGGCATGGAGCCTGTTCTGGGCGTGTACTCGGGGTACTCCCTTGACAACTATGGCGCGGGGGACACGAGTTTCCCGGAAGACGCAATGAGGCCTGTCCTTGAGGACATTCTGAACGAGTTGGAGTTCATCACGGGGAATACGTCGACGTACTGGGGAAATTATCGTGCCGAGCTTGGGCATCCGGAGCCGTTTGAGTTGAATTTCGTCGAGATCGGGAACGAGGACTGGTTCTCACGTAAGTGCATACCAACCCTTTGTCGATACAAGGCTAACGAGTTCCCTTAGCGTCTTCTTACAATTACCGCTTTCCCTATCTGTACTCCGGCATCAAAGACGCCTATCCCAACCTGACCCTCATCGCCTCTGCATACAACGAGCGCGACTACAACCTCACCTTGCCGCCCGGCGTCATCTGGGACACGCATCACTACGAGCTGCCTAGTTACTTTTTGCAGAACTTCGACTTTTACGATAACTGGAGGGAAGAGACAAATAATTCCGATGTGGGCGTCTTCATCGGCGAATACTCCGTCTTCCAAATCGACAGCACACTCCCCGAGCTAAACTTCTCCCGCCCGCCACCAATTGAGCATGTCTCCTCTCCACGCCTCCTCTCCATCATCGGCGAAGGTGTATACCTGCTAGGAGCGGAACGGAATCCGGACGTGGTCAGGATGGCCGGTTACGCACCCAGCTTCTGCAATCTAAATAGTGTCCAATGGGATCCTGACCTGGTTGATTTCACTGCGAATTACAACGAAACTGTGCGCAGCACCTCATACTTCTTGCAGCAACTCTTCGCCCATTCTAGAGGCACCCACACTTTGCCGGTGACGAACTCGGAGGGCGAATTCAACCCACTCTGGTGGAGCGCGACTATTGATGAGGACGTCAATGCTGTGTATGTTAAGGTCATTAACAGCGGCAATGCCACCGTTGACTTTTCCGTCAATGTTGGCGCGGAATAGACTGGGCTCAATGGTACTATCATTACGGCGGACGACTTGTACGCGGGTAATGATCCAGCGAGTGGGGAGGTGGTACTGCCGCAGGCAATCGAGGGCTTGCCAGCTGCCAGCGGGATGAACTTTACATACGCCGTACCGAAATTCAGCGTCAATGTGTTGCAGGTCGATCTGGCTTGAGTGAGAGGCAGGGTGAAGTGGGATGGTCGAAGAAAATGGCCAAGTGGCGGTCAGGAGTGGGAAGAGGACGAGCTGGCACACGTATGAGACTACGAATCCTATTAACGTAATGTATACACGCAGGTAGCTGCATGAATGAACTTGAAGCCCACCTGAGTGTTGCATCTGACAGATTATGATATAGCTCTCTGATCCACGAATATTTATTCCACACCCTCACGAGGTTCAACAACGCGAATACCAGCAATACCTCTTCACCGACCAAACAGACGATTCTCCCAGCGTTAGCTCATCTCCTTTGTCCCATAGCTCCTGCACCAGAAAGAAGCAAGTACCTACGCTTGTGTCCAGCAACAGATGCAGTACACGAAAAGCCCAGGTCATCCGGTCTGCGCAGGAGATTCTTGTCATCCGGTCTCATAGCAGAGCCCTCGTCATCCGGCTTGAATTAGTGCCAGTGTTTGTGACTGCCGAATGTGAAGCAAGCCAGGCTGGGAAGGTGCGCTCCAGCTCGACTGGCACTCGTCACCAGAGCAGGCGCGGCAATGACATCCATCGAGGAGGCAGCGGCCATACGTGGCAGCTGTGCGACAGCAGGTCTGATTGACTATAGGTGCGGCGAGCCTGGGAAGCTGTGCTGAAGGTTGCCTTGCGACTGTGGACGGCACGTTTTAGTTGGTGTGAGTGGAAGACGCGGTCCAGGCAGGCGCGATGTCCGTACCAGCGCAAGAGTGGGAAGCTGCAATACACCATTAGTCGTCGGTAGGGAAGGCGCAATCAGTGTCATTGTTTTGTGGACTCATCGTGGAGTCAGCGAGCACCAGCAACTTAAGAATGGGTGGAGGGCCTCCTTAGTATTAGGAATGCAGACAACACGAAATTGGGAAAAGCATGAAAGTTCCGTTCACATTCAATCGTTCTCATTCACAGTATATCTGAGACGAAGGAGACATGTCTTCATCCCCATCAATGCTTACTGCTCGTCGATCAGGTCTGTCGGATCTTTGAAACCAACCCCGAATACATGTCCCGTGACCATCGGATGTGTCGCAAACAAATAAAAATGCCGTCATCATTATACACTCGTTTCCATGGGTATCTCTCTGCCGCAAATATTACAGTCCAAGACAATCCTGGTGCTCCGTAACCCTTCACAGGCTTCCGAAGCCTTCCTCACAGTGCATAGTTCTCCGCGTGGAGGTAGATCTCGTCGATTCGCCCCTTCTTACTCCTCCGCCCACCGCTAGTCCACACCTCACTCTGCAGCTCCGCCACCGTCCGACTGACATCCACACGCATCTGTGGTGGTCCACAGACGTACACACATGACCTTCGCCCGAATTCGCGTGCCAGGCCTTTCAGGAGGTACGGTATATCTGGACGGCCGTACTCTGTCCGCCAGCCGTCGCGACCGAATGCTGGGGCGGCCATGCTAGGGTATGCTCCCGAGTCCGCGCCAAAGTGGTGTGTGGCGACGGTTGAGGGTAGGGTGCCGGGGAGGAAGGCGAAGCGCATGAGGTTCTTTTGAAAGGGGGTCGGTGTTTGAGGGAAGCCGAAGTTGAAGCTGTGCCGGTGTGCGGTGGTGATGCTATTTGAGGGAGGGCTGATGGGGTGGGTGTATTGTTGTTGGCGGACTGCGTGGTGGGTGATGTGTACTGCTGAATGTATGATGTCTGGGCGTCAGATTGCGCGGCCGAGAGTGTCGACACGGCTGAGTGACGCTTCCTTTTGGCGGATGCTGGCGGCGGCGGGAAGTATTCGCGTTGCGGAGAGTACTGTTGGGCTATGTGTTGGTTCATTCGACGGGCACTGTTGGGTGAAAGGTAGGCGTTCTGTGGCAGAGCGGTGATCGTGTCGTTTTGCTCTTGATGAGATGTGTCTAATCGGTCAAGCTGCTCCTTCATATCTGGCTCGTATCCGTCCGGGATCAAAGCGGAGTTTCGTTTTGAAGCGACGCCCTGTAGCGCGTCGTTGATCTTCTCCTTCAGTCCCGAGTAGCGCTGAGACTCGCGATGCGAGGTGTAGGTTCCTGCAGCGTACGGATCGTAGCGTTTCGCAGCGGTAATGAAGAAATGGCACTGCATTGATCCAGGCGGGGCGTGCTCGCGGCAGATGCGTAGCTCCTCCTTGAACCATTCCATCAGCTCGGGTCGCTTCATAGCCCATATCACGGTGACGTTTGTCGTAGTTGCTTTCCCATCACGCATGCGCTTGACTAGATCGAGGACCTGGCTGGCGATAGCTGTGATGCCTGAGCCGCCGGCGAAGAAGACCACGTTGTCGAAAGAGGACATCTGACGCTGCATGCCACCATAAGGTCCATCAATATAGGCGCGATAAGTTTTGTTAGGGCCTTTTTGAGTGCTGTGTCGTATAGCTTGCGCGTGAAGCCACCGAATGGTCGGAAGATCAGCATCATATCCCGGTATTGCTCGCCATACTCGGACGGGAAGTCTTCGCTGCAGAGAGAAGCAATGCAGAAGGGATGATTTTCGAACAGCGCAACGCCAGGCATGCGCAGATAGACATACTGACCGGGCTTCCACTTCTTCTGGGTCGGAATTGTGACTTTGACAGCGTTCTCAGGTAAGATGGTGACTGCAGATTCCTCGCCGATCAGGAACGAAGCCCGCAGAGGGTTTGTCCAGTTGAGATAGAAGAGTCGCAGAACAAGCGAGACCGAGGCCAGAGCGATAGTGCTATAGAGATAGCTCCAAGACGTCAAGTAGTTGTTGCAGTGCCAGAACAGCAGACCGATGAAGCCATAAGCTACAGGAGCGTGCAGAATGACGAACAGTTCGTATAGCCTGGAGCGGAGAATCGGCAGTGAGTGGAAGACCAAAAAGGCTAAAGGCGCTATCGCAGCGATACCCGTTGTGAAGATGTAGTACTGCTGATTGAAATAAAGCTTGAACACCACGAAACCGTTTTCGTCGTGTATCGACTGCCACCAGTAGGGTACAGCATGAACGACAGCGAACATGGCGCAGATGTATGCCGTCCATCGGTGCAAGACCATAAGTCTCTGGTGGTCGATTCCGGTCATATATGTCAGGAGATTTGCCTTGGAAGACGTGAGGACAATCCATGGCAGAAGCGAGACCGATATCATGCCTGCTCGGATAGCCAGAGGCGCGGATCCATACGACATAGACGCATAGAAATATGGCTGTGGCAGGAAACAGTACAGCATTGATGACGCCACTGCCGCGAACACAATCACAATCACGTTCAACGACGGGAATCCGAAGGTGAACTTCCATATCCGCAATGCAGGAACCGGCCGGTAGAAGACGAATCGACAGAAGGCGATCAGGTTGTTGATCGGCGTGATGGCAGACATCGGTGCTTGCTTCTTCGGGTTCTGCGGTATTAGCGGTCCTGTTGACGGGAAGAAGTGTCGTGTCGAGCTGTCCGTCTGCGAGCTCTCAGGAAATGCCGACCCCTCATTATCAATGGCCGAGTTGGCCGTCCACTCCTTCGCTGACTCGATCACATCCTCTTTGTGTAGGGCCGTCCGAATCTTGTCGCCCCAATAGTGGTACATGCGCATAAACGCCGTCGATCCGAGCAGTATCATAGCGAAGTAAACGAAGAGCAGGCTATATTTCGCTGAGCTCGAGAACGGATCTTGCTGGATGGCATCGACAAGCGCTGGTGGCGTTGTGCTGTTTATGGGGATGTTTACTCTGCGATGAAGTTCCGCGAGCTGTGGTAACGATATGACCTCCTCTGCAAACAACACATCTGGTAGCGACGACGGCGCCATGGCGAAGAGGGCACTTTAATCGAGTACACCGGTAAGTGTTCGGGTTGTTGTATATAACGGTTCCTTCCTGCGGTCGACCTGGTGGAGTATTTAGGGTCCGGCCCCGTTGCGATGCTGATCTGTTGGATATGGTTGTATAGCAGACGGTCTACTCAATGCAACCGTTGTACAAGACAGGGCATATGACAGCGTCCGGAATATGGATAGAAAGCCGGCTTTCTGTAAGAAATGAAGGAACTGGACGGTATGTGCGATATGCAATGAAGTGGTGGAATGGGAAAGGAAGATGTCTGAGCGACGAGCAGGAGGAGGTCGTGAGGATTGGCGCTCAGGTCAAGCAGAATAGTGGCATGGCACGATGTGATGTCGTTCACTCGGTAATAGAAGTGATATGGGCGGTGCGCTATCGCGTTATTGCGAACAAGAGACTGGGCGCCGCAACATCGTGCAGAATTGGGAGCGCAGGTAGATGAGCATCACCAAAAGAGGTCACTCACCTACTGTCTGTTGGTGCAACTGTGCAGTAGAACCGTGATCGCTACCCTGGACCCCTCCAAGGGTCCACGAGAGAGCGGTTGCACATGGTGGAGGATTGGCTGGGATGACAGCAGGGATCACCCATTATTGCCCAAGCTTATGCGGGTGGCATATGGCGCGGACCGTACGGAGAAAAGTGTTTATTGCGGCGTCGAGTATTGCAGCAACCGACTGAAAGGTGCCAAAAGCTGACATGCGATTGGGGAAGGGTAAGGTGATAGGTACGCAGGAACAAGATAGAGTTGCAGGAATTCGAGGGAAGAGCCCCAGATCACCGCCAAGAGGGTCTACCTCGGCCACTCTCTAATGCTCTGTAAGCGCCCATCTCAGGCCAGAACATGGCTAAGGCGACCAGACTTTACTGCCAGCACCAATCATACGCCGAGAAGAGCCTGAGCTCGAGTGACATTCGACAGGCATTTCGTAGATCCAAACGACTATCGAGACTCCCCATGTGGATTTTATCTCCGTGCGTGCAGCTCAGCTCGTAACACGTGCGATCCTTCACGAGGTTTCCTGTCACTTCGGACTGCACTCGAGGGTGCGCTCCGTTCTCGAGAGGTGCCTTTTGACGATAGTAAATTCTCAGGACTGATGTCTAAAGACATCGACACTGAAGTCAGCCAACGTCGCGCCTGGCACGCATAAATGTTCATTGACGCGACAGACCACACCGATGGAATCTCGGGCCTTAGGCGCAGTGCAAGCTATCTGCTGTCTCATATGTGTCACAAGCTAGGCTGCTGACTGCATTGAAAGCGAAAGACGGTTAAGATATGAGCCTCGAGAAAAGGCAACCAGAGCCGTCTTGGCACTCCACCATCCATTAGAAGGCATCCAAGGTATGTGGCGTTCGTTTCCTATATGTCGAGCTCGCTGTGTTCAAGGCCGATTCCATCGTGTAAGAGCGACAACGTTGGGCTGATGTACCAGACTTGGATCACACTCGACTGCTACAGCCGCCACGGGAAGCTACAAGCTAGGGACATGCGACCGTCGACAGTGGCGCGTCGCACAAAATCAATCGCAAGAGCTTGATGCTTACCGACCAAGCAGGGTTGCTGTGGATCACGACACCGTCGACATGAGGAGACCAACATGGACCACGACGACATAAGCATCGAACGGTCGAAGTTGAGGGCGGGTCATCATCGGAATCACGCATCGTAAGTACAGATCGGAAGCTGAATACAGCTTGGAACCTCTCAAGCTGGTCTCAAATGTCGACTGTCAACCCTCTCATCCACATCTACTGAAATGAAGTGGGAAGTCGTTCGAGCAAAGCCTCTCCGTCGAGCTTGCCTTTGCACTAACGTCAAGGACAGCGACTTCCGTGCTGTGACAAGCTAGAAACACGAGACGAAGCACTGCGGTTGCTTCGAATCAAGCTGACCATGAGATTGAGACTCAGTACTCGTTGGCCAGGGCAGTGACTGAGCTGTCCCCACTCTCTGCCTCCGCATTTTCATCCCAGCAAACAAAGCGTGACCGGCGGTCGATGGCCATGGGATCACTGCGCGGAGGCGGTGATTATTGCTCGTTCTGTGCCGGAGGCCAGTCGTGCTTCGACGACATCAATTCGCTTCACGATAGCGCGAGTGCTTCGTCCTCGCTCGCCTGGGAGGAATTATACAGGCTATTTTGAACAGCTTGGTTGCACGAACGCAACAGCATTCCATCGCTACGTGCTCCAGATTTGGTACGGGAACAACATGACAGGACGGCTAAACCAAATCTCTCCCGCAAGGGGTAATCAGTGCCGCTCAGGACTATAAGTAAGCCCTTCGAAGTCATTCAGACCGCTGCGTGAGTCCCTGATCGCCATCCGCCTCCCTTCTTCCTAGCCACGTACATTTCCAACAAGTACTCCTATCAACACCCAGCCCAATATCAACGGAGGCGACCAGTCATGTTACCCCCTACCACTGCCCTGTCCCTCGCCCTCCTCACGGCCCCCCTCCTCTGCCTCCTAGCGAACCCCGTTCAAGCCGGCTGCTATGGCCACACTGGCGACCACGGGTCCACCGGCTCTTCCGACCTCGCCTTCCATCACATTGATGTCTCTTGTCACGACCCAAATGGTGGCCTACAAGGCTACTATGGCCCATCATCTTGGAAGGGCTTCTGCGCGGACCACATCTGGTTCAGTATTGACAACCTGAATGGCAACGCTGGCTTCGACCTGAACGACGACGACTGTGAGCGGGAGATGAACAATGTCGTTCTGTCGTGCAGCCAGAACCGGGGCGGAGATCTCGAGTACTTGTGGGGTGGGGAATTTGAGAAGGCTGGGTGGAAATTTCGGTGAGTTGATTTTATTGCTTTTCGCGCGGTCCGCGGCGTACACACAAGTACTATGTGTCCAGATGGCATATCTTTCTACTCGGTCTACCTTGAGACTTGACTCTGACGGGACTAGAGTGGATCCCTGGGCCTGCTGAATGAAGAAGTGGGTATCTGCTCTCCCCGACGGTGGAACGTTGAGCAGTAAGGTCACGGCGATGGAAAAGAAGGGAACCCATGAGCAGTAGCTAGTCAGACAGGCCAACCTCGGCACTAATGTTGCTCGGAAACAAAGCTGGCTCTAGCAAGCCGACGCAGACACAGTAAGCATCCATAGAAATTTGAGAAGCGAATGGCTTACGGCTCTGCCCAGCCAAGTGGTCAACGTAAAAGCCTCCAATGCAAAGTGTATACCCTTAAGTCTCTTACAGACTTCCAGCTCTGCCTATCCTCATGTACTATGTATTCAGTCTTTATAGCGTGCAGAGCACGGACAACCACCCATATTACCTGAACATCCCCTCTTTCCTGCGGCCGACCTTCACCAAATACCACCATAAACCTTTGCGCCAACACGCACGGCAGGTCCGATTTCGCGTAGACTCTCTACATCAGAGCACGCTTCACCATCTGGTCGTTCAACATGTGCATTTTCTTCGCATCCATGTTTCTCGCCTCCTTCATGTGTTCATTCTGGCCCCAGCCACGTCTCTTCAAGCCAGAGTCACTCTTGGGATAGACCGCCGACTGATCGTAGCTGCCCCAGGCTGAGCACTGATCATCGAACGCAGTCCCCTCCCCGCACTGGGAACCATAAATGCTTGGCATCTGATCTGGCAGTTCGACGAATTCCAAGCTGAGACCCTGAGAGACGTGGAAAGCGATGTGGCAGTGCATAAGCCAAGAACCTGGATTGTCAGCCTGGAAGGCAATGACTGTCCAACCGCTGCCGAGCAGCATGACCGAGTCGCGACGAGTAGGGTTCTTGAAATTGAGGCTGTCCATATCGTTGTCTGGGTTGAAGTTACCATTGCCCTGTCCGAGGACGGCGAAGTCATGACCGTGCAAGTGCATTGGGTGGGGGGCGAAGAACTGGTTTTGAATGACCCAGAAATACCACTGGGCCTTATTTGGCAGTGAGATGAGGGACCATTCTGCTGGCAGCATGGAAGGTAGGTTGGCACCAGCGTCGGCAATGGCGACGTTGCCGGACACCTCTCTGACGGTCGGGCGGGACCAGTCAACGCTTTGGCTGACGCCATTGAGGTACCAGAGGAAGACTTGTTCGTTGGAAGCGAGTGTAGCGGTGCGGAGGCCGACAGGCAGAGGAGCAAACTGCTTGGCGAAGTCACTACCGTCGACTGAAGCCTCGACGATGGGAATAAGGTTCGCGAGTGGCTCATCATTGCAGACGGGCACGATGATAGTAGCTGGAGCGCTGCTGGTTGGCAGCGATGCGCTGGACCCGTCATAAACCACAACGGCGCATGCGCTACCAAGACCATTGTTGGCATTGAGAGAGCATCCTGGCGTAGGGATGGTCCTCAGATAGTAGGCGGAGGCATCCTGATCAGCTTCGATGACAATGTCGTAACGCTCGCCAATGCCAATAGAGACCTCAGTTGTGTAGTAGGGTGTGATCGGAACATTGTCATTGGCAATGACGAGGAGCTTGTGACCATCAAGTTGAACCTTGAAGTGGCTGTCGACGGCAGTGTTGACGAAACGCATGAGGTGCTTCTTGCCTGGAGTGAACTTGAACTGTTCTCTCTCGCCTGATGACAGGTCTGGCTTGATGTTCTTGCCGTTGACAAGGTAATTGGTCGCGTTCGCTGGCCCAGTACGAGCGACTGCGTGTTCAACTTGGAAGATGGTCTGGCCCTCGTAGATCTCGTTCATCATGACCGAGCCAAGGTCGATGTCGTAATTGGCGGATGCAGGACCATGGACAACAATGGTCCAATGACACCGTTGCCATACTGAGAGCTGAAATGGGAATGGTACCAGGTGCTACCATAGCCGGTCGCCTGGAAGCGATAGACCTTCTCACCTCCAGGAGGAATGGGGCACTCGGTAACGCCACTGACACCATCATTGACGTTATTGCCAAGTTGGCGGAAGCCATGCCAGTGAATACCCGTGCCGTTGTTCTGAAGCTGGTTGATGACGGTGACCTCGAAGATATCTCCCCAATTGCCTTCCAAAAGTGGCCCAGGGTATTGACCGTTGATCAGAAACATTTCCTGTGGGGCTCCACCGTCAGGAGCATAGCTCGAGTTCGTGATGGTGAACGTTGCCTGAACGGTCTTGCCTGTGGGCCATTTCTGAGTGTAATCAGTGTTGATATCGAACCCAGCAGCCCAGTTGCCACGATGCTCAGCAGAGTTGGGCGCATTCGGGTTGTTCTTAGCGTCCTCTGAGGTCGACAGAGATGCATCGGGTGGCTGCGCAGGCGAATTGGGCGCAGCGGCGCCGCCGGAGGGTTGAGATGCTGGAAGGTTGCCATAGGCTTTGGCTGGGCCGTTGTCCACAGCACCACTTCCAGCCCAGCCAGGAATCCCGTCGACAGGTTTCTGAGCTGGGCATACGCCAGCATTGACGGCGGCGATGGCAGCAAGGACGCTGAGAACCGATTTGATACCCATGACTGTAACAAATAACGTGAAGGAGCGACTTTGAAGCAACAAAACTTCCGCGCGTCCTGAAGGAGTGAAGGACTACGGGAACAATCAAGACTTACCAAGAAAACGTGGCAATAGCTTGAGCAGATGATAGACAGCAGGTCCAGCTTGTATACGTTCCACTCGTAAGGTTCAGGACGTGTTGTTGTCCAGTAGAGTTTCCATTCCTCAGACGAAATCGGAAGATTCTCGATGCCCCTATTTGATTGTCACGAGTCTTGGATTCCAGCACGTATAATGGCCCAGTAGATCGGGCCGTCCTCACCAGATCGAATGCTCACTCACCCGGATGCTGTTCATACTGTGACTGCTGCTTACGTCGTGGCTCCGTACCAGAGCTTGGTGAATTCATCTCTGGTTGAATCACCCGCACTCCCACGGCCGATCTCAGCGTGACCTTTTGCTTCGGCTCACAGGATGTGGGAGTCATGAGTCAATGCGATTTTGACCTTGAAGCTGTTGTGTTCGTCGTAGACTTGATGTTCAAGCCAGTTGTGTCGGTGCACAAGGCAACCAGACCTCGGGGGCGTTGCGGAGAAGCCTGAAAGACGCGATCTCGAAAAGCTTGGCGGAGCTTACGTTTTCCTCAGCCCTGTTTCCACCTCATCACATTTACATTCCTCGCTATACTTCCGTCACTGTGGCTCACTCCAGCATTGCACAATTTGAAGCGTGCCAATTAGCCGAACTAACAACAGCAGTTCTATCGCAAATCATATATGCCGACTGTGCCGCAGTTGACACCTGCAATGTACGAAGCTGTTTTGTGACTTCACTTCCACGCGTTATGCCGACGTGCTCGAAGTCCAACCAAACCCACTGTCTCGCTTTGCTGACTTCCCTGCGAACGTCTCGATGAATATCACACTGACCCGGTCTGGTTGCTGGAACATATTCGATGGAAGACTATGCTAAATGCGATCAGACCTCATCTCATGGTCACAAGCTGCTTCAGATGGTCTGATTCCTACCAAAGAGCCTCACAATATTCCTTTCTGCTGACAGACCGCCTCTTGCATACTGGTAGCTGAAATGACCGTCGACGGATTCTCGTTGGTCCGGACCAAAGCTACTGAGTACTGGTAGGGAGTACCCAGCACTGGCGACGTCCAAGCAAGAGCAGCGTCGAGGTACGAGCATTTCGATCTGAGATTGTAAACCTGCAGCAACTCCACGGCAGGCTGAAATCTCTTCCCTGCGCTTGACACTTTCTCCTTCGTTGGAGGGCTCCAGTGTCATGTCAAATTGGTCAAGTTCATTTTGAGCGATGGCTGGCCACCTGAAACTGACAAGACTATATGGTATCGATTTCTACGCTATGAATATTGAGGAGCTATCAGCGGCCCAGCCACCACCGACTCTAAAGTCGGCGCACCGGGACAATCTGCGATCACAAAAATGATAATGCCTCTGTGGGGCTCGATATCGGCTGGAATGACCGCCGTACCGGTCTCAACGTCGAATGGCGAAGAGACATTGTTGGTACCATGGAAGGCAACTAAATAGTAGTCTTTACCGTCCACAAACTTCGGCTGGTTAGCCTCATCCGGAAAGGCGACACTGATTGAGGAGCCAGGCTTCATCGTCGCATTGCCAACGTTGCTGATGAAGGGCAGTTTCTGGTTTGGACTCGGGTACGGCGGATTCTCAGGTGGGCAAGAACCGTTGACTATGAATAGGTTCGTCGTCTCCAGGATTTCATTGGCATATGGGAAGATGGTATCGGAAGGCCCAGCAAAAGGATTGGCTCGCCACACGTCCATCAGGCTCCATGTGTTGTGGCGGCTCTCGACCTCCGCAATCGCTACTAATGTGGCCTTCGATGCATCCAGCTTGGCCTGCAACACGAGGCCCGTTAAGAACGCCATCGAAGAGACCTCAAGCAGTGTACCAAGTTCCAAATAGCTTGCAGCATCGGTGTACGGAAACTGGTATTCGCAAGCGCCAGGCCTGACACTTCCTGAGGAAATTGCTTCTTGGAAAATTGCGAGGTGACCAGCTTCGTTGTCTCGGATCTCAGAAATACGGTCATACGTCGTGTTTGGGAAGCCAGCTTCTTCAAACGCGCTGGCGTTGAAGCGAGCCACGCCTTGCTGATAGAAGGAGTAGATAGCCCATTCTGCACTTAGAAGATTCTGGAAGAGCAGGTCGTCGTCACCAGGAGCATCATTCGGCGTGGGAGGTTTTGCAGCTTTGGTGACATTGGCAGGGAAAGCGTCTGTCTTGCCGCGATATGTGCTATAGTAGGAGGACTGTCCGGGCTGAGGACCATCTGCTGACAGAGGGGCCCCGATGACGAGGCTGGCTGAGAAAATTGCGAGGTAGAGAGTATGGCGTAGCATGATGAATGGTGAAGCTTTGGGATTGTAGTGAAGACGTTGGGACCTGCAACTTTTCCTTGCACGCCACAGGATTTATATTCGATCCAGATGATTTCTTCATAATGATGCACTCCCAAAGAGGTAGATTTCTCGAGGCACAGCCGCGTGCGCTACAGCTGCCGCAATGCTGTGCTTGAGCCGCAAGGACTACCAGCAGGACCAGAGTAGAGTTCGCTGCTGCACGATTGCGATACGCCCTATCATCGTCACCGATACAGAGATTCCCGAATTGCAGGACTGAATCTAGAGCAAATTAGGCAATACTTACCTCGAAAAATGAGCCTATTTGGGATAGCTATCAGCAGTACCTCAACGTTGTTCCTGGATCCCGAGGCTTGTCGATCCTTACCGATAACAAGCTTTATGCAAATGATGCAAGAGCCTAGTATGCTCGTGAAATCTACTCAACATAGAATAGTCAGTGGGAAGTCTGGAATGAATTGTGTGCGGCCGTACTCCGAAATTACTATAGAAGTTGGCCGCGAGTACTCTACGCCTCGTTGACTAGGAATCTTCGCAAGCAAGTGCAACAACTGATGGAGATAATCACTATCGAAGTTGGAGCCCGTTGTCGTGGAGCCCATGACCGAGTACCTTCAACCGCACCAGAAAATCATGTCCAAGATGAATGGTTTTGATCTTACAAGAAGCATTCAACTGCCCAGGCTTCAGCCGATCTCTAACATAGCTTTTGCGGACCTCCAAAGACCTTTTCGTCCGGCTGAGATGTCGTCAAGCATTGTCTCAAGCCATATGCCTACCGCGGTCCGGTTTCTTCCAACAGCTTCGTAGGCCATACGCATCGGAAATAGGAGATTAAATGTACCTAGCTCAATCCAGGTTTGATTAAGGTGGAAGTCGACGCTGCGGCAGATGAACAAGCCGGCGTTGTAAATTTCCTGCTGTTGACTCAAATCCTGCTCGGACTCGCCCAATAAGACGCGAAGACTGGCACGAAAGCGCAGGACAAGGATCAAGATTGCATAATACAACGTTAGGATATTGGCTTGGTAGAATGACTCAAATTGGAAGACGCTCGACCAAGCCAGAGTTGTGCTCCCAGCACGATTGATGATCACAGGCGTGGTGGTTGACGGCGGAATCTCCGTATACTCATGATGGTGCCATAACAAGTTCCATCGCTGCAGGTTGTCGTACACTTCCTGGGCTTTATTCAGTACTTGCTGGAGCTGCGCGTTTCTCTTGACCTGGCTCTGTTGAGTTCGCATAATCCGGTCGCGCACAACAAACAGTTCGGGACAATCTGCTAGAATGTCGTGTAGCAGTTTTCTTGAATCCAGCCTGTCCGGGAATCGACTCCAAGGCATCGACCTCCACTCGTAACTAGCCACTATCGTCGGTTTGTGCAGGACTAGAGCAGCGAATATCATGGTGGGACGGCATCGCTCGAAGATCATCAACGATGGCAGTGATGTCATTGAGCCTGGACCTCTTATCTTGAGCAGTCGCTCCAGTCCACAGGCATGGTTGATCCAGCCATGTTCATTCTCAGAAATCAGGAACTGCTGACATTAGCGTGGGTTTCCTTTCATCAGGAATGTACTGACTTCAGTGACCTGCATGATCACAATCGCCTCCAACAAGTCAAAAGAGCTCGACGCTCTCTCATCTGCAAGAGCCTTGTGAACTGTCTGTAAAGCAGTACTGTACCTTGACAGCCCCTGAGAAGTCACAGCCTTCTCATGGTGCTTTATCCCAAAATACGTTGTAGAGAGTGCCAGGAAGCATTCGCCTGCAATCGCGCCGTCGAATCCCGAATCCCTTGGGACTGTCTCAAGACCATTCAGCAGTCGGGAATGCGTAAAGGCCTGATACAAGTCATCGTACGGTACAGCTAGTGTCCGGGTGTTGTTGAGATCCAGCACCGTCACGGTCGGACTGCGCGAATCAGCTTCTACAGCCTTGACCGAAGATCTTGCAGTGTTCTTGACCCCGCCATATGGAACTATGGTCATACCACGCGGTCCAGTGCAGGAAATCCTCGCTTTTTGGCACCGCAGACAGGAAGGTCTTGCTAAGTCTGCTTCTTCTCAGATAGCTACAAGAAGGCGCGATGCAGGAACTCACCACACTTGACGCGTCGCCGCCGGCAGTTCTCGCAGGCCTTGGAACGCCCACCGACTCCAACCATTGTGAACCCTCAAGCATGCAACGCAAACCTACCAGGCGTAATTGCATGCTTGCTGATCGGAATGGAGTAAAGTGAAGATCGGGTGAGAGAAGGCCGAGCCTCCCTCCAATTGAGTGACTTCAAGGCCCCTTACCAGAGCAACCTTGGAAGCAGTTCACCGTCCACGTCATCCGGCAATACCATCCTCAGCTCAACTCAACTCAACGCATGACATCTCATGAACGACGCGATTTCGAAAAGCTTGGCAGAGCTTATGTTTTCTCAGCCCACTCTCCACATTCACATTTCTTTGCTACCTAGGTATACTTACCCATGACTTTCTCCTATCAAATAACCACAAACCGGTTGTCCACGTTCCTCGTTCCGGCGAAAATCTTTAAAAAGGACACTGGGCAAGGCAACAGTCGTTCTATTCGGTGGCGAAGCTAGCTTGCCTAAGGAACCCGCGCCAAACGTCTGGGAGCAGGTGCCGACGCGCTTTGGCATCCGCAAGTTGAGAAAATGCGTTCCTGGCCATGTTTACTCCGCGAGTATCTCACATGCTGTGATGTCCTGCCTTCCCCGTCGAACCCCAGATTCGCTTCCCACCGCGTTATGCCCAAATGAGGTATTCATGCCTGTCGATCCGCCGGAGCAATCTCCAAGGTCTCGTCACTTTCGAGATTTCGACATAGTCTTTTCGCTTCGGAGGATGAGCGCACCTCTGCAGTGACTTTGAATCGAGCGAATGAACGCCTCGGTGAAGTGACTGTCTTTGGAGACGCCACCGCAATGATGCCCGGTTGTGGTTTGAGTATGTTTCCCCCTGGAGCACATCGCCTCTCGCCAAGTGAGTATATAACCATTGTTGCACTGACATGGTTGGGCAAGAACAAGTTTCAGAGGCCGCCAAGATGTTGCGTCTCATTCTGACAGGTATACTTGCGACTGCTGCTTGGGCAGCGCCTGGAGCCCGATCGCGACAGGCGATGAGCTTCCAATACTTCAACAACCGCACAATCTTTCAGTCTCCGGAAGACTACACAACTCCAGGGACGCTCTATGCACGCGCTATACAGCTCTCGTCGGGCTCACTACTCGCGACGTGGGAGAACTACAGCCCTGAACCGCCGCCAGTCTACTTCCCCATATACCAGTCGGATGACTTGGGCATTTCCTGGTCTGAAATAGCTCGCGTTGAGGACCAGGTAAATGATTATGGTATGAGGTACCAGCCTGACATATATGAGCTTCCTCAAGATTTCGCAGCGTTCAAAGCAGGAGATCTATTCATTGCCGGTTCCAGCATTCCCACAGATCTGAGTTCAACGCACATAGAACTTTACGCTTCGACAGACAAAGGGGTCTCCTGGAATTTCGTCAGCCACATCGCAAGTGGCGGTGTCGCGATTCCAGACAACGGCGAGACGCCAGTGTGGGAGCCCTTCCTGATGCTGCACGAAAACACCCTCATCTGCTACTATTCTGATCAGCGAGATCCGGCTCACGGTCAAAAGCTTGTCCATCAAACGACTACTGATGGTGTCACGTGGTCCGAGATTGTCGATGATGTCTCCTACGCTGAATATACGGCGCGGCCAGGGATGCCGACAGTGGCACAAATGAGCGATGGCCGCTACATCTACACGTATGAATATGGTGGTGGTCCAGAAGACGGCGTGAAGCCGGAAAATTACAGCTTCCCGGTCTTCTACAAAGTCAGCGAGGATCCGTACAACTTCAATGCTGTGGAAGGGCAACCACTTGTGACTAGCGATGCGACCAGGACTGTGCCAAAATCAAGCCCATTTGTCGTGTTCGATACGAACAAGGACCGGATAATAGTGAGCTGTGGCACTAAGAGCGATGTCTATATCAACGATAACTTTGGAGATGTGAATGCATGGCAGAGTCGGCCCAGCGGAGAACGAGTTAGCTATACCCGGAACCTTCATCTCATCAACAACGATGCGGGCGAGACCGTTCTGGGGATAATAGGCGGTGGGGAACTGCCTCCAAGCGAAGGCAATCGTGTTGCGAATGGAGTCGTCAATATGGCAGAATGGTAGCCAGCGGTATATGGTAGGGTTCGTGTAACTTTGGCTGCTCAGGCGGCCTGCTTGGATCCGGACAATTTTCATCTTGACTGCCGACCAATCGCATGGTGCTCATTGACGAATGCTGGTTATACTGTAGGGAAATCTCTCTGGAATTGTTGCGATGTACTATGCGCATCATAGATATTTGCTCTGTAGGTTTCAGCCTCAAATCAAAAGCTGAATGACCTGCGTCTCAGTTCTTGTCGCTCATTTCCCATCAACTTACAGAGGAGAGCAGATATTAGCCGGCAGTGATCGTTAACCGAAGATGCACTAGTCGCGCGAAACTACCGTGATGCCAAGACACAAGGATGATCGACGTGTCGGACCTCCTTTGGATTCCCAACTTTGCTTTCAACCGTGATTAGACTCATCAATTTCATCCACACGCATCTGGAGAATATGCGGGTATACGGGGAAATGCCTTCGACTCGGCAGCATGAGGACATGGTATTATGCTAGCCGAGATGAATATGCACTCCCACTGCAAGCGCCCAGAACATTTACGTGTGCTGTCCTCTGCCAATACCGCGTCGCTGATCATGAATGGAACTCAGGCTGATTTCGCGCAGACAGAACTGCGCAAAGTGATGGACTTGACCTTCCTGCTGTGGCTAGAGAGGCCGTAGCACCAAAGGCGAGTGTGTCCATTGCAGGACCAGGTATGCGAAATGAGGCACAAATTCATCCTACAAGCAGGTACACCACGTGGAATTGTCTGTTCACCTCGTCTATATAAGTGCATATCGCCTTCTCGCCTGTGCCCAAGCGAACGAGCGTTACGCAGCTTCTCAGTCTTTCGTTCATTCTTCGTTTGCCTCCTGTGCCGTTGTCTTTCAGACAGACAGCTCCAGTCATGCATTTCTCTACGCTGACCGCAGCCGTGCTGGTCCTTGCCGGTACAAGCATCGCCAGTCCCGTTTGGTGAGTGGTCGTTATCACTAGCACATGCATGAGGACTAACACTACCCCAGGTCGGACGCCCCAGCAGCTCCAACACCACCGGCGCCGCCCAAAGGAGGCCCCGGCGGACCACCCAAGCCTCCTGGCCCTCCAGCACCGCCAGGAGGGGGACCAGGTAAACCACCAGGACCACCAGGGCCACCTCAGCAACCGACCGGCCTCAATGCTGCGATTAAGTCTCGTGGCAAGGAATGGTTCGGAACCGCTCTCACCATCCGCAACGACACGGCCGAGCGCGCCATCCTCACGAATATCAACGAGATTGGTTCCGTGACCCCAGAGAACGCTATGAAGTGGGAGTCGACCGAGCCCAACCGCGGAAACTTCACCTTTGCGGACGCCGACGCGATCGCTGCTTTCGCTACAGCGAATGGTAAGGAGATTCACTGTCACAACTTTGTGTGGCACAGCCAGCTTGCGCCGTGGGTCACTGAAGGCAACTTCGACAACGCTACGCTTATCCAGATCATGAAGGATCATATCTACGCGCTTGGCGGCAGGTATAAGGACGTCTGCACTCGGTGGGACGTGGTCAATGAGGCTCTAAACGAGAACGGCACGTATCGTTCAAGCGTCTGGTACGACACCATTGGGGAAGCTTTCCTCCCGATTGCCTTCAGGTTTGCCGCGGAGGCGACTCCAAAGTCGAAGCTGTACTACAACGACTACAACTTAGAATACGGCCAGAACAAGACTGCTGGCGCAGCACGGATCGTCGAATTGATCAAGTCTTATGGTGTGCGCATCGATGGCGTCGGCTTCCAAGCTCACCTTGCTGCAGAGGCTACGGGTACAGTGCCCGATGGCCCACCATCCCACGATACCTTGGTCGGAAGTCTTGAGACCATGACCAATCTGGGCGTGGATGTTGCGTATACGGAGTTGGATCTGAGAGTCAACACGACCGACGCTGATGGATTCGAGGCTTCGCCAGCAAGCTTGGAGGCACAGGCTGATGCTTACTCGACAGTGGTGTCGAGCTGTATGGATGTGAAGAGGTGCCGAGGTATCACGGTCTGGGGCATCTCTGACAGGTATTCTTGGATCCCAGGCGTCTTCCCTGGTGAGGGAGCTGCGCTTCTGTGGGATGCGGATTTCCAGAAGAAGGCGGCGTACAATGCTACGTTGGAGACGATCTTGAGCTATCGGCCATGAAGGAGTGAACGATGGCGAAGAGGAGCAGGAAAAGAGATTCAATAAGTGGTCGTAGGAAGTGGCCAGATAGTTGTACTGAATAGCTAAGAGTTGTGTTGCCGATCTCGTTTGATTTGCCTCACTCGTGCCAAGGAAGCTTTTCAAGGCAACCAGCCCCCAACATGGTGTCGGTACGAATTTGCCACGAATGACGCGCAGAGCTGAGAGTGTCAGGCCCTTTTTGATCTCATGGAGGTTCTTCCGTTCGTGTCCCTACTCTCACGCCGTTGCGATCAGGCTGCAAGTCTTTCGAGACGAACCCGAAGGAATGCTGGAATTCGTGGAGGAAGACCCCGGTCAGCGGAACTCCAGACGAGCCAAAGCTTTACGTCGAGCAAAGGTGAGGGCACATGCTGCTGTTTATGGCAACGCAGGCAGAGAGCGAGTTGTTGATGCGCCTTCTTCGACAATGGTCTCGCGATTGTCGCCGTCAGAAACACGTTCGTTGTCTTACTACCAATACAGAACCGCCAAGCAATTTAGCGGTTACAACGATTATATTTTCTGGACACAACTCGTACTCCAACTCGCTGACTCGTACCCGACCATCGCCCACGACCTTATTGCCGTTGGAGCCTACCACGAAGCACTGGAGACCAAGAATCGAAAGCTGCAGGAGTTTGCCTTAGCTCAGGGTCGCAAATCCGTGGCGTGGATCAACAGGCACTACGATTCCGTGCCGCTGTCGGCACTAATAGGGCATGCGATCATCCAGTCTCAGCTCTCGAGGTTCATGAGTCGGCGTGCTCACCGGCAGACACTCAGGACGCAGCAGACATTGATTGAACTTCCCGGTCGAGATTCGTTGAACCTCAGGGATCTTGTGAGAAGGCAACAGAATCGACAATGTCATCTTCTTGATCCTGTCCCGCTTTTGAGGCAGGCAATTTTTGAGCCGCCCGACTTGTCAGACGACCATGCGGTGCCGATGAGGAACATCGACGACGCACGATCACTTCTTGAACCCATTGTTCAGACGCTAGCTTTGCAAGCTCAAAGAGGCCGCAAGCTTCCGTATTACCTGCTGGAGCAATGGTACGTATCCTTCGGCCAGATTAGACCTACATGTGATGCGATCGGCGGGTGCACTCTTCATGCAGCAGCTGGTATGGCTTTGCTGGAGGTTGAGCGCTTGGTCGAGTCTTATGGAAATACTTCCTACCTCTTCGCCAACATCAAAATTGGACAATTCAACAACAAGCGTCTGCCGTCGTCACACCTGCCGAGAAGTGACCTTGAGGTCATCGATGCTGTCGCTGACGCCTTCGAAGCGGCCTTGGATACGAACACGGTAACAGAAAAGACTGCAAATGTCCAACATTACAAATTTGGCATTGACAATAGTCTGCGAGAGCTCGTGGGCCAGGCCGGGCTGGGCTGTCGACGTCGTGGACAACGCAGGCGTCTGTTGCAGCTGGTCGACCGCGCTAGAGCATCTGGTGGTCACGAAGCTTATAACTTACTTGCACAGGTGCTTGAATGTGTGCAAGCTCTTGAAGTGGGAGGGCTGACCTACAATGAAGACTCCTTGTCGGTGGTTGAGACATGCGGCGATCTGATACCGCGTGAACAGCGCGTAAAGCTACATGGCCTGGCGTTCGGTGTCACGCCTGGCAGACTCAGGTTGGATTTCGTGCGTTGGCCATGGTCCTACACCAACAATCCTGACAACGACAAGGGACGGCTGGAGAGTGCTTGGATCGGGTCAGAGGATGCAACTGATGCAGTGAACACGACTGCTGATCGGTTCTGCGAGCACATCGATGTCCCTCATGGGGATGAGGAGCTGGCATGGTATGCCGGTCCAGGCTATGTGACTTACCCGTCTGGTGAGCGGCTAGCAGATGGGTCTGAGGCCATGGAGACTATACGTCCGCGTGAGTACTTCTTCAACCTACCTAGCGTATGATGGACGTCTTCAGAATTGGATTGCATGCAGCACAATGTCATGTCGCCAGTCTCGTGCGAGAAGACTCGACTGGGCTGGCTCGACTGACCTGGTGGGGCGTGGGTAGATAGAGCTTAATCAGTCGTGCTTTCATCGCGATCAGATCAGTTATCGATCACTTCAGATTCACTCCCGAGACTACCTGGATAAGTGAAGACAAATCTGCAAATGCAATGTATGCGTACCTGTAAGTGACTCTCGAGCAACGGAGACACAGCTCAACGCGATGAACGGAACTTGCGCCTGGAGTTATCGGGTTTAGGCTTAGTCATAAGCCCCACCGTTTCTCCAACGATCGAACTTTCTGCTTGCGCCGGCGTAGTATTGTCGTCAATGCACCGCGCGGTCTTTGTCGCCTCATTGCGCCTCCTTCCCATAGCTTGACGTGATCGCATGCTTGGGACACTTGGTAACTGTAGGGGTGCCTGATACGGAGCATGGGAGAGGTACAGATACCACTGGCAACCACAAGCCTGCGGCCTGCTGAGCTTCTTGACGTATTCGCCGTCGCGAAGCACCACCACCACCATGAGCCTTCTGCAGAAATCCAGAGGGTTGGGGCCCTATAAGTGACCTTCGATACGACTTCACGCCGTGTTTCCTCGATCTATGGCTTCTGTTCGTCGCAGTATGGGGCATATTATGTGGAAGTGCCGCACTGTGGTACTTGTTCAAGAAGCGCATCCCACAAGAGGTTCCGAAGAACTGGCACTTCTACACGAAGCTATGTGTCGTCGGCGTCATCGCCTTGACGACAGCTTTGCAAGCTGCTCTACAGATAGAGCAGCTTCCTGGGATATGGATGAAAGACATTCGGTTCTATACCACAGTCCTCCTGCTGGTATCGCTGGGCTTCATCTTCGCTATACAGTATCACGAGCATTGGAGGTCTAGAAATCCGAACGGTGTCGTGCTGTTCTACTGGGTGTTCTTCATCATAGCTCATGGCGTCAAGCTCAGATCTCTGGTTTCAAGAGAAGTCTACGAGGTCCGGCTGCCATACTTTGTTGTCTTCACCACAAGTTTGGGTTTTGGGATCATCGAGTTCATTCTGGAATATCTTGTACCGAAGAAGAAGAGCGTATACGACGCACTTGGAGCTGAAGATGAATGTCCAGTTGAATATGCGGACGTGTTCTCGCTCCTCACCTTCGCCTGGATGACTCCACTGATGCGTTTTGGCTACAAGAACTTCTTGACCGCCGATGACTTGTGGAATCTGCGGTCGAGGGATACGACCAAAGCTACGGGCGATATGCTTCAGGAGGCATGGAATCGTCAGCTGGAACGAAAGAAGCCAAATCTGTGGTTCGCACTCGGACAAGCTTTTGGTGGTCCTTACCTACGTGGAGCTATCATCAAGACGATCAGCGATTGTCTGGCGTTCGTTCAGCCTCAGCTACTCAGGCTTCTGATCACCTTTGTAGAGTCCTACAGAGACGGCAACGAGCCAGAGCCTGCTGTCAGAGGTGTCGCAATCGCGCTGGCCATGTTTGTCACCTCGGTATCCCAGACTGCTGCACTTCACCAATACTTTCAGCGAGCGTTCGAAACCGGTATGCGGATCAAGGCATCTCTGACAGCAATGATCTATGGGAAATCGCTTAAACTCTCCAACGAGTCACGAGCGACAAAATCGACCGGCGACATCGTGACCTACATGAGCGTTGATCAGCAACGATTGTCGGACTTGGCTCAATGGGGACAGCAATTGTGGTCTGCACCATTCCAGATTACTCTCTGCATGCTCTCACTCTATCAATTGGTTGGCGTATCGTGCTTCGCCGGGGTGGCAGCCATGGTGCTTATGGTTCCTATCAATGGCTTCATTGCTCGATTCATGAAGAAGCTGCAGCTCTCCCAGATGAAGTACAAGGACAGTCGTGCAAGGTTGATGACCGAGATCCTGAACAATATGAAGAGCATCAAGCTGTACGCGTGGGGCTCGGCATTCATGGACAAGCTCAGCCATGTCAGGAACGAACAAGAGCTCAACAACCTGCGGAAGATTGGTGCGGCGCAGTCATTCGCAACATTCACCTGGTCTAGTACACCCTTCTTCGTCTCATGCTCGACTTTCGCGGTGTTTGTCCTAGTGGAGAATCGGCCTCTGACGACGGATCTCGTGTTCCCGGCCCTGACGCTGTTCAATTTGCTCACTTTTCCATTGACTGTCCTGCCCATGGTCATTACTAGTATCGTCGAGGCGTCGGTGGCTGTGGGCCGGTTGACTGAGTTCCTGACCACTGATGAGCTTCAAGAAAATGCTGTACGTTTCATCGATGAGCCGAGCGAGCGCAGCGGCGATGAGTCGGTCAGCATCAAGGAGGCAAGCTTCACATGGGACAAGAACCAAGCCAAGAACGTTCTGCAAAACATCAACTTCAAGGCAAACAAGGGCGAGCTGACCTGCATCGTTGGTCGGGTGGGATCTGGCAAGTCATCGATACTGCAGTCAATTCTCGGAGACTTATGGAAACTGAACGGCGAGGTCGTGGTACGCGGTAGGATCGCGTATGTCGCGCAACAGCCGTGGGTGATGAACGCCAGTGTCAAAGACAACATTACCTTCGGTCATCGTTGGGACCCGCACTTCTACAATCAGACTGTCAATGCGTGTGCTTTACACGACGACTTTAGGCAGCTACCTGATGGCGACCAAACGGAAGTCGGAGAAAGGGGAATATCTCTCTCAGGCGGACAAAAAGCACGCCTCACCTTAGCTAGAGCTGTGTACGCCAGGGCAGATGTATATTTACTGGACGATGTGCTTTCTGCTGTCGACCAGCATGTTGGGCGTCACTTGATTAACAACGTCCTGGGAGCGAATGGGCTACTCAGCGGGAAGGTGCGCATCCTCGCAACCAATGCTATCAACGTGCTCAAGGAGTCAGACTATGTATACCTTCTTCGTGACCAGACAGTCCTTGAGAAGGGTACGTACCAGCAGCTGATGGCAATGCGTGGTGAAGTAGCCAACATCATCAAATCTGCGACCAATGAGGATCAGCGCGAAGATACTTCGGAAGACAAGAGTCCTAGTATTGAAGGCATGGAAAGCGATGACTCTACGGCAATACACGACGAACTCGATCCCGAAGAAGCTGAAGAAGCCCGTCAAGAAATTGGTGGTCTTGCTCCCCTCCGCACCGGACCTTCCAGGCCATCGAACTTTGGACGCAAGACAAGTCGCGCGACGTTGCGGCGAGCTTCCACAGCATCCTTCCACGGTCCTATCGGCGTCACCGACGAAGAGGCTGGCTTGAAAAGTAAACAGACCAAGGAAACTCAGGAGCAGGGCAAGGTCAAATGGTCTGTCTACACAAGTTACGCCAAAGAAAGCAATCTCATCGCTGTCGGCGTCTATTTCGTCGCTTTGCTTGCTGCTCAGACGGCACAAATAGGTGGAAGTTTCTGGCTTCGGGAGTGGTCTGAGGAAAATGAACGTACAGGAACAAATCCGCATGTTGGCAAGTACATCGGCATCTACTTTGCGTTCGGTATCGGTGGTGCTGCTCTGGTGGTCATCCAGACGCTACTTCTTTGGATCTTCTGCTCGATTGAAGCATCCCGAAAGCTACACGATCGTATGGCTTATGCCATATTCCGCTCTCCGATGAGCTTCTTCGACACTACACCAGTTGGCCGCATCCTAAACCGCTTTTCAAGCGATATCTATAGGGTCGATGAAGTGATCGCGCGGACTTTCAACATGCTTTTTGTGAACTCCAGCCGAGCATTCTTCACGATCGGCGTCATTACCTTCTCGACTCCCGTCTTCCTCGTCATGGTCATCCCACTGGGAGCGATCTACGTCGTCTATCAGAAATACTATCTTCGTACGTCGAGAGAGCTCAAACGCCTGGACAGCGTCAGCCGCAGCCCGATCTTTGCCCACTTCCAAGAATCGCTGGGCGGTGTGGCCACCATCCGAGCGTACCGACAACAAGCTCGTTTCATCCTCGAGAATGAGTGGCGAATGGATGCCAACCTTCGGGCTTATTTCCCTTCTGTGAGTGCCAATAGATGGCTGGCAGTCCGTCTTGAGTTCATCGGCTCGATCATCATCTTATCTTCGGCAATCTTCGCGATCGTCTCCGTAACTACCGGCAGTGGGCTTTCAGCCGGCACGGTGGGCCTTGCAATGTCTTATGCCCTGCAAATTACGGCATCCCTGAATTGGATAGTCCGGCAGACAGTCGAGGTTGAGACGAACATTGTCTCTGTGGAGCGAGTTCTGGAGTACGCGAATCTTCCAAGCGAAGCGCAGGACGTCATCTTCAAGAAGCGGCCTAACATCGGCTGGCCAGCGAACGGCCAGATCTCAATCAAGAATTACTCAACCCGATACCGGGAGGGTCTTGATCCGGTGCTCAAGGACATATCCTTGAGCATCAACGCAAAGGAGAAGATTGGGGTTGTTGGTCGCACAGGGGCGGGGAAATCGTCGCTCACACTTGCACTGTTCCGAATCATCGAACCAATCTCCGGGAACATCAGGTATGTGCTCCAGAATCTAAGGCCAAATGTCACCTTGCTAATCAGACTGTAGCATCGATCAGCTCAACACCTCCACAATTGGATTGCTGGACCTTCGGAGGAGGCTTGCAATCATACCTCAGGATGCTGCGTTATTTGAGGGCAGTATCCGAGACAACCTGGACCCTCGTCATGTCCACGATGACACTGAGCTTTGGAGTGTCCTAGATCACGCCCGCCTCAAAGAACATGTGTCAAGCATGGAAGGTGGGCTCGACGCTAAGGTCAATGAAGGCGGTAAGTCAACCCCCACCAAAAGTGCAGAGCACGAAATGCTGACTGCTATGACAGGCTCGAACCTAAGCCAAGGTCAACGGCAATTGGTGTCACTCGCACGAGCTCTTCTGACACCAAGCAACATTCTGGTGTTGGACGAAGCCACGGCGGCAGTGGACGTCGAAACGGATACTATGCTGCAAGCCACACTCAGGAACACAATGTTTGAGAACAGGACAATCATCACTATTGCTCACCGGATCAATACTATTCTGGACTCGGATCGGATCGTGGTGCTTCAGCAGGGTAAGGTAGCTGAATTTGACACACCTCGAGCGCTGATTGCACGGAGGGGTCTGTTCTACGAACTTGTGCGCGAGGCGGGCCTGCTCGATAACTTCGGCAATGGTCATGCCTGAAGGCTCGATCAAGATATGCAGTGAGCCTCAAGGAACCGGTCGATCGGGTCTGTGTCTCGCTCGTGGATCGTAAAACCGAGTAGCTGGGTCTGAGCGGACGTCCTACTCAGGTTGGCTTCACCTCCGCGCGATACAGACAGGGTGTTCTGACGCGGGAAGTGGTGGCACAGAATGACAGGCCAGGACTTGTCGTCCTGCTTTTTACGTGGACGACGTGCGAGATCACCGTTCTTCGGTGCCGTTGCCTCAGCCACTGTGTCAAATCGGAAGCTGGAGTCAGCGGCCATTGAGAAATATGGGATAGTGCTGGACAGGCAAAAGGAGGCTTTTATCCTTCTTAACCCTTCAGGGGCCGAAGCATTATCGCTTCCATCTCACGAGAAGCCCAATAGAGGCATGGAGATACAGAGTGCTACCGGCAGAGTGGTAGCTGTACATACGGAAGCCGAACCTGTCTTACCCTTGCCAGAGAACCTTTTGACCCCTGACGTCTGGATGTATACTTTGGCAGCACGTGGTGAATGTGACAAATGGCGACTCCAGTCCTTGCAACACCATCGATGACAATATTGAAGTTCTCAGAAAGTGCTGGGCAACTGCATAGTGTCGCTATGACAAGTCCCAGGTAGGCCACTTCTGCGATGGCTTCGACATCGGATATCACTCAGAGTTGGAGCAGTCCCGACACCATGGTTTTGTCAAAAGCCACGGCGCCATGCTGTGCTATGCTCAGTCTCCGAAGACTCCTGAAGTACCGCATGATGCCATCTGCGCGCCGAAACTTCGGTCAATGACTTGCAGCGTTTGCGATTACCCCTGCTCGTCAGAGCCTCCGCGAATCTTTCTCTGATCTTGTACCACCTTTATACCTTGCTCGCTGGTCTAAGCATGTTTATGGCTACACTCGGAGGAGATCGAATCGTCGCACAGCAGCTTGTGTGCTTCCGATGTGGATCGACGATACTCGAGCTTGACTTTCTCTCCTGGCCCTCGAGATTGGCGGCCAGAATATTCTGCAGGTCGCGACCCCCACGAGATGGGTCCTTCTTCAGTTGAAGGATTGGGAGCTGTGTGCGACTGCCTCAGACTTTGCTTCAGCGTAGCTCAGCACATGGCTCACTACACTCACTCGAGCCAACACATGCGCTTACGAGATTCGTATCCGTGTAGCAGAATAGTGCTAAGTGAAGGTCTATTCTAGAACTATCCTAGACCGGCATCGAGGCGAGATGTTTGATATCGACATCGACTACAGGATTTCGCCTACGTTGCCAGGTACCTACATCGTTGACAGGCACGGCTTACAGGACGACTGCCGGACCCTAGCAGGTACAAACCGTGCTAAGACAACACCACACGATTCGGATCTAAAAGACTCCAAGCCACTTTGACCCACTTCGTTCAAGTTCCGGACTGTTGCTGGAGATCTCGCCTCATCCTGGCAAACCCTACAACAAGCAACGGTGCTGATAGGAGCCAACGAATCCGTCGGATTTCCAATTGACTGCTTGGTCTATGCACGACATGCTGACCGGACTCCATCATTCACCTCTGTTTAAAGATGCTGATTTCTTCACCTGACGGAGCGGGCCTCTTCGCGCTGGGCCGTTCCTTGTTTACGGTGAGCTCCCACGTGCCTGCCTGTTGTATTCCTGCAATAGCTCCGCGCACTGATCCCTCTTCCTTCATAGGCATTGCAGTACTACTTTTCCAAGCCAGTAGAAATTCGGTTACACAAACGCCGGGGGACCATGCTGTTTTGCAGCTGGCCACAAACCATCGGAAGACTGCGTGCTCTTCCCCGTGCCCAGCCTGCGTTTGATTGGTGCTGATGCTTGCAGTCGCGCAGTAGTCATGGCAGACTATCTCACCAGGCTCGATTGCCTCAGCACCGCCGGGTGCATTTCCTCTCGTTTTTCTCGGATCCAACTTGCTAAGCATACCAGCGGCGCCCTACGGAGTGCTTCATTATAGCGATGCATACACCGAGAGGGAGTCTTTCTTCAATCCAGATCGACTCTTCTGTTACCTCCTCTTGGTTCTATCCTGGGATCACTATCCGAGACTCGCCACTTCTGAGTGGTCTCAATAAGACTTAGTGCGCGACACGACTACTTCTGGCGGCCCAGGAAACGGCCTGATCCTTGTCCTCACCGACTTGCACTACCCCAGAGTCGATTGGCCCCTCCTGCAGCTATCCCACCCCTCACCTTGTCGAGAACCCAAGACCACCCAAGACGATAGTACTCCGAAGGACTGTGCAACATGGGCGGTGCTTCAGATTACGACTGGAGTTGGCCTGCACCCGTGCCAGTCTCTATCCCGATATACATGGCGGTAGTCTGAATGGGACCCTCGGAACCACAGAAATACTCCTCGTCAATCTACCTTGCCCAATACCTTGGGAGGGCTGCTGTTACGACCGCAGTAGTCTTAACTACGATCCGCCGCCTCCCGTATCCATTCTCTAAACTAACTGCACAGCAATCAGTTGCTGCTGTTATCGCCAATCTCGTCGCCCTAGGACCACTGATCGAGACCACTTGCCTCACGGGCCAATACACAGCCGATCCATCTCCACGAGCAAGCATCATCGTCTCTCTGGGAGGGCGATTTTGCCTCAGACAAGTTTGTTTGCTCTGGACGCACGCTCCCACCATCCTGAGGGTGTCTACCTGCGAGCAACAGTTCTTGCCTTCTTTCCACCACCTCGTCCTCCCGCTTCCGTCCATCTCCCACTGGACAACTTCCACTACGGAAACATCCTGAGCTCTCGATGAGTGCATGCTAGAGGAGAGTCGTTAGCGGAAAAATCCAGTCATAAACTGGTCGGCCCTGTCTTGATTTTTTGCATTTTCTGTTTTTGTATGCGTTGCTAGGAGGCTTTTGCCCGATCGCGTCTGCTTTTGTTTGTTGAGCACCATCCACATTGAGGATTTTCGTCGACGAGCGAGCTGGAAGGAACACCCAAACTCCGCAAAAGCGAAGGAGAAAACTGGATCTATTCAGGTACGTTGACTTACACAACGGCTCTCTGAACTCAATCTGCGACTAGATTTTGCTGGGTTGAACTACTTGGACTGCCGCAAATCTTGAACAGTGAATCGGAGCCCAAAAGGCCAGTCAGAGGGTGATGCGACCCTTTGGGTGTCCACCTGGCCAAGCCGGGGGATGCCCTCGCCCGGGACTTTGCGCCTAGGAAGGCTCGCTCCGGGCATTCGAATACCCACTCACTTCCACATTGTCGATAGCCTATTTGCTAACGGAAATGTTTTCCAGCACCTATTCCAACAACTATACGCCCTCCAAGCACTCCCTATGCTACCCAGACTGAGCATATACTTGCCGACGTACGATCAAGTTGGCAATGACTCTACATGGTACCATGTTGCCATCGTCTCACTCCATGAAGCATGGAGACCCTGATCCTTTCGATATCATGAACCCTCTCCAACT
The DNA here is from genome assembly GCF_001299255.1 of Cyphellophora attinorum. Taxonomy (NCBI): domain Eukaryota; kingdom Fungi; phylum Ascomycota; class Eurotiomycetes; order Chaetothyriales; family Cyphellophoraceae; genus Cyphellophora; species Cyphellophora attinorum. The sequence continues at coordinate 22,625 of NW_017253250.1, read as the reverse complement.
ACGACCAAGGACTAAACGCTCCGCTGAGGTTGGTGGTTTACATAACATATTGCTCGTGTCCCTACTAAACAGTGCTACAGAAGCGTCAGCCTGAGATGAGGCCCGATGATTATTCTCATTATGTTGCCATCTGTCTTGATGATGAGGGAAGGGCTGTGCTTAAGTCGAGCAAAAACATGAAGGAGTACAGAACGCACATCCTAGATCCGGAGGCCAGAGGCAGGTTCAACCACTACGTCAAAGCGTTCCTTCAGGATGGTGAGCGGAGCCCTTCGTGACCACCGACAGGAATATGCTGACAAGACTAGACCTGGCTTCAACAAAGCGCCCGAAACCACGCAAGTCGTCCACCACCCAGTCGGTTGAGACCCGACCACGAGAGGATCAAGCAAAGCCATATCCTCGCAAGTCCGTCAAACGTCGACACCAGCTTGATATGGACGGCTACATGCAATCGTCATACTTCATCAACGACTCTGCCATGCAAGCCGAGCAACAGCTATCTGGACTTCGAAAGATGGCATTATCCATCAGTGACGAGACGGCCCAGGAGCGCTGGTTCGCTGCAGCTTTCAAAGCTGTCCAACAGATTGGTTGCCGCACCATGGCCAAAGTATGGATCAAGAAGATCCACCCCAAGAAGGTAGGTCTAGTGTCTGGAGAGATGCCAGTCTAGAAGTACGCTGTTCTGACTCGTTCATAGCAATCAACCCATCCATACAATGGCAACGTGCCGCGGGATTCCATTGCTGACGCTAATCGAACAAAGCCACCATACTGGCCACATGATACGTGCTTCCTGATTTGTGCAGTGGCTGGCTGACATTCTTACAGTGTCAAGCACAAGGAGCCGGACCATATTGATAAGACAGGTGAGACCTTTTTCGTCTTCGAGGACATTGACTGATCTTCCCGATAGAGCGGACCAAGCTACTCGTTCACCTGATCATCAACACTCCGCAGAGGCAGATCAGAGCCTCCTCAGATGAGCCTGTATACATTCGTGCTGTCGAGCTCCTGGCCGCTCTTGAAGAAAAGAAAGGAGACTTCAAGGAAGATAAATGGGCCATCGTCCAAGAAATAATCTCCGTCCGTGATCAGCTGGAAGAGTACAACAGTGGCAACATGTACATTGGTGGGTATTGATGGAGGTTGATTATAACCGTTTGCTGACATGTCCAGATCCTAGTGCCACCATTCTAGTCAGCGACTATGAGACCGAGAACAAGAGCAAGAAGAACAGCGAACCAGAAGCCGACGAAGTTGAAGCCGATGCCGATGAACAGGTCATAGTCACTCCTGCCTCGGAGGAACCTCCAATCGCACCTTCTCCTGAAGATCAGATCCGTCAGATCACACAGTCTTCGGCTCGATCTGGCCATGATATCAAGCCTGTGATCAATCATGACAGCCTCCAAGTCGCCCCAAGCGAGGATCTGGATTTCATCCCGATGATGGACGAAGATGACAAACAAATGGCTGATCAACAGGCAGCCTTCGACATCCAGCAGCAGATGGTCAACCGCTCAGCCTTCATGCCTATGACCTCATCTCAGAGCCACCCAGCATTAACTGTCGATACTCAGAACCTGTATGGCTTCAAGAATGCCTCAAAAGTCGGCCGCCATGCAACACACCATGCAGGTAGTATGCGTCAGAAGCAATACAGTCGCCGTGATCTGCAGCAACAACAGGAGATGATGCTCATGCAAAGCTGGCCCAATGGCGACGCTATCAGCGGCGGACCGAACTCGTCACCCAATGATTTCCTACCCGTCGAGTACACCTTCAACGGTGCCCAATGCGCCACACCTATACCGAACCAGACCTTCCGCATGGCAGAAGTCGCGCTTTCCTCCCTGACGGACGGTAGCTCATCGATTGATATGCCTTGAGTGCCACTACTCTGCTCCCGGGTGAATCTCATCATCTGCCGATGCATCATCCGGCCCACTACGCACAACAATTTCCGCATCACCCTGCGTCAACGCCAACACCATTCTTGCACAGCGTCGGCATTCCACACCATGGCATGAGCCGACCAATTCCAACGCGAACGATGAGCAGTGCTTCCCATCACCATCAGGTGGGACTGATGGATGCGCAGCATCACCAGCAGATGGCTGCTGCAGCTGCAGTCGCCGCACATGATCTGTATTTTCCGAGCTGAACATCAAGCTCTAGTTAAGATTGAGAACTGGGAGGCCGCTTATTGCTTTTCACGGTGTTGGGCTTCCGAAACCGAAGTTTCCTCTGTGGACATGGTCGACGGCGTGAGCAACAGCAGCTTCCGCAGCTATCGGCAAAACGGGGACCTTGACCTAATCTGCGACCCAGCTGCCGATTGCCAATTGTTCGACCAAGCGACTGTTCGAGCCTCAGCAGCAGTCTTCGACAAATCTCCTGCTCTGCTGGGATCCCGAGTTTGCTGGCGTCATCAGACGTCAGCTGTCACCATATCGTGAAGTGTCGGTTCTGGAGGGCTCTTCAATAGCCAATGCCCAGTTCCAGCTCTGCCTCCTAAGGATGTGGTCTTCACTGCTTCGCAATATACGATCTTGGACACAGCTCCCGGGGCACCATCTCCTCGGCTCTCGTCGACGTCCGACAAATCACCACCAGGTAGCCTCGTTTCACTCAACATCAGAGGCCGTCATACATATGCCATGGGCGCGGAAAAATGCCAAGACCGCGTCTAATACACCTCATTCCACCATCAAACCTGTACAAATACACACGACACATGCAAAAGCGCCAACGCACACATATTTCGGGTTGCTATATCGTTATCTGCTTTTGGAATTTGCGCATATCCAGTTTTGAACATTTACAAAGTACCTTGCTTATTTGCTTTACCTTTTGTTTACGAGGCTCAAAGTACGCCTCAGAAAAAGTCTGCCGCGATCGACATTGGAATCGAGAAGCCATGTCGCGCGAGGGGATAGCGATGGAGTGGTTGAATTAATGGGCGGGAGCTTTGGGAGGAAGCAAGAGGTGAAAGGCATGGGCGTGTGATCCAAGACGTGGAAAAGAGCGAGAGAAGGAGTGGATGATGGGAGAAAAGAGACATACACGAATTCCGGGATAAGCGACAGAGAACACTCAGCTGTCGAATGACCTACTGATTTATTTGATTTGGTCTTTACCGGGGAGTCGGAATGGGGTGATGAATACTTGGGGCGCCTGGAGTCGCAATCGGCGGTAACGACTACCACAAGACGAACGAAACGATCAAAAAAGTCGGCGAGACGGCGCGTTGAGGGCTGACATGAGCGAGGCAGGGGGACTTTCCGCTCTGCTTCGCGGCGACCCAAGGAAGAGAGCGCGCCTCGCGACGATGGCCGGAAATGAGGTCGCGTCGACAGGACAGAATAACAAGATAGACAAAGGCGATACCAGTCCCAATCATTCCAAACAGATTCCTCGCTGTAGACTGTGGGCGACGTGACTGCAACTGAGCTTGAAGTGAATGATCTTGCAACTAGAGGAATCTCTTGGCACCGGAGATGATATCCCATTTTGGTGGAGTAGGCTGCCCATAGTACCTTTGGCTTCCTCGATCTTTGAACTCTGCTCTTCTGTCATCACTTCTCCTGCCTAGACACATCTTCCTCCACAGAACCTCCGACGCACCCACGGTTCACATTACACACAGAACGTACTGCCAACCAGAAACAAATCCTGGTCGACCACGCCGATGCGCTTCACGTGAATCAACCTCCAATGTTGATACAAACTATAGGCGGCAATGTCTGCCCTCGCTCCCCGCGGTCGCGGCGGAAATCCTGCTAGAGGATCGCGAGGTGGGACGCCGTCAGCCTTCAACAGCCGTGGCGCCTCTCGTGGACGACAAGCTACTGCTGCGCGTGGCTCGACTCGAGTCACACGTGGAGGCAGCAGTGGACAGGGCCTACTCCAGCAACTGCGCACAGGCACTGTTGCGCGAAACGCCGAAAATGCTGGAACAGCGGGCGGAAGAGGTGCGCAACTCATCTCAATTCGGGATGGACAACGACTGACCGACTGCAAAGGACGAGGTGCGCCTCGAGGCACAACCACAACCCGTGGAAGAGGACGAGGCAATCTGACGCGATCCTTAAACACACCAGCCACCAACGACCCGCCAGCGAACACACGAGGCTCTTCTCCCGCACCGATGGGCTCCTTCGACGCGACCTCCGTGTCGGGCGATGTCACCCAGAGATACACCCAAGTACGTCCAATCCCTCCGCCAGTCGGCTGACTTCGATGTTTGCTGCAGGAAAATACCATATTCTAACGGCGGGCTTTCCCGGATTATAGCTCAAAAATCTTCGAGAGGAGGAGCGGAAAGAAGCAATACGCATGGGCTTCCTGGCCGATCCTGACAAGAAGACAACACTCGACCAAGCCATCACGCCGGTAGGCACCTGTGAAGAGATGTGTCCGCAGTTTGAGCGTGTGGAGAGAATGGTCCAGTTCATGGTCGATCGATCTGAGAAGGTAGGCGCCATGGACAGCACAACATAAGAGACATACTGATGAAGATCGGCTAGACTACCAACAATGATGGAAAACAGGTCGCTTCGGAGGAGATCATGGTCAAGCGCTTCCGCCGATCAGCCGCCGGAGACGACGAACAAATCCCTTCCGACATTCGCACACCTGCGACTCTGCGAAGAACGCTAGACTACCTCATTGACAGCCTGATCGGAGGGCCTGAGAGACTCGCGGTCGTGCACAAGTTTGTATGGGATCGAACGAGAGCAATCCGCAACGACTTCTCCATCCAGCAAGTCTCAAAGGACGAAGACGTCAGAACGGCCGTGGAGTGCTTCGAGCGCATTGCTCGCTTCCACATTCTGTCCCTCCACCAGCTCTCAAATCCAGGCAACCTCCGAGATGATGAGAACTTCGACGTCTTCCAAGACCGCGAGCAGCTCAACAACACCCTGCTATCGCTGCTATTCTACTATGACGATCATCGAAACCAGATCGACTTTCCAAATGAGGCAGAATTCCGCGCCTACCACATCATAATGGCCATTCAAGGACAGTTTCCCGACTTAGAAGACCGAATCCAGAGCTGGCCACCTCATCTCATCGCAGATGCTCGGGTCCAAACAGCACTACGACTCTACCAAGCCGCAGGCGACACACTCTTCGATCAGGGTCCACTCAGGCCTTTGGCCCCGTCTCCGGTCGCACGCAACAACTCTGGCAACTTTTGGACCATCATGAACTCAGGAGCCGTCGGGTACCATCTGGCTTGCGTCGCAGAGATGTACTTCAACCAAGTACGCTTCGTTGCGCTGACGTGCTTGCTCAGATCGGCAAAGTCTGCACCCGCCTCGCAACAGCAGAAGTCAAGAGACTGGACACTGGAGGCCGTGGCGGAATACCTAGGTTTTGATACGGACGAGCAGACTGTCGATTTCTGCGCCACTTTTGGCCTGTCATTCCAGACCGATGCTCAAAATGTGACCTATCTTGATGTTGCCAAGTACACTGGTTCTACACTTGATCGTGCGTTCCCTTTCTTCTCCAATTTGCCGTCTGAACAGTCCAATCTGACTCGTGTGTAGAATCCCTCCTGCCGTCGAAACACACCTTCTCATACACTTTCGTGGAGGAGAAGCGCTGTCGACGAACCCTGCCGGCCATCATAAACAATCTCGGCGCCGCCGAAGCGATCCGACAAGGCTTGGTCGAGCAGGACGATACGGAAGACCAGCCTGCAGAGGTGGAAGACGATGGAGAAAGCCTGTTCATTCCGGAGGCTAAGCCGACATTTGGCCAGAGCACGACGTCAACATTCGGATCACTCAATCCTCAGGCGACGTCCTTCACGACTTCGTCGTCGTTTGGGACGTCCGCCTTGCCAGCTTCGTCACCTTTCGGCTCCGGCGCCGCAGCATCGACGACCAGCACGTTCGGCTCGACAATATTCGGACAAGCTCTCAACGCAGGATTTGGCAAGACAACCCAAGAGCCTTCAAGTCAGGGCTTCACCGGTAGCTTCGGGCAGGGTTCTAGCACCTCGACAGATGCGACGCCTCAACTCACGCACAAGTTGGGACAGACACCAACGACTACTTCTCCTTCGGTCAAAGTTTCGCCACCAGTTCAGCAGAACCAGGACCGCTGGCTGCGGACGACAAGAAACAATCCGAGCCCCCGAACTTTATCTCCAAGTTTGGTACAACGCGAGCCAGCACCACTGAGAACAATCCTTTCGGTCAAACTGCCCAAGCAGCTGTGCCGAACCACATCAGTCAGTTCGGGCAGCCGCGTGCGAGCAATACGGAGAACAATCTATTCGGCGCCCCGAAACCAAACTCCACGGGAACTTCGGGATCGACCGTAATTGCAGACTCGGGTCTTGGCGCATTCAGGGACAACAATGCGGGCTCAAATTCGACGACAACTACGACACCTGCGTTCAATCTGAGCAGCCCTTTCGGCACTCCTACGCCTTCGATTACTCAGCCTGCAGCTTCTGTGTTACCAACTTCGCAGACACCTGCTCCTGAGCCGGATGCTCAGAAACCTCTGTTCACGGGGTTCAACTTCGGTCCGTCTGCGTCTACGCCAACCACAACTCCAGGATCGCAACCACTTTTCACTCAACCGACCAAACCTGAAACTACGACAGAATCTGCACCGTTCTCATTCTCCCCCGTAACGACTCAACCCAAAGGTAAGTGACTGTCGATTCTCATTCACTTCGACCGATCAATGCTTACAACCTCTTCAGTACCCGCTGCACTCACTTCGACATCCCTTCCGACTTCCACACCACCGCAACCGAGCTTCAACTTTCAACAACCTGCGCCTTCGAGCCAGCCCATTTTCTCATTCTCGAAAGCTAACGATTCGACCTCGACGAGCAAAGCCTCTCAGCCCTCATTCTCGTTTACTAGCTCGCAACCAGAATCATCGAGCACTCAGGCACCAAAATCTGCAGTGCCGAACGTACCATTCTCAGGTGCAAGCCTACCTGCTTTCAACTTCTCGTCGACTACTCCGAAATCGAGTCCACAACCTAAGGCCTTAGCGGCTCCCCCACCTGTAACAGCAGCCCCATCACAAAAGGATTCGACGCCAAACGTTGCTCTCTCGACACCATCACAAGTGAGATCCAAGTCACCTGACCCTCGAGCCGTCTCAGCCACTTCACCCAAATCGACGACCGCAGATCTCTTCACGCCTCACGCCAAGCCTCAAAAGCCGCCTCTAGATCGGCAACATCAGATTGATCTATTGGTCCGACTTGCTTTCACGCAGCGCTACGGATTGATCTTCCAGTTTCTCGAGGCTACGTTACCTGCCATCCTTCGCGAGGAGACCAGAAAATTCGAGCGGGACCAGTTCGAAGAAGCCATCGGTGAGTGCATCTCGAGAACACAACTCATAACATTACTGATCTATTGAAGCACGACTGAAAGCTCAATACCTCTTCCGCAAATACGCTGCCATTTGGCGGAGCATCACTTGGCAAAAGAAGCTGAACAAACACGCCAACCGGCGCCGACAATTGTTCGCAGAGTCAGTCAGAATGGACGCCGAGAAGAAACAACGCAACGAGAAGGAGCTGCAGTCGATACTGGAAGCCGCTGAAGAGACCAAACGCCTTCGAGCCGAAATCGAGAAGCAGAACAAGGCCGATGCTGCTGCCAAGCGAGCGCACGAGGCACAAAAGCCGAAGCAACTTGCAGGTAGTAAGAGGAAGGATCTAGCAGAACAAGACGTTAACACGCCACCGAAGCACTCGAAGCCATCACATGCAAATCATAAGCGGTCCAAGACGCTCGGGGCTATGCAACCACCTCCATTGCCAGTCAAGACAGTTCAGGCGGAACCACAAGACTTCCGGCACTCGACGTTTTCTGGTCGCAGCAGCCTCAATCGATCGACAAGTGGCAGCAATTTACGACAGTCACTTGGACGATCACGACAAGATCAGACCAAGACCGACTACTTCCGACTGCTGGCGAATGGCATTGATCCAGACACACCTTTGGTCCCCAAGACAGCCCGCCAAGTCGAAGCCAAGCGACAGAAAGACCTTGAAGAGCGCGCGGCTGCCATCACTCGGCACAAGACCGGCGACGTGTTGCCGCGACCCGGCCTCGACATACCACTGAGAGCGTGACCTCGGCTGCGACGTCTACATCGGCTGCTTCACCTCCACTGCTGCCGGTATCGAGGTCTCCGTCTACGGTGAGCGCCATCGCAGACAATTCGGCCCCGAAGTATGATCCAGCGGCCGACGACTTGTTGCAACAACTTCGCCAGGCGAGGTTGGACCTGGCTAGCGATACGACTTGGTTCAAAGAGCAGGCTAAGCAGTTAGAGAAGGAGGTGGAGGTGGAAGAAAAGCTTCGCTCGAGTGCAGGAAGCACACCCGAAGCACGACACGCCGATCCTCATGGTCTTTCCTACATCCAAGGACATGCGTACAGCCCAGCCCCTCCTCCGCAAGCTATGTCGCGCGTTGAAGCTCGGATCAGGAAGTCAGGCGCGTTGGGGCTGGCATACAAGCCGATTGGCACACCGTCGGAACGGGCGTCGTCTAGGGCGAGTAGCAAGAGGAGTAGTTATGGGTACCGGGCCGAGGAAGAAGTGGAAGCGACCGGGGCAAATGGCACAGCCAAAAAGCGTCGAAAAAGCGGAGATGTGGATAGAAGCTATCGACCTTCACAGCAGGAATTGGAAGATGAGGAAGAGGAAGAAGATCTCAACATGACAATCTCCCCGCAGAAGCGACCGAAGAAGCACCCCGCTACGGTTGGCAAGCTTCAACCGGTGGCTACTACATCGAAAAGCTGGCAAGGTCATCAGCAGAACGAGGTTCATCAATCTGCGACCCGACTTCAGCATGGCTACGACACCGACGACTTCGACGAGGTCGAAGAGTCCGAAGACGAGCTCGCCAGCCAGCAGCCACCTCCCGCAGGCCAGGCGTATTACCCACACCAGAATGGTCGGCTGCACTCTGCCAACGCGCTTCAGTATTCCGAAGAAGACCTTTACGACGACGAAGACGAGGAAGCAGAAGAAGATGAAGATGAAGATCGAGATTCCGCTGACGAAGCAGCCGCCGAAGCCGCCGAAGCCGTTGAAGGATACGACGAAGATGAAGAAGAAGTTTCAGAGGAAGAATACGACGACGAGGATGTTCCTGAGGCAGACTTCCCGTACAATATGCAAGGCGGACAGTATCAGCAGTCGTCTCTCTTCTACCCCGAGTTGCCCGATGAGGAGGAGGTTGCTGCGACGCCGGGTACACAAGGGAGTCGGGCAACGAGTTCGGGACCGGGAGCGACGGCGGAGGATGCGTTGGTGTTGAGCGACAGTGATTAGAAGTCGCCTGAGCTCGCACCACAGTGATGGAGGCCTGGGTATTCAAAACATGCATCGTGGTCGGGGTACGGGAAGGAGCGACAAAGGGATCGCTCTGTAGCAATAGTCGAATTTAGACATGAACTTCTTTTGGGAAGGCACGAATGTGGTGTTCAGCAAGACAACTTCTTCTTTCTTCGTCACGATCACATGTACTTTTTCGCTCTCTCACTGCTATGCGGCTTATTCTCATGATGTCTAACGGGTATCTAGACCTGACGCTCATTGAAGTCCCCGGATATATGGCCTGCCGATGAATTGATCAGCCACACATGTACGCGTCACTCCTTTGCTACGCTTCTGAAGCACGTTCACGACCGCTCACTTGCTCGATCCAGGATCTGGGCCGATGTCCACTGCCATGGAACCATCCAGAGTCCAGACTCTCTGCGAAGAGGTCCGAACTCAGTCCGACTGCTCTCCGAGATGTTCTGAAACACTGGCACGCCAAGACGAGATCGAGACAGCGGCATAGAGGAAGAGCTTGGCAATGTTTCAATAAGCACCGCCAACAGGAGCAAAGGAATGCTTGGTGTTCTTCAAGCCATTGTCAAGCCTGAGCAGGTGCCGGCGGCGGAGGGTCGTTTCATCTCCATACAGCATGCTGTCGCTGATACTACACTCTGCGGGAGTCTTTCCCGCAGCCTCTCACGCCTGTCATTGAAGGACGCGCAACGAAGGGCCGCAAGACACTACAGTCACTGGACTGGTCGAGCCTCCATACGAAATGCCGCCAGCGGTCGGCAGTTCGCGCTTGCGATAAATGACAAGCCTTGCTCAGAGTCACAGGGTTCAATGCTGGACAATGATGCTTCACGCGATGACCGTGTATCGTACCTTCTCCAAGACGACGGGTCGACTGAACATGGAATTGAAGCTTCGGCTCACAGCGAACTGCTTCTTTTGGACTTCCTTCCGTGCAATTGCACTGGCGAAGTGAAGGGAAATTCTACAACCGAGAAGCAAGTCGAGTCGAGCTTGGCAGTATAGCGGAGCTCCTCCTGCGTCGCACCTGGGGTCACTGCTTGGCGGCGGGCGCTTTTCTGGAAGCCAAGACCTCCTGCCAACCCTCGTCAAAGCCTTCTGACACTCGGCTTGTCACGAGCTTAACAGTCTTGGAAGCTTGGAACCTTCCGACGCCTGGGCCTGGCGGTGACTGCGGTTCTGTCGCGACAGTGGCATTTGTGCTCACGCATTTGGTCAGACACCCATGATTAGACGGCGGGCGCTCCTTACAATGGAAAGCCTCTCCTGTCATGCCTGTCGGGCGTGGTCAGAAGTCACATCGGAAGGTATCGAACTGTGGACCCGCGCCACTGCGATTGAGGCTTACGGAATTATCCATCGTTGTTACATGGACGCCGCAAACTACCATCAGGTGAGTGTAGACCCAGCGCTTGCCAAGAAAGACAACCATGGATGAGGTTTGGAAGCCCAGTTGGTCTTCGTGTAAACTGTTACCCGCTCAAGAGCCCAACAGTAAGCATGCAATCTACTCACGTCGATCTGTGGGGCTCCCATCCAGACCCGGTTGCAATGGCCTGAAGATCTGCTCACTTGGCAGGTCCAGTTGCCCACCGCACCCTCACGACTGGGACTGCTATTGCCTTCTGACCACATGCATGTACCTATCAAAGTGTCTATTGCATTGGCATTCCCGTCACCTGGCAGCCTCGCAGTTATCTGCTGCTCACGAATGATGAGCTTTGCCAGAAGCTGAAGACGGCAGTGAACTAAGCGAGGCTCAACGGCTACCGATTGGTCTGGACTTCCAAGCCCCCTGGATTAGGCGAAGTGAGGCCACTGCCAAAAGAGTCCTTTCAGTCGTCCACAGTTTCAATAATCTGATACTGAATCATCCACTGTACACCACACTATTCAGCGCGCTTCCGCAGTCGGGAGCTTGCTCGACCGAGCCTACAGTATTTGATACCCTCACGAGGCACTTGGCATTCTCAAGCGAAGCTGTCAGGCCATACTGGTGGTGCGTTCTACTGCTCAAGGACTGAAGGCCGCGTCCACACGAACATGCTCGACACATCGGACACCGCTTCAATACCGATGGCGTCCGCCAGGCGAAGAATGCCAATGCCCATCATCTGGCCAAGCAATGGTGTTCGGACCAAGCTCAATGCTTCGAATTGCTATATGAGGCTTTGTGTCCTCCCGGAGCCCTCGCAATACTAGTCGTGCTTTTCTGTTTCTTACTGTCTTTCATATACACCACACCGCGTCATTGCTTTGCCGTTTGGATACCTTAGTTGCGATATACATAATCTCGGTTGCTGTTGACTGCACCACTACCAGCTGGCCATCGGCGTCCAAGTCACCAGCACGAAACCGTCATCGTCATACCAACACATACCAACAACATGGTACCTTCACTTCTGTCGACGGTCATCCTGGCGATGACCGTCCTACCAGCAACCCAAGCATGCAACTTTCATATGCAGAGACGAAGCAACACATACTCTAATCCACATGCTCGTCGAGATACACGATTCCAACGGCGGGCCGAGGAGATCGACTTCGAATATGTTAATTCATTTGACTGGCATACCATCAAGCCAGGTTAGTGGCCACTCTTTTCCCACCAGTCCAGTATAGCATTGACGTGGTGTGCTAGAATACCTGACATGCTTTACCGGCACATCTCAATCGCCCATCGGCGTACATTCAACACAAGGCTTGGCCACCACACATCCACCGTCCTTTGCAGGTTATCAGACAACGACAAACACGACGGGGACGTTCAAGAACTGGGGCTTCGGTCCGGCCTTTGATATCGATATGGTCAATGAGGATCCCACAACGCTTCCAGCTATGACATTCGATGACCAGACGGTGTTTTTGAGTGGATGGCATATACATTTTCCGAGTGAGCACTTGGTTGATGGGGTCAGATCTGCTGGTGAGTCCACATCCTCCATCGTACAGGGGATCCCAAGCTGACAACCCTCCTCAGCCGAGATGCACTTCGTCCACGTCAACGCAGCCGGCGAGCCCGCCTCCGTAGTCGGCATTCGCATCGAGCCCTCAGTCACCGCTCACTCAGCCTTCTTCGCCCAAGTCCCGGCGGCCATTCCCGCGCCCGCAAATCCACCTGTCGAGGGAACGCCGGGTGTGCCAATGGACCATTTACTTGCGATCCACGAAGTGGGCATGGTTCAGCAGTACTGGACGTACAAGGGGAGTTTGACGACGCCGCCGTGTAGTGAGGGGTTGAGGTGGTTTCTGCCGCAGATGACGCTGAAGGTTAGTGAGGCGCAGATGCTGGCTTTGAGGGGAGCGGGGAGGTTTAGTCATCGGATTGAGCAGGTTGTAATGAATCAGGCTATCAATGTGTAAGGAAGAAAGGACGGAAAACGGGTGGAAGACAGCATGAAGCCGTCGCAGCCGCAGTTGGACGAGCGGAGAGAGCTTCGTATCGCAGACTAGAGTGTAAGAGGCCGGCGGGAGCGAGCTCAGGGCCTGGAGCAAATCATAACAGGAGCAACAGCGAGCGCGTCTGGGTTCGGGTAGCAGGATGCTGCATTTATACTCTGATACATTCGCAAACAAGATCATGGGCACTTGTTGAACCTTTACGATTGAGGCCCTTCACACCTGTTTGATTGTTAGATGGCGTGCCACCCGGCGTCCTACTCGAGCAGCTTTTGACGAACTCCTTGGGTTGACTTCGACCCTCCACATGATCTGCGCCGGACAGACAAGGCGCCAACTCCGAGCCCGGATCTCGGCAAATGACTCCCAAGATTCTCCACAGTTCCTGACAAGATGCTTTATGCCGACGGCAACTCCGTCGGATGAGGTATTTCATGGCAACAACGTCGACGTATTCATGTCAATATATCATAATTGAATAGCAGCTTGACGGCGGAAGAGCTCACACATTAGATCGGAACATAGAAGCGGGCTACAATTGTGAATGACAGCTGTGCAACTGCTCGGTTCATAATCGGAACAGGCTCTGGTAGTGGCTGATGTACTCAAGATGTCTATAACCGAGACCTTGCCGCCGCCTGCAGCGACGACTCTTACTACATCAAACACCAAGCAGACATTACAACAACCACCGAGGCCACCACCGACCAAGTTCCATACTATCGATGGCATACTCAAATCACACATCGCGGAAGGATTCGATGGTACGATACTTGCATATCCAGCCACACCCAACGGCACCAGCGACTTCGAGGAGTACTCGCCAAAGGATCTGGATAGATTCGTCGATGCAGCAGTCGCGAAATACATCAGCAGCGGCATTGAGCCAGCAGACCCCAGTCTCCCAGAAGCCCCCGTAATTGCCGTTCTGTCACCATCAAGTCTCGAAATCGTGGTCACAATATGGGCTATGAATCGGATGGGATATGGCTTGCTCTTTCTATCCACGCGACTGGCGGCCGACGCATACGCGCGTTTGATGGAGTTGTCGAATTGTGATAGACTCATCACTTCGTCAGGATTCGAGCGAATGGGCCAGGATATTGCCAAGATTCGGGAATGCAAGCGGTATCCTCTCATCACACGGCCAGACTTCCGTCATGTCCAGAACCCTCCTGTGTTCAAGCGAGAGGGCGCCGATCCGCTCAAGGAGACAAATAAGCTTGGCTGGATCATCCATTCTTCGGGGAGCACTGGCTTTCCCAAACCCATCTTCCTCACGAACTACCAGTGTCTGGCGAACTTCGTCAAGAAGCCTGGCATGCGAGCATTCTGTGTCTCGCCTCTCTTCCACAGCCACGCATTGATGGAGCTGGGAGGGGCAATATATCTACAGAAACCTATGTTCTTGGGCAATTATGCTTTGCCGGTCACTACACAGAACCTGATCGAAGGCATGTCAGTTGCTCGGCCGGATCTGTTTAATGTGGTGCCATACGTTCTTAAGCTGATGTCAGAAAGGCCCGAGGGCCTCGCGGAACTACGGAAGGTCAAACTCGTTCTATACGCTGGCAGTGCTTGCCCGGATGCTTTGGGAGATCTGCTGGTAGCGAACGGTGTGAATCTTGTGGCGAACTACGGCTGCACTGAGACAGGCTTCATCATGAGCTCGGTCCGGAATTACGATACCGATAAAGACTGGGACTACTGCCGACTGGAGTACCCGATCGCCAAGCACGTCCTGATGGACGAAGTCTCACCAGGTGTATTCGAATGCGTGGGACTGGACGGCTTGCCATCTAAAGGACCATCAAATTCCGACAACCCTCCAAACTCCTTCCGCACCAAAGATCTGTTCACTCGACACCCAGACCCGGCCAAATCAAATTACTACAAATACTTAGCCAGATCCGACGACCGTCTGACGCTTGTGAACGGAGAAAAAGTCCTTCCCTTGCCCATAGAAGGCAGGATACGACAAGACCCGCTCGTCGAGCAAGCTGCTGTCTTCGGCGCAGGGAAGAGCGTTCCTGGCGTCATCATCTTCCGCAGTGAGCTTGCAGCAAACATGTCCGATGCTGAACTCCTGGCTGGGATCAAGCCATCCATTGACGATGCAAATGCGGCAGCAGAGAGCTTTTCTCGCATTCCGGAAGAGATGATCATTCCTATGCCAGCAGGAACGGCCTACCCGAAGACAGACAAGTTCACATTCATTCGTGCACAGATGTACCAGGTTTTTGCGGCGCAGATCGAAGCTGCGTACGCAGCGTTTGAGGATACTTTACCCACTCCGTCAGAAAACCTCAAGACATTATCAGTGCCGGAACTGGAGAACTTCCTCCTAGACACCTTCCGCGCACGACTCTCCATACCACTAGCAGCAACCACGACCGACATATTCGCTGCGGGCGTCGACTCGCTTCAGACAGCTCGCATAAACAGCATCATCCGTAAGGAGATCGACCTTGGGTCCAACGCCTCGAAGATGAGCAGCAACGTCGTGTTCGAGAAAGGTACTGTCGCCGCGCTAGCCCGCCATCTGTACAGCCTACGCACGGGCGAGGTTAAGCAGGCGACGGACGATGTCAGCTTGATGCAGTCGCTGATTGAGGAGCTGTCGGTCTTCGCACCATTCACCCCGAGCAGCTCATTGTCAGAAACATCAGGCAAGGCAACTGTGCTCCTCACCGGCGCCACCGGCAGTCTCGGTGCATATATCGCAGCATCACTGCTGTCTCGCCCAAACGTTGGACAAGTCTACTGCCTCGTGCGCGCCAAATCCGAACTCGACGCGCACCTCCGCGTCCTCTCCCAGATCTCTTCCCGTGGGACCACCCTCACTGCGGCACAAATCTCTCGCCTGGTCTGCCTCCCAAGCGAGTTCGCGAACCCAACCCTCGCAATTCCCGAAGCGCACTACAACCACCTCCTCACCAACCTGACACATGTGATTCACTGCGCCTGGCCAGTGAACTTCACCGTGCCGCTGCAGACCTTCCGTCCCGCCCTCCGGGGCCTGCATAACCTTCTCCAACTCTGCCTGAACGTCAAGCGCTCCCAGCCGGCAAAGTTCTTCTTCTGCTCGTCCGTCTCTGTCGGATCGAACACACCCAAAGACTCGACGAACGCGGCTTCGATAGGGGAAACCCTCATCCCAGATTTAAGCCACGCTCAGGGAACAGGGTATGGAAAATCCAAGCTCGTCGGCGAGCACATCACGCACCGCGCTATGGTGACCTACCAACAGCATGGGCTTGAGGCGAGAGTGCTCAGGATCGGGCAGCTGAGCGGCGATCTTGCGAAGGGGAAGTGGAACGAGACCGAAGCAGTCTCCCTCATGGTTCAGTCGTGCCTCGCCAAGGGTGTTGACTGCTTGCCAGCGCTGGACGAGGAGGTCAGCTGGCTGCCGGTCGACGTATGCGGCCAAGCGATCTCAGACCTCGCATTTCGTGTTGATGGTGGTTCTGATTGCAATGGCAAAAGGAAGAGGGAGGCGGAGTTGGTGTACCACACGCTGAACCCGCATAAGATCCACTGGACGCACGACTTCATTCCAGCATTGCGCAGAACAAACCTGCTTCCGGAATTCGAGGTTTTACCGCCGCAGGAGTGGTTGCGGAGGTTGAGGGAAAGCGACCAGGACCCAGCAAGAAACCCGAGCATCAAATTGTTGAGCTTCTGGGAAGAGAAGTATGGGAAGGCGCAAGCCGCTGTGACGAACGAGAAAGAGACGCCACGGACGACGAGCAGCGGCTTGACTTTCGAGACGAGCAGAACGGTGCACGACGCACCAGTGGTGGGCAGTGTGACGCGGGAGGTCATGCTTGAACAGGGGCAGAATGGGTACATTAGTAAACTTGTCGGGAGTTGGATGAAGACTTGGACTGCGTAGGGTAGGAGACAACTATCAGTGGAATGGCCATTGACGCATCGAATGATAGATGAAGAATGAATCCAGCGATACCCGAACGCCACGCATGTTGTTGCTTTCAGTATGCTCCTTGAGATAGTGGCTTCTCGGGTAAACCACCTCCAGATGCTCGATGGAATTAAAACTTGAAGAGATTCTGCACGACCGGATGACACGTTTGTCTGTCGACGGGAAGGAGCTTGAGGTGTTGCTTTTCATAGCAAAAGTCTTCGGCTGAGTGAGATATATTTGCGAGACCGGTTGACAAAATTCCGATTCTCAAATTTTCTTGTCTCTTCCATAAAGACCTCCGTTAATCGTCAGCAACTTCTCTGATGGCTGGCTCACGCTATAAGGTACCGCGCCGCAAGTATCCATCATCTTGTCGAAGCATGACGCGAGTGGTAATGCATCGCGCCGGCCTGGCTGGCCGAATGTGTTCGCCAGACCGGATGACCCAATCCTCCAACTCCGAATTCCACTTATCAACATCACCACCCATGTTCATGAGTGGCATCCTTCAAGAGACTGTCAGGGAATCTTCGATGCCTTGATAAAACATGATGGCGCAAATTGCCTATTGTAGTCGCTTTAGTCAGTGACACAATAATGGCCAACGACGATCATCGCGAATGTATTCACTGGCAGTCGAGGAGAACATCGTCATGCCAAGAACTTTCGATCACCGCGGCAACGGGACTCCACCCTTGACATCAACAGATCCTGGAACCGCGGTGCTGGACCGTGCTCAGCTTGCCACCAAGTTACAGCAGACGACTCGTCACACTGCTGCAACACCTCACCGTCGATGCTTCTTTTTCTTTCGAGCGAAACATGGTAATGTGCGATGCTTATACACGAAGTCAGGAAGAGTGATCGGTCGTCGTTTCATGGAGGATCGCCCAATCATCCAGCACACAAGTCGTTCGACATGTCGCTCGCTTCACCACTATCTCCCTCTTCGCGCCCACGATCGGCGGTCTATAACACAAACTCGCCGACACCAGTGCAGCGGCACGATAGACAGCAATCTTTCTCACCGAGCACCTCACTAAGCTCAGTGCCTTCACATTTGCGAAATAAGTCGCTACAGCGGCAGGGCAGCATCTCGAGCACATTCGCGCCCAAGTTCATAAAATCAGATGAAATAAGGAAAAGTGAGGACAAGATCTCCTCGATCGAGGGCGAGAATGACTTCTCCGGCAAGAGATATGTTTGGGTTAAGGACCCTGAAAAGGCGTTCGTCCGCGGCTGGATCGTGGAGGACTTGTCCAATGACCATGTCGTGGTTCAGTTCGACGATGGATCTCAGATTGAGACTCATGTCGACGACCTCGACAAGGTCAATCCTGCCAAATTCGACAAAGCTGACGATATGGCCGAGCTGACGCACCTGAACGAGGCCTCGGTGATTCACAACTTGTATACACGATACCAGGCGGATCTCATCTACACATATTCAGGACTGTTCTTGGTTACTATCAATCCATACTGCCCGCTACCGATATACGGCAACGACTATGTTCGCATGTACAAGGGACAAACGCGTGAAGACACGAGACCGCACATATTCGCCGTGTCCGACCAAGCATTCCGCAAACTGGTCGACGAAGGGGAGAACCAGAGTATACTCGTGACTGGCGAGTCAGGCGCAGGCAAAACAGAAAACACAAAGAAGGTCATCCAGTACCTGGCCGCTGTGGCTTCCACTGATGCAGACACGCCACTGACTGGACGGACTCCTGGCAAGCAACTATCGAATCTCTCACAGCAGATCCTGAGAGCAAACCCGATACTAGAGTCATTCGGCAATGCTCAGACCGTTCGCAATAACAATTCGTCGCGTTTTGGTAAATTCATCCGGATACAGTTCACGCGGACTGGTCAGATCGCGGGAGCATTCATTGATTGGTATCTGCTGGAGAAGTCGCGAGTCGTGAAACTTAGCCGCGAAGAGAGAACGTACCATGTCTTCTACCAGCTGCTGGCAGGTGCCGACCAGAGGATGCGAGAGGCACTACTGATCTCGAATATGGACGTGGAGAACTTCAATTACTTACGGCAGGGCAACGACACAATCAGTGGAGTGTCCGACCGCGACGAATGGAACGCGCTGATAGAAGCCTTCCACATCATGAATGTTTCACAGGACGATCAGATGGCTATCTTCCGCACGATAGCTGCCATCCTGCATCTCGGAAATGTCACTGTGAGACAAGAAAGCCGTGCTGGAGATCAAGCGACTTTGACACCAGAAGCGAAAGCATCGGTCGACAAGGCGTGTCGTCTGCTTGGTGTGCAGACCGAACCGTTCATTCGAGGTCTGCTGCATCCAAAGGTCAAGGCCGGTCGTGAATGGGTCGAGAAGGTCCAGACTCCCGAGCAAGTACGACTTGCCCTGGATGCGCTTGCCAAGGGTATCTATGAACGAGGTTTCGGCGACTTGGTTTCGAAAATCAATTCTCAGCTAGATCGAGCCGGCTTGACCAGCGACGACAACCACTTTATCGGCGTTCTGGATATTGCTGGTTTCGAGATCTTCGAGACGAATGGATTCGAGCAGCTCTGCATCAATTACACCAACGAGAAGCTGCAACAGTTCTTCAACCACTACATGTTTGTGCTGGAACAAGAGGAGTATGCTAGGGAACAAATCGAGTGGTCCTTCATCGACTTCGGCAAGGATCTGCAGCCGACAATCGATCTCATCGAGTTGCCGAATCCGATCGGTATCTTCTCATGCTTGGACGAGGACTCTGTCATGCCCAAGGCTACCGATAAGTCGTTTACCGAGAAGCTGCACTCGTTATGGGAAAAGAAGACACCAAAGTATGCTTCTGCACGCACGAGGCAAGGTTTCATTCTCACGCACTATGCGGCCGAGGTGGAATACTCGACGGAAGGTTGGCTTGAAAAGAACAAAGATCCCTTGAACGACAACCTGACGCGGCTACTGGCCGGGTCCCGTGACTACCACATTTCGACACTATTCAGCGATTGTGTTGATGAGACAGACGACACGTTCAGTCCACGAAGTCGTGTAAAGCGAGGACTGTTCAGGACTGTCGCTCAGCGGCACAAGGAACAGCTTGCTACTCTCATGCGACAACTCCATTCCACACAACCACATTTCGTGCGGTGCATTCTGCCAAACCACAAGAAAAAGCCGAAGCAATTTACGGCACCACTTGTCCTGGACCAGCTGAGATGCAATGGTGTTCTGGAAGGCATCCGAATAGCCAGGACTGGATTCCCCAACCGTCTCACATTCGCCGAGTTTCGATGCCGCTATGAGGTGCTCTGTGAGAATATGCCAAAGGGCTACCTTGGCGGTCAAGAGGCCTCGCGTATTATGCTGGGCTGCCTTAAGATGGATGCTGCAGACTTCCGGGTTGGTCTTACCAAGGTCTTCTTCCGAGCGGGTGTGCTAGCTGAGCTCGAAGAGAAACGCGACAGTCTGATCCGAGAGATAATGTCCCGGTTTCAATCTGTCGCTCGCGGCTTCATGCAGCGGAGAATAGCATACAAGCAGTTATACCGCGCGGAAGCGACGAGAGTGATCCAGCGCAACCTCAACGTCTATCTAGACCTCCAATCGAATCCCTGGTGGCGACTGTTCATACGGATGAAGCCGCTGCTGGGAGCGACGAGGACGGCAAACGAAGTCAAGAAGCGCGATGAGCGGATCGAGACTTTGCAGGACAAACTGCGGCAAGATCAGCTTGAACGACAGAAGGTCGAGGAGGAGCGGCGGCGGGCAGAAATGCAAGCTCATTCGATACAGCAAACACTCGAAGCTGAAAGAGCACTTGCACTCGACAAGGAGGAGATCTTCAAACGCCTCCAACAACGAGAGGCAGAGCTGACCGAAAAGCTTTCCGAAGCCATAACAGAACAGGAGGCACTGGAGGATCAGCTGGACGAGGCGCTCGACGCCAAGAAGACCTCCGACGAAGAAATGAACACTCGTCGAGACCAAGTAATGCAAGCTGCTCAGATCATAACGCGACTGGAATCAGAGAAGAAGGACTTGCAAGCTCAAGTCGACAAGCTCGAGCGAGAACTGGACCGCGCGGAGCAGGACGAAGACAAGTTCCAGCATCTAGAGCAAGAGATCAGGAGTCTGAAAAGCCAGATCAGTGTCAAGGACAAGAAGCTCATGCAGCAGGACCTCGACATGAAAGAAGCATCCAAAGCTAGGGACTTGCGGCTGTCAACGCTGGAGACGGAGCTTCGAGCTGTGAAGAGCCAGCAAAGTCAGAAAGACCGGCACACGTCAGAACTCGAAGCCAAAGTCCGACAATCCGAGTCCGCGCAGCAAAAGCTATCCACACTCGAAGCCGAACTTCGCTCCCTCAAGACCCAACAGACCCAAAAAGACCGTCACACCGCCGACATCGAAGCCCAACTCCGCCTAGCCGACAGCACCCACGCGCAAGAACAGCGCAAGCAGAAAGCAGACTACGAATCCCAACTCTCGAGTCTGCGGTCCCAGATCAGCTTGAAAGACCGCAAACTCTCTGACCTCGAATCCACCCTCTCGAAGATCGACGCCGATGCCGAGTCCAAACTCGTCAAGACCAAGTCCGAGTTAGACACGACAAAACACCTCCTTCGGGAAATGGAAGGCCAGAACCAAGAACTTCGCCAGCAGATTGACGATATGTCCTTTTCCGCATCCAAATCCGGGCAGAACCTCCGACAAAAGGAGAAGGAGCTTGCGACGTTGATGGCGGATATACGGCGGCATGAAGCGGAGAAGGAAGGGTTGAGGATTGAGAAGGAGAGGATGGCGGGGGAGCATGAGAGGATGGTTAGCCAGCATAGGGAGCTGAAGGAGGGGATTGAGGAGATGAAGGCGAAGCGGGAGGGGATGCAGAGGGAGGCGGAGGAGGTGCAGCGGCATTTGGAGAGTGTGATGCCGTTTTTCAAATCTCACTTCAGTGGGTAGCGAAGGAAAACCTGGATACGTTGGACGGGGCTTGTAATGAGGATGTGGTTTTGAATGTGGCGTTTTGCAGCATTGAGTAGAGAGGCAGTAGCTGCCACGCTGCCCAATGACCTCCTGTACAGCAAGAAATGAAGTCCAGCGATAGAGCGAGCACAGTCGATATTCGCGGAATGATGATGGCGTACAAACCATGCATAGTGGTCTTGAATACCATTCGTGTCTTAGTTTCTATCTGTTCGTGTTGAAAGCATTTACTAAGCCTTGATCACGACATGATGGACCGCTATGCCATGAAGACAGACGCGTAGGCGTCGACAGCAGCTGCGGCAAGAAGAGCACTGATCGAAAGCAAAAGATCGGGAGGGAGAATCAAGGCAACGTCAAATCTCAGGCAGTGAATCGCCCGTCTGCCGAGGTTTGACCGTCCGCGAGCACTCGTCACTCCAACCTCAACTCCAACAGCTGTTTTACTCTCGTTCAAGAAGTTCCTGCGAGATCCACGACGGCATAGCAAGACCATCTTCCGCAAGACCTCTCCAGATCCTGCCACACTTCGCCAGACATCTCGAACTCACCTCTCACGACTGACCTGTGGCATATACCTCACTCCTGCCCGCATTACTCTATTCGCCTGCGAGCGCACAGCTCGCTCTCGCTCGCCTACCTAGGAAGCGCTGCTTGCGGGCCGCACGGCCTCAGTCTAGAGCTCGCTTCGCTCGCCACCTCCAGTGGGGTGCCTCGTGCTCGTTTCCTTGAGCCATACCGACTGCTCGCCCTGGCCCAGAGCCACACCGAATCGCTCCGCTGCTGCGCTTGCATATCGGGCTTCGCCCAAAATGCCCTCCTCATGCAAAGAACTCCGCACCGCCCTCGCGGCTTGCCTCCAGCAATCCGACTGCATCCTCATAGACCGCCATTCACCACTTGAGTGTTTGAGCCCACCCCTGGTGGACACCCTGCCCACACAATGCCAACAGCTAAAACGCGGCTTCC